>NC_079535.1:395000-695000 GCF_003711565.1 Takifugu flavidus | reverse complement strand
AGATCCCAGGGACATCCATGGAGTTCATCAGGGGGATAAGTCCATGTCTCGACAGCAGCCCGTAAGTAGGCTTTAAGGCCACCACGCCACACAGTGCTCCAGGGTTACGGGTGGAACCACCGGTATCGGAACCCAAAGCCCTGCCCAAGTACCAAACCAGCAGATTTTTACTTTACGTATTTTGGATTTTTCAATCTACATGGGAAAATGTGTCGACTCACAAGAACGATGTTAAGGAGGCAACAGCTGCAGCACTTCCTCCTGAGCTTCCACCTGTCACCACCCAGTCAGAGTCTGGTTCAGCTCCATTAGCCTCCCGGTAGAACTTAGCATAGCTCCATGGGTTTCGCACGGGGCCATAAGCTCCATCAGTACTGCCAGCACTTGGAATAAAATAAAGGACCAAAAGATCAGGGGGTCAGCTTCAGCCCTGACATCTCCATAAAAATAGCCAAGGAACACCATCAGCTGATGATGGCTGGGATATCTCTTGCTTTCATAAGGTACTGGTTTTTGCCAATGTTTGCCAATGGGACAGATTAAAAGGTTAAACATTACTCACCTCTAGAGGACATTCAAGACTGGCCAGATAAGTTCAGGACAGACTATATAAAAAGGAATAATGTGGCCAACAACTCATCTTACTGTTATTAAATTAGATTAATAAAATAAAATGATTTTTTCTCCAACAAGTATACAGCAGATTCCACATGTTTGTTTGTATCCAACATATTCAATGTTCCAAAAACTTTATTGTCCATCACATCTTGACAAAGCTGAAAATAAAAATGCAACTAAGATATAAAACCCCTATTTAAACCAACTGCATGTGTCTGTTTGGCTTTGTTTGTTTAAAGCCAAAAAAAATCATGTTACTGGTTTAAAAGTGTTTATTGATACAGTATCTTCGTGGTTTTGACCTGTCACAATGTGAAGGACAATACATTTTTAAAAACTTCATTAGCATTAATGAAGACATTAACTAGAATCATTAGCCAGAATCAACATTAATTAGAATCATTAGCCAGCAACATCGTCACCAGCAAACAAACCTGTCGGTGCAGCAAAACATCTTCAGAGTGAATGAGGAAGATAAAACTTTCCACACCTAACCCTGACCCTAGCCCCTAACCTATCCCTGACCCTAACCCAACTTTGACCCTAGCCTCTAACCCAGGGGTCGGCAACCCAAAATGTTGAAAGAGCCATATTGGACCAAAAAAACAAGAAACAAATCTGTCTGGAGCCGCAAAAAATGTAAAGCCTTATATAGGGCTTATAATAAAGGCAACACATGCTGTAAGTGTCTATATTAGCTGTATTAGCCTACTTTCCAAACGATAAGTAGGCTACAAATACATAATGAGCATTCATGATGAAATGCTTATTTTCCCTGCAGCGCATCCTGGAGAGAATGACGCACCACATGGCCACTTTAAGTTTAACTTTCATTATAATGAGATGTTGGAATTAAATATTTATTATACGCATTTATACAGCATTGGAAAACATTAAGAATGTTTGTCACGTTTTTCTTCCTACAGAAATTATATTAAAACAATTTACATTTTCATATTTTTGAAAAAGCTCCAGGGAGCCACTAGGGCGGCGCCAAAGAGCCGCATGCGGCTCCAGAGCCGCGGGTTGCCGACCCCTGCTCTAACCTAACCCTAACCATTACTCTAGCCCCTAACCTAACCCTGACCCTTACCCTAGCCCCTAATTCAACCCTAACCCTAACCCTGACCTTTACTCTAGCCTGTAACCTAACCCTGACCCTACCCTAACCCTAACCTAAACCAAAACCTAACCCGCAACAGGAGGATCAGAAAAAGGGCCACAATAATCAGATTACACAAAGTGCAGAATTTGGGCTGATTTCATATCGAGTCGACAAACTGGGCCTAAAGCCTCATTAAATTAACCTTCCTTAGACTGAAAGAACAAATTTCCTGAGAGTGGTGTTGGTGAACACGGCCCACTGATCTCACCCCATAGCAAACTCATCCATGTTGGTTTTCCCCATGAGAACGGCTCCTTGGTCAAACAGCTTTTGGACTACAGTAGCGCTGTAGGGTGGCGTGTAGTCTGCTCAAAGACAAGAGAAGGGATCACTACTGCATTGTTTAATAAGACTGACTGTATTCCAGTTCACACACACCTTTCAGCATCCTGGATGCACATGTGGTCTGGATGCCTTCTGTGCAGAAATTGTCCTTGACTGCAAAGGGGATTCCATCTAGAGGACCTCTCGGGACACCTAAGGGAGAACATACTGTATTTCAGAAATGACGCAGGGTGGAAAAAGGCCCGTTGAAAGGTTCACCTTCTAGCCAGCTGTTGTGGTCGCTATCCCAACTGTAGCAACATGGTCTGACATCTGCTAATTCTGTACATGCCAGCAGGGGAATAAGGATCTAATGAGAGGAGCCATATAGCTGGAGATGTTCTCACACACCTTGCCTCATTCTGGTTTCTGCTTCTGCAGCTTGCCTCAGAGCAGTCTCCTCTGTGACACTGATGTAAGCATTGAGATGTTGCGTTGTCCTAATCTGATCGAGACACTTTCTGCAGAGCTCTGTCGGGGAGATCCTTCCCTCTCTGAGAGCCAAAGACACCTGGAGAACAGAAGAGGTGTCAAAGTTTCTTCTTTGACTCAAGTCTTGAGCGTTGGACCTTCCCCAGTTTCTTAAACCTGGGTTGGTAATATCACCTACTGTTACTCAAGACCTTAGACAACCACAGAGTTGTCGACAAACATTGTGAGATACTCTTTAAAACCAGTCATAAAGGTATTAATGGCCGTTTTAAGTTATGGAGCCGCACAGAACGATTGCTGCTCTTTGGCTACTGCAACACGTTGGGTATGAATATGTATTCACCTGCGGAGGGAAGAAAGAGCGATAAATAGACGGACTGACCTCTCTTATCGTCAGGCTCAGCATGTTCTGTAGTTTACGGCAAGCTAAGAAATGAACCTCAGCCTTGTTGTGGTGGTGTGCGGCACCAGTAGGCTGACATGTTTGTTTCCGTGCCCGTCGTCTTCCATTGGCTCCCGTGACTGGTCAGTGGTTGAGTAAACTGCTCTGTGATTGGTGGGATTACAGGGGGGCGGATCTAGGAAGCGAAAGCTGCTCTCTACGGTAGAGGACGTTGGCGACATGGGACTAAAATCTATTACTTTCTTCTTTGCTTCAAACCATTTGCTTTACGTATTCTGATGTAAAACATGAGAGGGTCAGCGTGCTAAATCAAGATGTGTTTAATTTAGCTATTTTTTATTTACAATATCCATTTAAATGCACGCTTTTCCTCTATATCCAAAGAAAATGTGTTCCATTGGCCATTTTGCGAAAGCAATGGTTTTCTCTGGAGTCAGAAAAGGTCAGTTTGCGCGGCAGATGAAAGCGTGTTGGAGGTGCAGCCACACCAGACTCTTCAGCGCTACCAGGGTGTGCAGCAGCACCATGACCGCCTGGGTTATTGAAAAATATGGCAGCAACGAGGTTCTGCGGTTCTCTAAAGATGCCCCCTTCCCTGTTATAAACTATCCAAATGAGGTGATTGTTAAAGTGTTTGCTGCAGGACTGAACCCCATTGATGTCTCCATGAGAGGTGAGAGACAATGGCCAGCGTGAATTGAATTTCTGCTCACCAGATTTGATGTGCACGATTTCCCAGTATTATCATGGATTCTATGTTTGAAATGGCAAGAACCACATGAGTGGCAAAGGGACATTTATGTCAGAAAGACACCATTCATGATCGCTGAAATGAAATTCTGACTGTGAGAAAGATGAGCTCGGACTGTTGAGAACAGAATAATCCTGGTGGAAACTATAGCCTCTTCCATATTTCATTTACTTTAAAGACTAAATAAGTGAGAAGCTGTCTTTTGTGTATTTTTGGTTCTTACTCGTGAATTTGGCAGCAAATATTTCAGATGATCCGTTTCATGCATCACGTGTTGTGATGTCTTTGCTCTCAGGGGGTCACGGTGCTGCAACATTTTCTATGCAAAGGGACCCTCTAAACGTCCTGCAGTCCGGCAGCGAGTTCCCCCTCATTCTGGGCAGGGAGGTCTCTGGAACCATCATGGAGTGCGGGCTGGATGTGAAGTACTTCAGAGAGGGGGATGAGGTAAATCTCAGGAACCTTTTCACTTCACATGTATGCCTTGTTTTTGCTGCTCTGGTGTTGAACCATTCAATGATTAACAATAATAGCAATTGTGTAGGTGAGGGGGCGCCGTGATGTCTTTTGAGCTCAGTTATCAGCCACTTGTGAACTCATTTTATTGATCTTTTCAAGTATTTCTTTTCTGCGTGTCTCTCTAAGGTCTGGGCAGCTATCCCACCATGGAAGCAAGGCAGCTTGGCTGAGTTTGTGGTGCTGAGTGCCAATGAGGTACCTTAAAACACAGGATCAAAACTGTCAATCTATCAATCTTTATTTAGGTAGCGTCTGTTACAATCAAAATTGTTTCAAGGCGCTTTAGAGAATCCCAGGACCTGACCCCCAACAAGCAACAGTGGCAAGGAATAACTCCCCTTTAACAGGAAGAAACCTTGAGCAGGACCAGGATCATGTAGGGGGACCCTCCTGCTGGTGGTCAGCTGGGTAGAGAGAGAGGAGAGGGGGAGGACAGGTGGAGAAGAGAGAATAGGCAGAGATCATAGAAATACATTAATAGTACAAGCTGCTGGTATAAGAGTAGAGTGGGTCAGCAGGGTCGGAGGTCGGCAGGGCAGCATACAGCTATAAAGGCGGCAATACCTGTAGATGAATACAGAGAGGGGGGAGCAGAGAAACTACACAAGAAATTATATCATCACTGATCTACTTGGAGAGGAGAGAGGGAGGAGAAGAGAGGCAGCCATGACCCAGCAGGGTGACAGAGGTCTTTCAGGTGATCATAGAGTCCACTGAAGAGTGGACCCAAAAGCTTAGCCACTGTGGTAAACTCAGCATGGTGCTATGTCACTTCTGTGTCTCCTACCTCAAATGCAAGGCTCTTTATAAAGGGAATGCTACTGCTTCTGCTCATTTGTATTCACTCTCATTTCACTCATTTTCTACCGCTTGTTCCTCCACTGAGGGTCGCGGGGGGACTGGAGCCTATCCCAGCACAATGGGCGGAGGCAGGGTACACCCTGGACTGGACGCCAGTCAATCACAGGGCTAACACATATAGACAAACAACCATTCACTCTCACACTCACACCTATGGGCAATTTAGAGTTTCCAATTAGCCTAATCCCCAATCATGCATGTCTTTGGACTGTGGGAGGAAGCCGGAGTACCCGGAGAGAACCCACGCAGGCACAGGGAGAACATGCAAACTCCACACAGAAAGTCCCCAATCAATCCCAACCGGGGATCGAACCCGGGTCCTTCTTGCTGTGAGGCAACAGTGCTAACCACCACACCACCGTGCCGCCCTTTGTATTCAGTGCCAATTAACTGTGACAATGAAACAGTCGTTATCTCCTCTATACTAACCGCAACATTTATCAGTGAAGAAGCTCATGATGTCTTCACCACTAAGGGAAGAAGGGATACGAGGATCTAAAACACTGTGACTCTGAGTTAATTTGGCCACAGTGCTGAAAAGAAACCTGGGGTTGTTCTTATTTTCCTCAATTAAAGAAGAAAAATAAGCTGTTCTAGCCTTGCGAAGGGCCTTTTTGTAAACTAATAGACAGCCTTTCCAGGCTACATGATAGCTGTCTATTTTACAAGAATGCCACTTCCTTTCCAGTCTTCGCACTTTCTGCTTGAGGGTCCTGATATGTGAATTATACCAGGGGGCACACCTCCTCTGATTTACTATTTTCTTTTTCAGGGGGGCAACAGAATCAAGGGTGATTCTCAGTGAGGCTGCTGCACCTTCAGCAATAGAGTCAACCTCAGCAGGGCTAAGATTATAATGATTGATCCCTGGGGAAACACACAGTGGTCCTGGGATTAGCACAGGGATCACTTCCTTAAACTTAGCTACAGCATTATCTGAAAGACATCTGCTATAGTAAGACTGTTTTCTGAGGATAGAAGAATCCTTAATCATAAATGTAAAAGTGATCAAAGAATGATCTGACAGGAGTGGGTTCTGAGGGAACACTGACACATGTTCTACCTCAACACCATAAGTCAGAACTAGATCAAGGGTGTGGTTGAAGTTATGAGTTCCCGGACAGAAAGGAGAAGGTTTTAGCCAGAGGAGACAGATGTTTGACAGATGGGTGAAAGAAGGACTAGGATCTCATCAGTGACCTGGAGAAGGCACTCCACCCTTTATGGGCCCAGTTTTGGTCCCAGTGGCTTCACCCTCAGCTGTGAACTGGTCCAGTGAGGACTGAAGATCGTGGTGTGATGAAGATAGCCAAACTACATCATCTCCCAAAAGCAGGGAGCCAGTCCTAAACTGAACCCTCTCAATAACCAGAGCCGTTCATTGAAATTCTATTCAAGAAGGTTATGACGAGAACCAGTAACAGGGCCATGGCAGCGTCCAGCCCTCATTAAAAACAAACCTGACTTGTTACCTGCAATGTGGACCAAGCTTTGGCACTGGCTGGACTGAGACTGAACACCTCATATAAAGGAGTCCAGTACTCCATCCTACTGGAGAATACCCTCACAAGAATCCCAGAGGGTGAGCACATGCATGGGTTGGGAGGATGGCTGAGGGTCTACAACCCCACAGACTCGATTAATGGATGGATCTTCTTTTTCAGCTTTTTTCACAGTGAAAAAAACCTATTTGTAAGTGGTGTTGCATAACATGTCTTGTTCTCAGGTGTCCCACAAGCCAAAATCAATGACCCATACAGAGGCAGCGGGCGTCCCTTATGTGGCCACCACAGTCTGGTCAGCACTGGTGAACACTGGAGGACTCACAGAAGACAACTGTGCGACAAAGAGGTAGGGGAACGTTACAGTCCGAAGCCCACACAAGATTATTGAATAACACTGTTTGTCTCCACAGGATTTTGGTTCTCGGTGGGTCTGGGGGAGTAGGAACATTTGCTATACAGGTATGATAAAAAATATTGCAGTGGTAGTGTCCTCCCTCAGCCATTGCACAAGGTTTTATATTGTGTAAATCAGATTTACACAAATGTGAATTTACTTCTTAGGAACTGGACAAAACTCAAAGTACTCACACGCTTTTGCTCTGCAGTTGTGTTTCAAGGTGGTATTAATGTGTGTTCAGCTTCTGAAGGCTTGGGGAGCCCACGTGACCGTTACCTGCTCCCGTGATGCTCAGCAGCTGGTTGGGGCTCTGGGAGCAGACTGTGTAGTGGACTACACTGCTGGACCCGTGAAGGACCAGCTTGAGGCTTTGGGCGGGAAGTGAGTTATCATTGTCTATGGTGGGGGGGGGGGCAGCCTCGGTCTATAGCAGCATAGCTAAGATGTTAACCTAATAATTAGACAACCCCCTAAGTATGATTATTTGTCTGTCTATGGTAGTAACTGGAACTACAGAATTAGTGATAATAAGCTTTTCAAAGAGGTAGGCTTTAAGTCTATTATTAAAAGTAGAGATGGAATCAGTCTCCCATACCTGGACACGGAGCTGCTTCCACAGCAGGAGGGCCTGGTAGCTAAATGCTCGGCCCCCCATTCTACCTTTAGAGTCTCTGGGGACCACAAGTAAACCAGCATTCTGAGAACGGAGCGGTCTACTGGAATGATAACGTGTCACTACATCTGCTTTGAGCTTTGACCTGGTTTTTGATGTGGTCCATGTATGTTTTAAGAGCTGTCCTCTGTTATTAATCTTGCTCCCTCCTTTTCTCCTCAAGATTTGACCTGATCCTGGATACCATTGGGGGCCAAACAGAGCACTGGGCTCCGGGTTTGCTGAAGCCTTGGAGTGGATCCACATACATCACCCTGGTCACACCCTTTGTCCACAACGCTGACGTGCTGGGTGTTGCTGATGGCATGGTGAAGACTGCTGCTTTGTGGACCTCCAGGGTCTTCAAGGTAGACCGCACAAAACAGAATGTACATTTTTGATACATTCAGAAATGATGTTTATTGATTAATACAGCTTCTTCTGAGCTTGTGGTATTGTGGGAGTGTTGCTAGCTTAATGCTGCACCCAGGCAGCATAATTGTCATTAATAAATTATTCATCATTTCACGCTATTGTTTCCATACTGTTAGCACATAGCAAAAGGAGTTCACTACCGCTGGGGATTCTTTGCAGCCAGTGGACCTGCGCTGGATGAAATAGGAGCCCTGGTGCAGGCAGGACAGGTGCCACTTTTATTCTAAACTACTCAGTTATATCATAACTCAGACAGATATTACGTGTGATGTAAAACAGTAGTTACACTGACATTAACACACAGCTGTAACCAGTTTTCAGCAATCTGGAAAGATCTTTTTTCTTCTTTTCTTTATTTTCTAGGGTAGTTGAGAGCATTTTTCATGTTTGTAGTGTTGTATAAATAGAGAAACAAGACATCTTTGCTAATGTTCCTTTGCAGATCCAGGCAGTGGTGGAAGAAACATTCAATTTTCCTCGGGTTCCTGAGGCCTTTCAGAGGATGGAGAAGGGTCACGCTCGAGGAAAGACTGTGGTCCAGATTACCCAGGGCTGACTCGTAGCTTTAAATGTGTGGATAACACGTTTTTTTTGTAAGAACTAAATTAAAATCCTTTGAACACAGACTGTTAGCCACCTATGTCCTCCGCTGCAGAATATCAGTGAGTTATTTTTACAAAAGTTTACTGTTAAATTGTCTTTGGAAGAAACTTTCATTCAGCCAGTCAAAAGTGGGACTGGCTGATGCCCTACACCCTCCCCGATGACCCAACCTACCCGGAGGCTGAAGTGGGTGGAGGTGTCCCACTCTACAGGGGCCGATGGCACAATCAGGAGTTCAAAACAGATTGCGTGTCAATCGTTTGTTATGGAAAAGAAACTTCATCCACAAATCTCATGAGAAACATTTATTACAAAATGCTAGAAAAGTTTCTTTTATACATGTAACAGTTCTCTCATCCATTCACATACTGCAATTACCAGCTGTATTGCAATTCAGAAAACACATATAGAGAATATAGAATGAGTGAAATTAAGTAGCATAGCTAAAGTCAAGCTTGGGAACCTTTGAAATGTGGTTACAGACTGTATACTGACTGTAAAGCAGATGTCCACTCAGAAAATGTCTTTATGTGAAGAGAACAATATTTCTGCAGTTTTGAGGAATTAAAAAAACCAATGTAAATCACTCCTTTAGTTGGTCACCCTTTGTGGTGAAAGCGGCTGCAGTGGGGCTTAACATGGTCCGACGCTCTCACCTTTGTCAGGCTAGTCCCTCCAGAGTTCCATCACCGCAGGACCTGTTGCCCCTGGAGGAGCTTCAGCTCATGTCTGGGAGGCATTAAACCGCTTCCACTCGAAGCAGTGGCTCACAAGACCTCCAAAGTCCACCGCTGTCTCAACTTGTTCTCATCAAAACTGTTGAGAATCACTTGGTTCTTGTCATACTGGCCCCCGCCTGTAAGGAAAAGCACAGTTAATTGTTCCCATGAGACATATTTACATTGTCATCACCAGCTGAAATGTTCAGACCTTTGACTTCCAAGACCAGGTCAGGGCTGAGGTGGAAGCGCACCAGGCCGTCGGGGGTGATGTTCCACCGTTGGCCGATGTCTTTGTCAGGGGAAACACAGAGTCTGCTCCCAGCCATTACAACCCCACTGGACGTCTGCAGGCAGCAGTCCTCCACCAGCTTGGACAAGAGGAATGAGAATTACTGCATTGCCTAAAATCCATGTGTTCCAGGTCCTTTTTTATCAGTAGGTCAGGTGTGATAAATAAAGTAAATACCAATTTTTCTGCAGTTACTATAGAGATTTGACAGTCTCTTCTTAAGTATCGGCATGAAGTCTCCAGCAGACCAACATGTATGTGTTGCATCATGTAGGATGCAGGATCATGCTGATAACCTTGCAAGTGAGCTGGCCATCCCTGTAGAGCCAGATCTGCTCCAGGGCCCCTGTCTCCTCCAGGGCCTGAACCCTCATCAGTTTGATGTCATCCAAAGTCCCCGTCAAGGACATCACACCTCCCGTCTCCTTGTTCCGCAGCCGCAAGTACACGTGTGTCTGTTGAAGAAGAAAAGTGGTTCTGATTTAAACTGTTTCCCAAACACCAGAGAAATTCCTGCAGGTGGCATTTGGGTGCAGTGGATCCCTGGATAACTGACTAGATGAAAAACCCGGAGGGGTCCTGATTAAACTTTTTCTATTCAAGCCTACATTTTTCTTCCCTCTCTACCTGGTGTAATGGGCGCAGGGATCCCAGTCGCTGCCAGCCGCTGGATTTGCACAAGTCTGCCACTTTACTTGGATGCAGCAGGAGCTGCCTTCCACAATAGTTGTTGTCTTCGTACAGAACCCATCTGTGGAAACAGAAATGGTAAAGGTGTCGCAGATTCACTCCTACAAAGATGTGAGGTGTGGAAGACATACAACTACATTTTTAGTCAATGCTGGCTTACACTCTTATCTGCTTTTGCTTTCTTTCACATGCGGTTGACAACTTTACTGGTACAACAATAAACTATGTTAAGCTAGCAGCAGTTAACAGCCTTATAGGGGTCTGACACTACAGCTAATTTCTCGTCAAACCGAACAAAACACTTTCAATCCTTACATAACTAATGAGTAATACATGAAAACTAAAATAGCATTTCCTGGGTAGTGTTACCTCTCCCCCACCCCCCCCCCCCCCCCAAAAAAAACAAAACAAAACTAGAGCAGTGATAACCCCTACAGGGGACGTACGTACATTCCACCCTCCACCACCAAGGAACAAATCCGTGTGTCCAAGCCCATTCGTTGCAGGTTGATGGCTCCATTTGTGAAGATCATTCTGCGACCTCTGAAGTCCACCTTACTGAAGAAGACGATGGAGGGCAGAGAGAGCTCCTAAACCAGAGGGGAACAGAATTGTCATTGGGGTCCTAGTGATTAGCCACCTGCGGGACGTCTGCGCTACTTACGTGGCTGATGTGCTGGATTGAGCGGATGGTGGTGTCAGATGATGCCAGGCCCATAGCCTCTTTGTTGGGATATTCACCCCTCTCCAGTACGTACATGTTCTCTGTAAACTGGGCTCCTTGATACACAACCCAACTGAGCAACAAACAGGAAGCTGTCATGATGCTGTAGCCCAATGTCTGAGGCTGAACAGCAACCAAGTGCTTCTTCCAGTTCAATAACAATACTGATGTTTTATTCGTACATTAGTATTAAGTAGCGTTAAAGGAGACGGTACCTGCCAGAGAACACCTTACAGGACCTGGGTATGAAGTCTTCAGCCAGAGCTGCTCTACTGTCCTCCAGAGCCAGCAGTTTTCCTTGAAAGTTTGGCTCTGAATACAACTCCAACTAAAACAGGAACAGAAATGGTAAACCAGAATAACGGCTCCAACGGATGAGCAAAACCGTCATGTAAAGGCTGCCAATGGCGGACTGATACCTTGTGTTTGTTCCTTTCAATTAGTGTTTCCTGTAAAAAAGACAGGGGAGTTAACTTCTGCTCTATCAAGTTTGTTAGGAAAATGAATTTTGATTAATATGTATAGGAAAATGTGTCCAGTAACCAGTTTTCTTACATGGAGGATGGGCTGTATGGAGGAGATCTTGAAGTTCAAAGACCCCCAGTCCTCTGGATTTGCATAAAGACCTTTCTCCAAGATGTAAGGCTCACCACTAAATCCAGGATTCTCAAAGGCCACCCAACTGCCAGAAACACAAAAATCATCAAACTCAACAATTTTAGCAAGTGAAGGATTCCATAATGGTAAAAAAAAGATTTGGCCTCATTAAAATCAGCCTCTATAGCTACATACACTCCACTAATGACGTCAATAGACTGAGTTTTGCTGCAATAGCCAATATCCTCTATGTTGGCAACTGGGCCCAGCAGGTCCACACTGCCCAGCCCCAGGTGCTCAAACTGCTTCTCTCTGAAGAGCCTCACACGAGGAGACAGTAAGTCCTGGACAAGATAACAGCAGAGTGAAGAAAAGCTTAATCCAAAGTTCTCTAATCATGAAATCGAGCCTTAGGGACATACTGTGATCACAGGTCGCAATGAAAGGAGTCTGCCTTCAGAGCCCCCCCAGTCAGAGTAGTGAGGATACTCGCCCTCCTCCAAGATGTACTGCTGGCCTTCAAAGTTTTCCTCCAGATATCCCACCCAGCTATGTGGAGAGCCACAGACATATTGAATCTGTATTGGTTTGCTGGGAACTAGTGAGCCAGAGTGCTAGAGAGGGCCAAAACCAGCCAGAAGGAAACTTTCTCAGAAACTTACAGACCACCCAGTATCTTTATTGAGCCCACTGTAGACCATTTCCTCCTTTTCTTGTCCTCTTTGCCATGGCATCCATCCGCTGGCTTCTCGTGCAAATTGTACACATCGGTGCTAATATGTAAACACTCTCCTTCATAGTTGGACCTCTCAAACACTACAGCCTGGACAAAAAAATAGTTCAGTGTAAGATCCATAGGCTTGGTCACTTTTTGCTCATTAGAAAAATTGCATCACCACTGTATGTGTGTGTGTGTGTGTGTGTGTGTGTGTGTGTGTGTGTGTGTGTGTGTGTGTGTGTGTGACAATCAAATATATCTCATAAAACATTTCAGTTCACTGTGTGTGGAAAAATATGCAAAACCAAAGACACCTTGGTTTCATGAGGGTATTCCACCCGTAACGGCCCCTGCAATGAAAAAACATTGTCATCCAAAACACAGGGGAGCAGACGCATGCATGCCTTCCATGTACAGAAGAATCAAACAGTAATTCAGTTTTATATTACCATGTGCAGCGGCCGGAGAGAACCAACAAAGGGCTCAGAGAAACCCCAGGACTCAGGATAGGGGTACTCCCCCACCTCCAATACTGATACAAATCCATCAAACCCTGGATCACTGTACACCAACCAGCTGCTTTAACACACACACACACACACACACACACACACACACACACACACACACACACACAAAATTGGGGTTATATAACTCAATATGTTTTCGGTCAATAATTTAATCAGTTTACTGGACTCACACTCCAGAATGGACCCGAATGGAACCAGTGGTCTGTGGGATCCGATAAGAACTTATTTCTACCGTGTCATCACAGTATGATGTCATCCTCCCTACGCCATTGACCTCTGCAAACAGGTCGATTTGTGGTATGCTATAGTCCTATAATGCACACAACATAAACACTTGTCACATTTTTTTTGGGTAGTTACAATGTCCTGTTTTAAATGTTTCTCTGGGTGTCTTTTGGCCTTTTTGCACAAGTTCATGCTCCTTTCCAGCCGCAGGTTACATGCATGTCTGTATTTTACTGCATTATCTCTTACTCTGACTGCCAAGCGGACAGATCCTATAACCATGGGGGCTGCTGGCATGGGCGGGTTTGGCTGGTCTTTTGAGCCGGGTTCCTGATCCACCCACATATTCACGATGTGTTCTGTGGGTCCTTCCTCCAGGGCAATAATACGACCTTGGAAGCCAGGTTTCTCATAAAGGAGCCAGCTAAGGAGAAAATAAAGTTCAGCAGTCTCAACGTTGGACAAACGGACTTTTGGATAACTTCCTTCGTGTCGCCAGCAGGCACGTTTCTATTACAAGCAGCACAGAACAGAAGCGGAAAGGATCTAAAAAGGTCTTTGAGCACTGAAATTGGTGGACTGTATTGAGCACGAAAGGGGCGTCAGACCCACAACCTTACCATCCTCTGATGACTTTAACAGAAATGACAGGGCCCAGCTTCATGTTGCTGGCATCCTCCACATGTTGAGAGATTTGAAAGGCTTCCCCTCCAAACTGAGCATGTTCATATATGACAATCTGGTAGAAGAAACACACATTTCATCAGCTAAAACATCAGCAGCTCTGCTGAGACCAACCATGATTAGACGTTGTGAACATGTGGTCATACCTTCCCGGGTCTTTTGTGGGAACCCCTCGCCATGCAAATCTGGAATCAAATTAGATTCCTATTTTATATATTAGCCTCTTAAAGCTAACTCGGAAGAAAGAACGCAATTCTTTTACTTCTATAGAAACAACATAGTGATTGCTCCTGTTTTCTCCATGCTGTCCCGGGGACCACAGTTCACCATGTGTGTGGCAACCCCACACACAGCCCTGACGTGCCCCAGACATGGGATCACACGAACATGACATTTCAAGTGCAGGAGTAGTGGGGTGAGAAGAGAAAATTAGGAACAACTCACAGTGTCTATGGAAGGACCATTGGACGTTGCGAACATGTGGTGACCCTTTGATCTCGTGACCTCAACGTTGGCCTCACCAGCCTGCAGGGGTGGACCGAGGCCTTGTTTTTCAGGAGGAAGCCAGTCTTCCTTTTCCAGGGTCAACACGGTGTCACTTTTAGCCCATGTTGCCTTCTCTTTGGTCTTCAGTGGAGAACTGAGTAAATTGGCGAGGATGGACATCCTTCCAAACCGTCCTGCCGACTCTTGTTGTTTCATAGGCTGCTGCTCTCTTCCCGTCCCAGTGTTTGTGTCTCTGACATCACCTTTTCTTATGATCTCATCATGTGATTTGAGTGGGTCTACAGCTTGTTCACTGACATCACTGTTTGAGGGTTGTTCTTGCTTCTCTCCTTTCCTTTTGGCTGCATTAAGCTTAATTGCCATAGCTGGGGAGGGGCCACTCAAAATACTGCTGTCTGTTCTTAAACCAAAATGGAATTCTTCTGGATCGAAGGTCTTTTCAAAATGGTTCTCCTTGATTGCTGGAAGCTGTAATGGAGCCTTTTTATGACCATGTTTTTTTAGGGGTTGTGAGAAAGGAATGCTGCCCTCTTTAATGCTCTTGATAAAATCCTCAACACCACCACACTCAGGATGGCCGTGCTTGCTGGTTAATACCACTGACTTGCTTTTATCGTTCTCCTTTTCTAGATGTTCTCCTTCAAACCAGCGTGATGCAGTTTCGTCCCCGTCAGTGCTGTCAGGTGGAGATGATGTGCTTGTTGTATCTGTCAAAGACTGGCTGCCTGCTGAGTTTGCAAGCTTCTGTTCATCACTGAGGTTTATGGGACCTGTTTTTCTGACTGTCTCAGACTCTGGTCCTAAACCGGACTTTGCCTTTGGCTCACCATCAGCACTCTTTTCAACATCACTGCTGTTTGGGCCTGGAACCTGAACCACTGGGAGTTTTTCATTTAGTTCTCCATCACTTTTATGGGTTGTTTTGCTTACAAAAGTTCTCTCTGTGTTTGATGTATTCATTTGCCAACTGTTCTGCATTGCCAATCCTCTGGACTTCTCCTCTGGTTGGAAACAAACATCATTGTTGCCATTCAAAGCTACAGGACCATCTGCCAAAGTCCTCCCATCCTGGTTTTCATTCTCAACTTTCTTACTATGAATACTTTTGGCTGCTGTTGTTTCTCTTTGTTGTGTCTCTGCTGTGTTCCCTGGATAGCTTGTCTCTATTTTCTTTTCTGCATTGGACACTGCTGATGTTTTTGTTGAGCTCATGTCCTGTTTGCAAACGTCATCATCTGTCGTATCATTTAAAATCCTATCTGGCGAAATCCACATTTTCCTGTTTTTATGAAGATTATCAGCAGCCTGTGCTTCAGTGCACAAAAATATGAAATCAGGTCTCCTACCTGTCTCCTGAGCAACACTGGATTTGCCCTGCTCACCAGCTGCGTAAACATGTTCTTCGATAGGTATATCGCTGAACCTCCCAGTCTCGTTGCCACTCAGTGGGTCTTTTTTAAATTGCACCTCTTGCTGGACACCTGCCTTTTCTTTCATGTGGCTGTCAGATTCTTGCATTACATCGGTTACATCCATTCCTAGAACATCAGCAACTATTTGCTTTGATTTTTTCAGACTCTCAGGATTTAAGTGCTTGTCGTCGCACAGCACTGTTGATCTTTCTACTTCTATCTCCTTAACTCTCCTTAACTCAGAGTCTTGTCCTATATCCATGACACTGGCTTCATTTTCATCTAATGCGCTCTTGACTTGAGTATCACTGCCCTCTGTCTGGAAGTTTGTTACTAGTGAGGCTTCTGGAATGGCTTTCCCTGTCTCTCTAAGAGACTGTAAGGGACTGCGTTGAGCTTTCAGGTCAGAGTTCAGTTTCTTGTTTGTCTTGAAATCCAACTGTCTTTCTAATTCATCTCTCAAATCCTCTCTCAAATTTGTTAGTTTATTTTCAACATTAACGGGGTACTGGCCGACATCTGCATTCTCGGGGTCAATGTTCAAACCCTCTGCTGTCCCATCAAGTTGACCTTTCTCTGCTCTTTGTATCTTCTTCAAGTCCTCATCTGGTCCAGTGGTTTGTGATGATAAAGCCCTGATATCCTCCTGAGCTGCTATCAGATCCTGAGACAACCTTGCAGGACTGCTCTCAGTGGCCTGTTCCTCCTGCTGTATATCTGCAGTTGGGTCATTGACTACCTGGTTTGACCCTGGAAGATCCTTTTTTTGACCAGTACACAGTGGAGTTTTAGGCAGAATCTCAACTTTTGTTTGCGTCTGAGTCTGATCAAGTGGTCGTTGACTGTCAACTTCAGCCATATTTTTAAGAGCGGCTGGTGAATAGGGTGGACTGGTACCAACCACCTGACCCACTGCTTCAGTGTCTGGGCCAGTGACCAGACTAATTTCTCCTTTAACGATATCTTTGCTGATGGAGCTGCTCTTACTTGCCTCAGATGCCTTTGATTGTTTTCTCTTCATACTAATTGTACTGGAACTGGATTTTGTGTCTGTGACCACTTTGTTCTGATCTTCCATAGGTTTCAATCTGACTTGGTCACTACTGACCTTCACTTGATGTTCTGTAGCATGAATGGGTGTATCGACGGCTCTCCAAGGGTTGGTATTCTGCTTTGAGTGTTCCTGCTCAACAGCAGTCGGGTTTGAGGGAGAGTCAGGTGATATTTTTCTTGCCTTTACTGGAATGAGGCTCTTTGGATCGCCTGCAGGAACCTGGCCTCCACTTGATGTCATATCTTCTTGCTCTTTCATGCTGGTCTTGGTTGTACTTTGCTTAGACAGCTGTAGTGTGTTGTCATTGCTGGCGGGAGATGAAGGCTCACAGTCTTGAAGAGTAGGTCTGCTTTTGATGGAGTGTTTGGGTGGTTTAGGTGGCTGTTTGCTACCTGCTGAAAAGACACACACACACACACACACACACACACACACACACACACACACACACACAATGAGTGTGATCTAGGAACAAGTTACTGTGGCCACTTATGCAAGTTGATGAGGAATTGATCTCCAAAAGGAATAAAGTTACAAATAAAACCTTTATATTAAAAAAATGTTTTAAAAAAAATGTAATGTATCTTTTTCATTTTCAATATAAAAGAAAAGGGAACGGGCCTGCAGCAAACAGTTGGACCCCCTGCATATTTGGTACCCAGTCGCACCCCTCTGGCCAGCACCACAGCTTGTAAACACAGTTTTCAGCAGCCTTCCACTCTTGTTTTCAGGTATTCTCAATGCTAAAAGTCTTTGACCTTGTCAGATATATGTGCTCCACCTGCTCCTCTGTCTCCTCTGTCTGTCTGTCTGTCCATACTTTTCCAATGATGCTGTGGCCAGGAGACTGAGAGGGTCATGGCAAAACCTTCGGCGTGCACCTGTCTAAGTGTTGCATCATGGATTTGGAGGAGTGTTCAGGATCATTATCCAGAAGCCGTCCTCGTTTTCACTTCAGCTTTTTTTTTTTTACAGATTGGTTTGTTTGCTTCCAGAATTTTTTGGAATTCCTTAGCGTGATGGATCCAACTACGTGGTCCATCTTTCCCATTTGCCCCACTTACAATCAAAAACAAATTGGCCATGGCTCTTGAAACAAGTGTGTTTCACTTTGTGCCTTTTGGAGACCATCTCATCTTCAACTTGCTTAATGCTTCACATCAAGAGTCATTTTGACTAGGGATGTCCAGACTGCCTGAAAAGCTCTGAGAACTCATAAAAAGTTCACAGTGAAAATATTCCTTTAATGCTTCAACTATCAGACTACCGTTCATCTACAGTACATCTCTATAATATGCTAAATTTTACCACCAAATGTGAGATTTCCTTCATGCTGAACATTCGTTCCCACTTAGGTGTAGCTAACAGCTTACCTGTCTTTGAGTGTTTGGGACCTTGGGCCAATGTCTGCTTTTTAGGGCTCTGTTGTAGCTCTGATTCCAGATTTATTTTGCTGGTCTTTGCTGGTCTCTTTGTCTCATTTATAGTTGTGATATCACAGTTTTTTCCAGTCAGACATGGAATGTTGGCACTCTTTAATGCCAAGGAGGCCCTCACATCCTCACGGTCGCATGCATTGTTTACAGGATATTTGCTTTGCTTCTCCACCGACTGTGCTGTTTTAATGCTATCCCCTTGTTTTCCTACACCACCAATGTCACTTAAGTCCTCTTTTTTTCCTGTCATGTGCTTTTTGTCCACTTTATTTTCTGTTTTTGAAGATTCTTTGGTGCAAGTTTGTTTCTGGGCTTTGATTGCAACTCTTCCAGAGGCATCTGTCAGTGAGGTGTCGCACACTGTCACTGCTACGTCGTCACCTGGGATCAACCTTTTGGGGATTTTTGACTTTGATACTGTTTGAAGACAAGGATCGCACTTGCCTTGGTCTTTAAATGCATCATCATTGCTGTGTTTACTTTGCGAGACATCATTACCAATTCCAATTTTGTTCATCTTGAAGACTTGGCTAGAATTTGCTTCATTCTTGGCATCATTTGCAATTTTTATCAGTGCACACTTTGCTTCACCCTCCACGACGGGGCTCCTTTCCACTGCAGAGGTACTTATTTGGTTAGAGAGTGTGACTTTGCTAAGCTGGCCTTTCACCCTGGAGTCACCGCCAACCACTATTTTGTGTCCGTGCGACGCTGCGATCTCAGTTTGTTCTTGACTCGAGGGTCCCGGAGGGTTTCTGTCACACTCTACTGGCTTTTTTGTTGGCTCACAGCTGATTTGGGTGAGCTTCTCTTTGGTTTCGACGCTAGTCCGTGAAAATAGAGAGGGGACAGAGAAGCAATTATAAAACATTATCAGTGTTATAAAGTTTATACACACACTCACAGTCTCTCTCTCACACACACACACACACACACACCACACACACACACACACACACACACACACACACACACACACACACAACAAAGGGTCACTCTCAACAGGACAAGACAAAGGAGCAGTTTTTAAAAAAACTTTAGATGGCTTAATGTCATGAAGCTCATGACACCACACCCAATAAGACAGAAAGCTAGAATTACATCCGAAGGTTCAAGCATGAATACTGCATTCAGCTCTGTGAGACTGTATAGATGAGTTTGTTACTTTGTCATGCCGGGGTCCTGAATGTAGGCTGACAGGTGTGATAACTTGACTGTGTCTATAGTATTAACATGTGTATCAACCGTGAATACTCACCACTGTAGCATCTGAGATCTCACCACATCAGCATCTGAGATCTTCTGAGAAGGTGATTGTCTCTTTTCCTCTATAGGTGCTTTCTCCTGAGCCAATTTCTGTACTTTGGGTCCACACACTCTCTGAGGCATTACTTTGTGTTTTGAAGGCAAATTAACAGTTTTGCGAGTAACACAAACTTCTCCTGCTGCGTGTCTCTCCTGAGGTGTGCTTGGCTTTGATTCCTTACTGCTGCTTGGCCCAGTTGTCTTTAGCAAGCCTGTCTGGGAGTCCTGTGAGGTGCCTGGTTGTTGCAAATACCCGATGGAAGACAAAGTGTTGGACGGGTTGTCCGTAGTATCTCGAGTGTCAGAATCCTCCGGAATGACGGCTGCAGGTACAGCCAGGACGAGGGGCATGTCCGCTTGGAAGTCATCCTGCCAGTCATTTGTTAGACCTTTTGCATTGTCTGCTTTCTCTGTTTCTTTCTCCTCTTCTCTCAGGTAACCCTCCACCTTTATGGCTTTGTGGAGCTGAAGGGGACAGAATGGATGGGTAGTTCCTGGTGGGTGTTCCCGTTCACACGGATGGCTGACTTGCATCTCATTGGCTCCTGCATCCTCCCTTGGTGTGTCTGGACCCTCTTCAATGACCCGTGGAGTCAAATCCAAGGCAGATGATGGAAAGACTGTTTGACTTGACCTTTGCTGGTTTTCTACAGTGTTCCTGGAGTTATTAGATATGGAAGCATCTGAGCTGGGTGATGTTGGGACACTTGGAGTGGCAGTGACCTCAGAAAGTGGGATTTTGGATTCTAACAGTGTCGTGTGATTGACAGGCTCATCCTCTTTGGAACATTCTGTGGAACTTTGGACTATGCTGCTGCTCTGTAGATGCTTGTTCTGCACTCGTGATTCCGAGCCTCGCTCTGAATTTGGATTCGGACGAGGTGTGACAGCAAGGCCCAAAGTTTTGGGTGTAATGCTCCGAGAATCCTCTTCATTACATCTTACTAGAGACACAATGCTGGATGTGCTTTGGCCAGAGCTTTGGCTAAGGGTCTCAAAAAGCTCTGGTTCTCTTGTGGCATTTGCCAAACCAGGCAACGATATGTCACAATCTTTACGAGATGGCGTTGGAGTCTTCAGTCCATCTTCCTCTTCAGACTGGACTGAACATGGAGAAAGAGGTGGTGATACGACACTGTCGCTGTCTGAATGCCGCTTACTGCTGCTCCTCTTCCTCCTGGTGCTGAAGAAATGGCTAATGCGATTGAGCATGCCCCTTCTCTCTTCTGAATTCTGAAAGAGAGCAGAAAAAAAGATGACGGGAAGATCAACACGAAGTTGGAGACAACACATGTCACACCCTTTTCTCTCTGGCTGCAAACGTAAAGAGATTTTAGTGCTGTATGGCACTGGTTAGCAAGGATCCCATCACTTCCTGAAAGGAAAACCCCCAGAAACACACAAACCAGGTCATACTGGTGTGTTCACCCTTCGACACACAACAAAGTCGAAGTACAGTTGGAAAAGGGGTTTGGTGTCTGGCGATCTCAGCTACGGATGACCATTCAGGCTTGTTGCCAGTTAATTATCAGTAACAGAAATAGTTCCTTGCTGGCTGAAAAGAGTGGAAGCATTTCTCTTTAAACAGAGAAAGCAGGCCAGCCTGAGTGTGCCCCAACTGGAAGTGTGGTTACACCCACAAACAAGGTCACTCAAAACATTTAAAGACAAATGGGCAAATTCAAAAAAGTGTTGCAGAGCCGATACCAGTGAGATGTGCACAAAAAGCCAACTTTCCTGACACATTCTGCAGCGTCAAACATGACACGGTTGGACTGAACAAACACAGTTCTGGGTTTTCCTGTTCATGTCTAAACAGTTGAAGAGAAGCCCCAAAGCAGCCCTGCTGGGGCTCAGAGGGTTTGGTTAAAATCCATCATCAGATCGTTTAAAGGAGCACAAGTGTGAGTTCAGGTAGTGTGAGCAAATGTAAAGATGTGGCTCCCTACACCTACGTCCATGTGCTCAGGAGGATTTTCCTCACTGGCACAAAGGTCACTGAGCCCAAGCTCATGAACACAAGTGAACACAAGATTATGCTGTTTGTAGCGTTTGGAGTCAGAGCTACAGAAAACATTGTACACTCGGTGATTAGAGGGCTCTATGCATCGTGATCCATAGATGTGATTCACTGCACAGGTTAACAATTAAAAAAGATCAGTGTTGTTCCGGTAAATTGAATTTTCTGCACCTACTCAGTATTAAATGCCTTTAAAATGGTTTGTTTTCAATTAAAATGTTCCACACCTTAGTTTTTTTCTCCTCTAGCGGCTCAGTTCAAAGTGAAATGCAAACGTTGCAACAAAGATTATTCTAATGACCATAACAACTATCTCAATACTTCATGAAGTCCTCAGTGGGACTAAAGCTATTATGTGTGACTGTAAAAGAGAAAACATGCTTTCTAATAGAATACCTCTGATAAATGCTGACAGAACCAACCTTGAAGTGTTTGGAGGCCGATGTTGAGCTGTACGGCTGACTCATGTCAAAGCTGATCATGGAGGTGGACTCGGACTGAGGGTCCAGCTGTGACTCCGTCTGGATGCTGTACTCTGTGGAAACACTCATCTGGTCGTAGCTCCTGTAGGCAGATGCAGGAAATGGGGGAGGAGACAGAGAGGATGTTTTGTTATTGGCCTTTTGTTTCTTCTTACAATACCCGCGTGCGTGTGTGTGCACATGGGTGTGTGTTTTAAGTGTACTATCTTGGACATGTCACACTCAGACTGTGTTTGTCTCTTTTTCCATAAAAGAGACACAACACAACTATAGTGTGAGCAGAGAGCATGGACACAAAGAAACACACTATTTGGGGCATTTTGGGACCTTAATTTTTCATTTGGTTTCATGTAGAATCCTTCAGTTCCAGGAGACATTTTTAAAAAAGCAGGCAGCATTCTCCCGCAACAAGAAGGCAGAGCAATTAGAGCCCTGTAGACGATTCTCGAACACCAGTGAGGCATGTCAGAGCAACAGGAGCGGCTCTTCTACAGACGTTCCACCCAAACCCAACCTACACAACCCTTCAGACAGAGCACGACAACACTGCATTTCCTCTGAAAAAGAGCAACAAACATCCCATTTAAACGGACTGAGCAGACAGGAATTGTCTGTTGCATCCATGTGGGTCATCATGATGTCACACGTGTTTAACAAATCATGTGTGACAGAAAACATCAGTCAGGCAGTCAGCGTGCCAAACGTCTCCAGCTTATGCTTGATAAAACAGGCTGACACACCTTCTCATAATGAGAGTATAATGAGGATCCGCAGGGTGTCTGTCAGAGGGCTGCTCAAAGACAGGAAAAACAGGGTCACATGGTAACCAGAGGGATGGAGAGCCACCATTTTAACAACTGTAACCAGTTTCAGAAATGACAGAAAGGATAACATGTGTGAGGGAAACACACAAAAGAAGGAGTCTCCGTGAAGCCTGTGGCCTCATTTCTTCCTCCGTTTCCTGCTACTCAGCAATTTTTACATGTTCCTGCCAGCTTATTTTAACCTTTTAACCTCTGGCCCTGGCACTGTAAAGGCCTAAAGGTATCACTTCAGAAGGCCTCTTTAAAACACTGAAGGGCTCACGGAGAGAGAGTCGCTGGTACTCCGAAACAAACGGGACGTCAAATCGAAGGGGGAAATCACTTCGCTGATGCGGAGCCCAAACCAGCTCTGACTTGTTTTTGGTTCAACAAAAACAAAGGCCTTGTTGTTAGCCGAGTCACAACTGCCACCAATCAATCATATAGGCTTTTAAAGAAATGGCTCTTGAGCCCCTGAGGTCAACTTGTGCATTCTGTAACGAGTTCTCATAGTGGGCCTATTCAACAGAACATGCACCCAGGACCGATTCAGACAGTTTGGAACCATCTGGTAATGGTTTCAAAGGTAAATGGGGAGTCCAGCGACTTCAAGACAATGATTAACAGGCACCAGGACAGTGTCGGCATTAAACGCTTGCAACTCAAACGAGGTGTAATACTTGGACCTACTTATAGGGGGCAGTCATGTGCCAAAACGAGAAAGAAGTGTGGTTTTGGAAAAAAATGAGTCTGTGACAAGTACAGGACTTCCACTGATCATCAGGAAAGCAGTTCTTTTGATTTTCCAAGATAAGCAGCTTTTTAATTGCCGCTCTTGTGGATTCACAGCTCAGCCAGTGGTATCAAACCAGTGTAAAAGGTTAAATGTAGAACACTGGCAGTAAGAACATGTTCACATCAGCTTCTCTGCTCACAGGAGGATGCCTGTTGCGACTTGCTCCATGAAGGACTGAGAGTTTTCTCTTCCTGAGGAATTTGAAGCGGGAAAACTGCTACATCAGCAGATAGATGTGGCAGCAGCCATATGATGGAGGGGTGATATATGAATACTCATGTATTATTTTGTTTGCTTGTGTTAAACCTGCTAATATTGCTCAACTCTTGGAATTTAACAACTTCATTGGTATTTTATGAACTCCTTTGGCTTAAAATTTGGTCCCTGGAAACACTTTTGCTTAAAAAAAAGAAGAAACAATGAGCAAAACCAAAATCCCCGACTAGATAAAGCAATAAAATAAAGCACTTGTTGTCAGTCCATAATAAATCTGCATGTTTGTCTCTGGCTTCCTTGTGTTTGCGGGCATTCCAAGGACTTTAGACCGCCTCCAGGTTCAAAGGTGCACCGTGGGCTGACAGAAGACTGGAGGTGTTAGCGTGTCCAGGTGACGGATGGGGTGATTCCTAGAGACTCTGGCCTGGGCCACACCGTTGCCATGTAGGGCTAATTGTAAGGTTTCTTCAGCAGCGAGTGTGTCAGCAGCAGCTAAAACCCAGAGAATTGCTACTGGATATGAGACTGGCTAAAGTCGCTCTGTGGTTTGAAACCAGTCTCTGAATCAGCATGAAATCAGGGAGTGGCTGCTGGAGATGGTGCAGGGCTTTGTTTGCCAGATGCTGGGTGGGTCTGCAGCAACCAGGAGGCTTCCAGCAGTATAAGTGACCGGAGCAGAGCAGGGCTCTCTCTCCGCAGCTACCACTCACCTCATGGGTGCCCACTCACCCCCTCAGGTTCCAACCCACAGATTCAGAACAGCACCCCATAAACAGCACACGTGACTGGACTATCTGTTCTTCTCTTTCTGTCCTTCCTTATGCCACATTTGTCCTTGTCCTGTTTCAGCCACTGGTAGGAGGAGCCTGGTCCTGCTCAAGGTTTCTAACTGTTAAGAGTTTTTCCTGCCTGGGTTTCTCACTCAGCAGTCACCCTCTGGGTTCTGCAGAGCATCTTTAACACACACCACGCAGACAAAGCTGAACTGACCTCTTACATTCAGAAGTCCTTCAAAATAAATGAAAAATCAGGGTTCATAAAGTCATGAAGCAGCTCTGGAGACGCAAAGGTTTGGATGCTCTGGACTGCTCGTACCAGACGACATTGTTACCAGAGCCAACATGGTTCCACAGGAGTCCCAGGAGGCAGACCTTTCACCCACACACCCCCAACTGAACCCCAGTGCAACAAGAGAGGCCACCGTTGTCAAGGAGACTCAATTTAGAAATCTGCCCAATGACGTGAGCTCAACTTTATCGAGTGAGCATCTCTCCACCTGACCAACATTCTCAGCCAGCTTTACTTTGTACTCTGGCGGTAGAAGATACAAGAACCAAGTACCAGGACACCTACTTGATACTGGTAGCGGATTCAATGTGGCTGGGAGAAAGTACAAGAACCCATCGAGAGATCTTGATAAATATAGACTAATACTGAATAATGAATGAAAGGGTAATTAAATACCACTGAGCTTGGTGTTTACTGTGTGTGTGTGTGTGTGTGTGTGGGGGGGGGGGGGCTGATTGTGCTTGTGTGCTCAGAACCTTTGACATCAAGCCTTCCTTTGATTCTTCCTTTCCTTGTGTAAAACCACAGACAGACCTTTTCCTCACAGCAGAAGGGACCATAAATGCTGTGCTTTCCACCTTTGGCCCGATAAATACATTAACCTAAATATATACCGATGCAATGCTGAGATTATACTGAATGTGATCAGAAATCTGCTTTCTGTCTTGCAACATCGGTTTCGGGGAAATCACAAAGCAAGCGTTCTCGTAGCAATGAGTAGGACAGAAAGGTCAGGAAACTGCGTCCATCTTGGACTGGGTTTTGACACTCCTCGTCTAGAGTCTGTATCCAAACTGTCCCTGGAATATCTGTAATGGTTTCTGTTGGATTCCAGCAGGGAATTTCCCTCCATTTAGTGATTTTCTGTTGGTGTGTTCACGGTCATCTGATCAACTGCTGCCAGAGGTGCACCCATCAAACCCCAAACACACACACTTTCTGTGGGATCACCTAGTTGCACAGCTCCGCACAGCCTCAGGTTTAATTCCTCAGTATTTCTACACAAGTACACCACGTCGTGTAAAGTGACACGATTCCAGGTCTCCTCTTTCCAACAGGTCCATCAGATCCACACGCACAACAATACAGCAACACTAGCCAGAAAATGTTCTTCAAAATGGGTGGAATCGTAACAGCTGTGCAACTGAAAGAACTGTTTCAATTAAGAAGCAGCATTTTGTCAGAGTAGATTACCCAGCTAACATGTGATGGTGTGTGTGTGTGTGTGTGTGTGTGAGGCATGTACTCTTTTAGGGTTTTGCATTGCTGAGCATTTTCTGAAGCCGTTGGAGTCATTGTGAAACAACTTGCCAGAGGGCAGTTCGGTGAACCAGGCTGAGCCTGTCTCACTGCCAAGGGGGGAGACTTGATAATGACATGTTTCATAATGAGGAGCTGAACCGACAAGAGCGGCTCCGGTGTTTGCGTTTTGGTTGCCACACGTTCTCCTGTCTTCACTACGGGACCAACAAAAGCTGACCAGCTGGACCTCAGTTCCTGACTGCAGGCGGGGGTTCCCGAGCCCTGGGAATCTGCTTCTCAGTCTGAGTCAGCAGCACCAGTTTCCACAAAAAGCAACATTTGTTTCACAACTTCCCAATGTGTTGATTTGGTTTTTACTCTGTAAAAAATTTGGCGGTTCCATGCCATCTTTTAGGGTTAGAAGTAAATGTATGTTTTAAGTGGTCTGGCAGAGGCAATTGTAAAAGTCTCGATGTGCCCCCAACCCACCACCACCGCAGCTCCTGCTCCTACTAATAATGATAGTAATAAAATAATAGTGATACTGCTCTCACCAGTGCCTGCTGAATGTGCCCATGTCATCGTGGTCAGGGAAAAACACGTCCACTTCTCCCTCCGCGTCCCTGCTTCTGGATTTCTTGGCTGAGATTTTGAACAGCTGCCTCAGTCCTTTCTTGGATCTCGGGGACACTGGTACTGAATCAGCGGCCAGCCCGACACTGCCTCCAGGGCTGACAGGACCGGGATTTTGCGGAGAGTTGTGGGTCGCCCCTTTGAAAGTAACCCCTCCTGCATCTTTGATATAGTCTGAGAGTTTGTGTTCTTTGCTGTCTTTGTCAGATGGCTTTAGTTTCAGAAAGTTTTTCACTTTCAGCGTGCCGCCTTTGCTCATGATGAACACGAGCTCCAGTCGTCCTTCTGAGTGCTGCAGCAGGAGTGAATGATTCACTAGACAAACCTGCAGAGCAGGTTACCCAGCAGCCTTCACTCCTCCCCTCAACAGCCCAGCGCACTTCCAGCTCCAAACACCTGGAGAAAGCTGCAACATTGTACCCATCATGTCTGTCTTCCTTCAACCCACCTCCTGTTTGTATGGAACTCCTACTCAGTTTTAAAAAAGAGGGCAAAACAAAAACCCCAACTCGTTACTTCTAATACCACAGTGTTTCATTTTACTATTTCATTCATCTTCATAGAAAGTAATAGCAGCAGCAGAGGAGGTCATGCACAGGTCACCACACCACCGCTGGACCACTTACATCATCAGAGATCTAGCAGATCCGGGCCCATCCAAGAACCCTTTTGATCTAAACGACACCTCAGAACTGAATCCCCCCCCCAAGCAGAAGGAGCAATAACCCACCTCCGAAGCCATGAAAGCACAGCACAGGAAGTGTGGGTGTGCAGTGTTTTCAGCTTTGAGTCTCCTTTTTTGTTTTGCTTTTAAAATTGTCACATTGATTTAGTCCAAACTTTATTTCAGCATGTTTTACGTGATCCAATAACGTAGAAAACCACATCATCACCATTGACCAAAACACATAAATGAAGAATGATTTTGTTTAGAGGAGAACGTTTTTTGAAGGAGTCAGTGGAGACCAGAGAATGTGTCCCATCATTCTGGGCCGAAGGTTCAAAGGTTGGTCCCACCTCCTGCCTGTGTTTACGATCTGTGGGACCAACCTTTGTCTCCTGCCTGTGTTTACGATCACGTTGAGGTCATCCTAGGCCTTTCCACGTGGAGCTCGGTCACTTGACCGACTCACCTGTTGCCGAGGAACCGAACAAACAGCTGTTTTCCTCAAAATGGCTCCTCCTTCTTCTCCCACAGGTCACAGGTGTTGAGGGAGCGGTTCATTTGCTCAGCGATATTTACTGAGCGAGCAAGCTGCTGGATGTTTGCAGAAGCAGCTGTGTTACTTTGTCTCTGACCTTCAGAGCAACACTGTGCCTGGTAATGTTCCAGACACAGAGAAAAGCCCCGTTGGGGCAGCTGCTGACGGGGCTGACTGGCCCTATGAATCAGCTGGAGATCAAACTGGAAAGATCTGGTAGTTGGTCTGCCGTCTGTCTTTATAGCGGTCTTTTTAGGACTATCTGAATATTTCCGGTCCTCTCCCTCACCCACATGTGTCTCCTGTGTCCTCTCCTGAATATTGCTTGAATGATTGACCTGAACGGTCTCTAAAATAAGCACTGAAATGAAGGAAAATTGTGCAACAGAAACAAAAATCAAGTCAGTTCATCAGGAAAAAATAACAGTTTGTTTAAAAAAAAAAAATCATGTAGGAAGCGTTTCTGGGCCTTTCGGTGTGCTCAAGACTTCCAGTAAGGTTGACCTTCATAACTTACTGGTCTTCATATCACATTTATGAACAGTCCATGTTTCCACAGATTACAGCAGCACATTTCTAATAATCATTTTGATTTATTTTTACACCAACCTGCCACAAGTGTCAGTTTTTTTAATTCAAAACAGACATTTAAAGACTCTGTCCTGGATTGTCTTGGTTTGTCCTGGTCTGGGACTGTCCTGGGTTGTCCCTTAGCGCGAGCGCCGATCCTCGGGTCTGTTGGTGTTCCTGAGCTTGGTAAAGAGCAGCCCGCCTTCTTATACCAGATGTGATGGTGGTGGCTTTGCTCAGTGGCTAATTAATACTAATTTAATTCTGCAAAAAGGTTCGTAAGACAAAACACGAGGAACATCAGATAAGAGTACTGAAGTAAATGGGAGAGCTTGGTCTGTGACGAGGACAGCAGACGTACTTTCCTGTGGAACAAACTTGCTAAGGCGACTCTTTACTCGGACTGGACGAGGCTCATAGTGGCACCGTCCGGGTGGAGCGCGTCTGAGAACAGAACCAATCAAATAAGATCTGAGAACACAGTCGTGTAATAAGTGAACGTAAATAACCGTCTGTCAGGCCTCAGCAAATATCGGATTCAACAGGTATCTTCCCACGTGCGCCAAGGCAGGTCAGCGCCATCTAATGCCTCCTGCATCAGAGGCAAGTCTAGTGGATATGGGATGGAAGCCAAAGACTCTCAAGATCAGAGACTCTCAAGTTTTTCTTTCTTCTTTTCTTTAAAGTCTCCAAAAATCAGAGCAGGAGAGCAACTGTCAACATCAAATGCCGAGAGCTGTCCAGGATGAGATCAGATCAGTTCCTGGCAGCACCTTCAGGGCCTCCAGTGCGATCTGCAGCCCTTCTGCCGCTGGACCCTCTTCCTGGAGTGAGCTGGGCTAGCATCAGTCTCTTCTCTGTTGGCATCTTTTCCATCCCAATTGTTGTCACCACTTGTTTCTCAGCTGGGCACCATTGGCTCAACATAGCAGGTTTAAATGTTTGATGCTGGTTTTCTTATTTACCTCGAGGGATCCACCACTTTATAAAGAGTTCCTGAGGGCGACGTAGCGCTGGGAAAGCCGGTGGACATGAAATACAGTTCACCTGGTATTAGCAGAGAGTAAAGTCATTGTAAAAAAGACTTTTAATTTTGACTGTTTGCGGTCATTCTGATGTTTTACCAGCCTCATCTTCTCCAAAGGAAATGATGTACTGGTGATAGTTGTTGATGAGTCCAGGAAAGATGCAGGTCCGGCCCATCCCCATGCACACCTCATTGTACTTCCATTGTCCCGTGTTCGTGTCCTCTTGCAGACTCATCAAACGCCTTGTTGAAAGAAACAAACAGACAGACAGACCGACTAGTATTCATTTCCTAGTGATTCCAAAGTTTATATTTCAAATTTTACTGTCAGTCCAGCTGGAGCCTCACACATTAGATATTTTAATAAACGTTCCTGACCAGGGAACCTATTTATATTCAATTTATTCAAAACATGGATGTGGTGAACATAATGCAGCAGGAGCTGATGGACCCTCACACTAAAGTCCTGAGAGCATTTGACAGAGGTGCCAGTATGTTCCCCCCACCTCTGAGGCAAGGCCAAGACCACAGATTTCCCAAATATATCTTCTAAGGATACGTTTTAGAACTGAGTAAGAGCCGACTCTGACAAAGAGGTCAGGGTTTGGGACTTGGAGACAGACAGACAGACAGACAGACAGACAGACAGACAGACAGACAGACAGACAGACAGACGACAGACAGACAGACAGACAGACAGACAGACACACAGACACACACACACACACATTTGCTTTTTTTCAGACCAAAGTCCATATTAAGCACACGACTTTATCTCTTTTTCCTAATGAAGTCATTTCAAGTCGGGTCACTATTTCAAGCTCCTATTTGAGGAACAGTACTCCTCGCAGCAGAGCAGTCCTTCTCCCAGCAAATCCAATTGTAAATATATCTCAGGTGCTTTTAAAACTAAATCACTCCCTCGTTTATATTCCTATAAATCACTGTGGTCATTTAAAAATGACCACAATTCCAGGACTTCATTTTAGTTGCTGTTTAACTTGCATTGTATATTGGTATCTCTCATCAACCAATCCATCAACCAATCACCCAACCAACTTACCCACTCATGAAATCTCCAAATATATACAGCCCATTCAGGTTGGGGTATTCACAGCCTCGGTACACATAACCGCCAGTAACTGATTTTCCCACCTTGTGAGGGTAGGCGTATATCGGCAGGGTGTCGCCTGTAGGGCAGGAAGAAAGAACAGTAAGCCAAAAGCAGCCGCGTGTCTGGTTGTTCCCTCTAGGTCGTCGGGAGGATGCATTCGTACCCAGTGAGCTGTTGGCACACAGCGTCTTATCATAGCACGAGAACCCTTCTTTGGCTCTCCAGCCGTAGTTGTTGCCTTTCTCGATAATATCGATCTCTTCAAACTTATTCTGACCCACGTCGCCGCAGAAGATGCGTCCTTTCCCCTCTTTGGTGTGTGGGTCACCTCGGTCGATGGAACACCTCCACATGTTGCGAACCCCATAAGCGTAAACCTCCGGCCGAGCACAAGCCTCGTTTCTGAAGGGATTATCAGGAGGAATTCTGTATAGTGGACCTCTGTCGTTGTTATTCACATCAATTCGGAGAACTTTTCCCAGGAGAGTTGACCTGCAACAGCAGACAGGAAGAGATGGATTCGGGCAGGTGAGTTTCAGATTTAGACTCCAATATTAAACCCCAAAATAACATTTTGGGGAAACTGGTTCATTCTTCCTGCGATGAGCACCCAAGTGATGAGTATTCCGGACAACTCGCTGTGACCCTCTACTCACCACGGCTGGAGCTACAGTGGTGACCTTACCTGAAGCGTCTCATCACACTTTTATGGCAAATATAAAAAGGCATTTTGACACGACTACTATCTGTCGATTGGGAATTCTTACTTATTCTGAGCATTCCCATATTGCCCAAATGGATCTCCGGACATTCCACCATCTCCAGTAAAAATGTACAAGTATCCATCATCTGCGAAAAGGAGCTGGCCTCCATTATGGTTTGATGCTGGTTCATCAATCTCCAGGATCACCCTTGAAGGAAGGTGGACATGGCAAAACAGAAGAGAAAGATTTCAAAGCATTAAAGCAGGCAAATGTGTTGACTTGCAAATCATTTAAGTAGGAGCACATTCATTTCCGGGTTTTACTTCCTTTTGAACATTCTGCATCAACTGGCTGTGTTGATTCGGAGTTGCTCCTTTCCCACACCTACCTCTCAGAAGTGTGATCCACCATATTCATGTCTCTGGCCGACACATGGAATTCACTGATCCTGATCCGCTCATCAAAGCCCACCTCCACTGTGTAATATACGTACAGCTTCCTGTTGTATTTATACTTTGGGTGAAAGGTAAGTCCGAGGAAACCCCTCTCGTCACCTTCCCAGGATGAAGTCAAGACCGCTTTAGTAATATTTAAAAATGGTTTCTCCAGTCTGGACCGGTCTGGAAGGTACACCCACACTAAGCCCACCTGTTCTGCAACAAAGAATCGATGGGTGCCATCATTGGCGTGCACCATGGCCAAAGGGTTCCTCAAACCGTTGGCTACCTCCTCCAGGCACAACTGCAGGCAGCCGTCCCCGTCCGCTTGGACCCTGCCCAGGTTTTTGTTCAGCTTCTGGTTGCTAAGGAGGCGAGGGTAACAGTAGTCCATGTCATCCAGGACCAGGTCCTGGCAGTGTTTGGCTGGCTGTTGTTTCCCCATGTGTGGTTTCCCCGAAAGCAAGGGGACAGTGGAGTTACACTTCTTCCAAAACTCTTCACAGTAGTCTGGACAGAGGCCAGGGATGGTCCTGACGGGAGTTTGTGTGTCCTCCGTGTCAAAGAGGTGAGCTGCATAGGGAGAGCACTCCTGAAAACAGGAAGAAAGAGGCGGGCGGGGAGCATTATTGCACACCTGCGGACCTTTACTGATGAATCGTGCAGTAAACAGCTCTTTCCTTGGAGGCACCTTCAACACAAAGCAACATTTTACGGTTGTGTATCCCTTTACTGCCTGCCGGTAAATGTTCAAATCTCTTGGTTTGGATGCTCTTCAAAGTGAAAAGACCGGCAGAGCTGAGGGCGCCAGCGTGGCCTGGTCTGCTTCAAGGCTTCTTCCATCCTGAACGCTGTGGCGTCACGAGACAGGAGTTGATGCAGGAGCAACACCAGGACCTTAGTGTTTCTATGGCAACTGAAAACTACTGTGTTGAAGGAAGCTAGTCGCATCTTTTTGACAGTCTTTTTTTTATTCTAAATGATTCCTTTTTTGCTGTGAACAAACTTTAACTTGATCTCTCTAGATTAGAAGAAGCGGGAAGTCACGTCTACCAGTACTGACGCTAAGGCTAAAACTTGCACATTGTCCACGTGTTTACACACAGGTGTTTTTTCAGTACCTGAACAGACAATTCTTTTATTTTATTTATCCACAGGCACAGGTGCTGCGGAATAAGTCTACTTTATAGTGAATCCCGCTCATGTTGACATTGACCATCTCTTAAATGTTGCTTCTAAACAGAACATCAGGAATCCATCAAGTTAAACAGGGCACAGGTCACATTCTCCTCCATTTGGAAACGTCAGCGATCACTTTTAGACCTTTGACCACATATTTACCTGACAAAGCAGCTCCAGGACGTATCCAGCACAGTTTGAGTAGGCGTTATAATCAAAGTGCTCCATAACGTGGTAGAACTTTAACAGCAGCTCCTGGTCCTTCTGGTAATCACAGCAGCCGAAGTCCTTGTACATGACGCACAGCTCCAGCTCCTTCATCGGCCGAAAGGGCGGTTTAAAATCCAAACATTGCGGGTGAAACATCCCGGCCGGAAGATGCAAAGACAGAAGATAGAAGATACATGCCCGGGAGAGGCAGCAGGACTGGCGGTGGGGACGCGGCATTTTGGCGTCCTTTCTAGTCGCGCAGCACAAAGTTGCGCAGATGCGGCTTCCGGTGCACTTTGGTCCCAGCCCAGAGCTGCGGCTCATAAACATATCCACGTTTTATTCACGCTGATCAGTGGACCACAGCGTCCAGTTCCCGACCATCACATAGATCAGCTGACTGTATGGTAGACTGAAGCGCTCTCTTACAGACAGGAGGCATTCTCTCACCAATTAGCTTTGAATTAGAGCTTCAGGGGCGTGCGTGAGAGCATTTCACGTGTCCCTGACGGGCCCTCACGCTCCGTCTTCAGGTTAACTTATGAAGGGACCAACATTTTTAGAGCAGAGGCAACACCACAGACCCGCCAGTCTTCTTCAGTCACTTTGACCTATAGGTAAACACCAGGGGTTGCTAGACGTCTTGACTTTGTGGCCATTTTAAGAATCCTCCACATCAATAGATGGTATATATTAATAATAATAATGACCATAATGTCTAACCTCCATAATATAGATAGGCAGGCACATACTTCAATAAGATCAGATTTAAGATCCGATCTTTGTGGTAAACTGTTAGGTTCAAACTGTTATACTGTATAACAATGCTGTAACTACTTATTATCACTTCTGACCAGAACCCTGACCTACTTTAGCTGATGTTCTATCACCTCGAGATAGCAGGGGACAACCTGAACATCCTGTGACACTCCATCCCCCATTTTCTTATATGTTCCTTTTGTATATATCATGCTTTGTTTTATCATGTGACGCTTATGCTTTATCGTATGACACTAACACTTACGCTTATTGTAATCTTACATGTTCCTGTGCTAGTATAAGAATAAACCTCACCAGGGCCCACACTTGTAGCCCACACTGCAGACGTGTGGTTGCCCTTGCAGCAAGTAAACTGAAGCTTCCGTCTCATTCCTCTGATGGCAACAGCACGGGAAGAAAACTGATCACTTTCTCCCCAACATAAACTGTGGTGCATAGATCTCCAGAGGGTGATTTTGTTACCGGTAGTTTAAGATTCAAACGCTGTTAATGAGCCAGTAGTAGGACCTTAGCACATGGGCTGAACAAAGAAGGCCTACAAAGGGAGCAAAAGCCAACCTCCAAGAGCAAGGTCATCTCTGTCAGGTCAGGAATGTGGCCTTCTTGCTCCTGTAGGAAAAAGGGTCATTATCTCTCAAACACTTTCTTGCTCAGCGTGCTCAACATTTTGGAAATTTCCTTTTCTTTATTCACATTCTTATATCTCAGCTCATATTCAAAATGGCGATGGGGGTGTTGGATTTGAGGTGATGAACGAAGCCTGATGTGGTAAAACTCTTTGCAGATGCACCCTTTCAACCTGGAAAATTACACATATCTTTCAGATCTATTGAAATAGGTCCACGCTGCAGACATGTTGGCCCCAATCCAGACAAGCACGGGCTGACAGCAGCTATTGCTTCACGTCAACACAACATCTGGTTCCAGCTGTGTCCCTACCAATGCTCTACGAGCTACATCGGACTCTCATGCTAACCGACTGGTCGATCTGGAGAACACTGCTGTCTTCTGCCTCAGTTGTGTCCATTTATAGTCAATATGTGCCAGACACAGAGTGATTCAATGTGAACTCCTGCACTGTTTGGTGTCCTCTGGTGTCCTAACTGACACCATTAAACTGTGATGCTCTGTCAGCCTATGCAGCCGATCCTGCATTTCTCCTTCTCATCGCTCATCCTAATTATGTATAAGATCTGAGAGAACCCCACCGTTTTTATCTGTTTTAGGTTAGTTTAGTTGATTTCTTTAGAATTATTATGTACTGTATTTATTTGTTTATGTGCACATGCAACTTGGGATGGAATGTAACCAATTTCTTTCCTGAAACACTTTATTTGACTGCTCCGTAAATGCGGAAGTGACTTCAGTCTTCTGTTTACTTTGTGCTTCTCAAAAATCTTAATAAACTTTGGTGGAAAACTAAATGAATAAATGAGGTGGGTGTAATAATGGCTGACATTTTCCAGTGAATTGCAAAACCAGCCAAGTTGGAAAAAGGGATTCAAAAAGCAACAGCCTTTATTATGAATACCTTGTCGCCAAATTGTTACTTCACAATATTTGTAGAGTAGAACTGTAGATCTAAGTCTAATTTTACAAAAGAAATCTTTCATCCACCAGCGTTTTGTTGATAAGGTTCTTCTTTCCTAAGGAGCTTCGCATGAGTGAAAATACCTGTAATGGATGAGAAAGGCTTTACCACATGTCTGTAAGAAGTAAAGGTCAAATATGGTGGAGGTAACTTTTACTGACCATTTGCTCTACGTATTTGAGCATAGCTGCTAACACGAAACTCTGAGCCCCAAGATCAACGACGCAAAAAAACAAAGTGTCAAAGCTCAGCAGTGTGGCCTCTATTCCATAAAACAGAACCTCTTTGAAGGAGCAATCCTCGTCTGTAAGGGGAAATCCACAGACTGATGCACAGACTTGATACAATAGACGTGACCCCACACAACTCTTTTGGGTTATTACCATTGTGAAAGATGCTTATGTCACCAGCTTCCACTCCAATATGGGTCTCAAACCACTGCTTGTCTTTGACTATATATTCCATCTCACTGTAGGCCTTTGGAGAACATCAGGTATCAGGTATGAACACAAGCATTATCATACACATTATTGTGCTGTGAGAAGTTTCGGTTCCCTGTGAGGTTCCGTGGTCTAGGAAGGATCTCAGGAAGTGGTTCATGGTGTTGTAAACATTGCCGTTCTGTTCAAACTGGTTAGCTGAGCTCAGATCCCTTAACCACATCAGCCCAGTTCTCTGGAGATAACATCTAAAGAAGTGACACTCAACACAATTCAATCAATCAATCAATCAATCTTTATTTATATAGCACCTTATACAATCAAAATTGTTTCAAGGCGCTTTCCAGAATCCCAGGGCCTAACCCCAGACAAGCAAGAGTGGCAAGGAAAAACTCCCCTTTAACAGGAAGAAACCTTGAGCAGGACCAGGCCAGACCAGGTAGGGGGACCCTCCTGCTGATGGCCGGCTAGGTAAAGAGAGAGGAGAGGAGAGGAGAGGAGAGGAGAGGAGAGGAGAGGAGAGGAGAGGAGAGGAGAGGAGAGGAGAGGAGAGGAGAGGAGAGGGAGAAGGAAGAGGAAGAGGGAGAGGAGAGGGGAATGAGAAGGAGAAGGAGAAGGAGAAGGAGAAGGAGAAGGAGAAGGAGGGGGAGAGGAGAGGAGAGGAGAGGAGAGGAGAGGAGAGGAGAGGAGAGGAAAGGAGGAGAGGCACTAACATTGGGCCAGATTCACGAAGCGTTCTTACAAACAAATTTGTTCTTAAGTCCCATTTACGAACAGTTTACGAAGATTGGGCCCGATTCACCAATATGTTCTTACGAATCTTCTTAGATTCTTTCTTAAGTTGTCCTTAAGAAGTTTTTTAAGAAAACCCTACGTCGGATTCAACAACGCGTTCGTAAGCCCCAGAATTGTTCGCAGCTGTGTTCTTAGATTGATGAATGCCATCTGTTCGTAAATTGAAAGCGCGTGCCAGGTGAGTCTAATTAACATATGATTAGCATAAATCACCGCCCACCAATGCCCATAAAAGGAACTGCAGCAGGCCCCTGTAGACAGAGCCAAAAGCAGCAAAATGCCGAAAGCGAAAAAGAAGTCGGATGGAGTGCAGCAGGTGAGGAGAAAAAAAAACTTTAGTAGTACAGAGGTGGAGGTACTGCTGCAGGAGATCACCCGGAGAAAATCGCTTCTATTCAGTAGTGTTAGTGCTGGTTATACCGGCACTAATAAAAAGGAAATATGGGCGGCAATCACAAGTGCAGTGGACGCAGTGTCGGGAGAAGGACGCTCAATAGCGGAGGTGAAAAAAAAATGGTTTGACCTTAAATGTGAAACCAAAAAAAACATAGCTAAATTCCGACGGGAGACGCAACAGACTGGAGGAGGAACATCACACATCAAAAGCCTGTCCGAGTTTGACCAGCGCCTCAGTGCCATCATCGGAGAGACGGCACTCTCAGGTAGGCTATATGGGGCAAATCTTATACTGTAATTGTAATGTTATTTTAATTGGTTGTTTAATTTCCCCACCTGTTTAGGTGTACCATCGGCTGAGTGTTTGGATACAGACCTGGGCCCCAAGGCAACACTGTCACCCCCTCCCTGTGCATCATCTGCACCAGAGGAATCGGAAGGTTATTTATTTTCTGGAATAATAGCTTTATTTAAAAGTTGTAGTACCGGAGGAATTTACCATTGTGTGTGTGGTATCGGAATACGTATTGGACTGAGGGTCGCAGCCATGGCTTGACTTATTTGCCTATTTATTCAAGTCCCACAGAGCCAACCTGTGGAAGGACAGACGGACCCCTCCTGCAGCAACACGCGTCCTCGGTCCCTTGCCTCTCCACGCTTGATTTCTGACGCCGTGTTGAACAATCAACAAAGGATGGCTAACACGCTTGATAAAATAGCCTCAACCCTGATGACTATAGCCAACACGCTTAAAGAAATAAACGCAAAAGCTGTGCTCTGAAACCGGTCTTTTTTTTTTTTTTTTTCAAGTGAATCAAGACTGTTAGACTGAATTTGTGACAATGATGCATTTTATTCACAAACGGGCAATTAATTGCGCTCGAACGTGAACCGCGTGCCCGCAGTCTGGCCCCATCATTGGGTCAGGACGCACATCCTCACGGGGTTGTGGCTGAGGGGGAAGAGGGACACCACGCTTCATAGCGATGTTTTGTGCAGGACACAGCAGGCCATGAGTATCCTACAGACCTGTAATGGTGAGGGAGAGTAATAAATTAGATGAATAAACGTAATATAAGATTTTATAACAATAATTACCCTCTCCGGTTTGTACAGCAATTTGCCACCTGCTGTGTCCAAACACATCCAGCGCCCCTTTAAAATGCCAATGGTGCGTTCAATTGTGCAGCGACTGCGCGCATGCATCTGATTGTATAACATTTCCTGTGGCGTCTGAGGGTTGGTCAGTGGTGTCAACAACCAGGGAGCCAGGGCATAACCTCGATCCCCTGATAAAATCAAATAAAGACAGTTGAGAGAAATTATCATAAAAGATACTTACCAATGAGCCATGCGTCACCAGCTGCTCCTTGTTCCAGGTGTGTTCCCACGGAGCTGTTTTGAAAAATAAAGGAGTCGTGTGCTCCTCCTGGGAACCTGGAGACTACGTTTAGTAGGTGGTTGTTGGCGTCGCAGATGAGTTGGACGTTTATGGAATGGTACTGCTTGCGGTTGAGGTATGGGAAGGGGTCTGGAGAGGGTGCCTTGATGCTTACATGGGTGCAGTCTATTGCACCAATGGTGTTCGGAAGCCCAGCGATGTTATGGAATCCTCTTTTGACTGTGACCTGATATTCTGGTGTATACGGAAACTTAATATATTGTGTGGCCAGTTGATTTATTCCATCCAAAACACGAGGGAGAGCGCGGCTAATTGATGGCTGTGATATGCCCACCCTGTCTCCCAGCACTCGTTGAAATGTCCCTGTAGCCAAAAAGCCGAGGACCGACAGTACCTGCACATGCGGGGGCACAGGGTTGGACCGAAGTGTGTGGCTCCGAAGTGCTGGCTCCAACTGGTTGCAGAGATCAATCAGGACCGGTCGTGGGAGCCTGAAGCGTCTTAAGAGGAATTCATCACTCTCTGCAAAAAGATCTATATGATCGCGAAACATCCGTTCTCTCCTTAGGGCCCGATCAGCAATATCTTGCAGCAGCAATACATATGCCATTGTTTTGCGGGCCTTGGATGGAGAAGTGCCACATATAAATAGGGTGGGGGGGTTACTTGATGGCATGGTTTCCAATTTGGTTGATTAATGTTAAGTCATTGGCACATTTACGTAATTTTAAAATACTCCGTAAATCACCAAAAATAGGAAATAAACAAATAAATAAATAAATATGACAGAATTATCATTGTAATATTGAATTTTATTGAACTGCACAAGAGAAGAAAACCCAACCATACCAACATGTCGGCACTGAAATGTGCGTAAGAGTACTCCTGAGTGTTCGTAGGATTTGTTCTTACCTACACATAAATCCAGGATAAGAAGAAATTGGTGAATGCCACAATCTTCGTAAAATGTTTGTAAGTGGGACTTAAGAACAAATTTGTTCGTAAGAACGTTTCGTGAATGAGGCCCACTGTCCCTAACTCCAGTCAGGGTCCAGACTCTGAGAGACGGCACCCTTTGTGGCCGATTAGTAAAACTTTAGCTCTGATTCTGTTTGAGGTCACTGGTGATTGATGAATATTGTTGGCTGTTCACTTTAATTCTATGTGATTTATTATAATAAAACCTTGTAAGTCCAGGAAACAGATCTTCCTTCCTAAATCCAGGATAAGAAGAAATTGGCATTCACCAATTTCTTCTTATCCTGGATTTATGCGTAGGTAAGAACAAATCCTACGAACACTCAGGAGTACTCTTGCGCACATTTCAGTGCCGACATGTTGGCATGGTTGTGTTTTCTTCTCTTGTGCAGTTCAATAAAATTCAATATTACAATGATAATTCTGTCATATTTATTTATTTATTTGTTTATTTCCTATTTTTGGTGATTTACGGAGAATTTTAAAATTACGTAAATGTGCCAATGACTTAACATTAATCAACCAAATTGGAAACCATGCCAAAACTGTCTTTTTATTTGATTTTATCTTGATTTATTTTATTAGGGGATCGAGGATATGCCCTGGCTCCCTGGTTGTTGACACCACTGACCAACCCTCAGACTCCACAGGAAATTTTATTCAATCAGATGCATGCGCGCAGTCGCTCCACCATTGAACGCACCATCGGCATGTTAAAGGGGCGCTGGATGTGTTTGGACACAGAGCCACAACCCCGTGAGGATGTGCGTCCTGACGCAATGATGGGGCCAGACTGCAGGCACGCGGTTCACGTTCGAGCGCGATTAATTGCCCGTTTGTGAATAAAATGCATTATTGTCACAATCCGAGCACAGCTTTTACACGTTTATTTTTTTTACATTCTTATTTTTTTTACATTCTCGTTGATTTCTTTAAGCGTGTTGGCTATAGTCATCAGGGTTGAGGCAATTTTATCAAGCGTGTTAGCCATCCTTTCTTGATTGTGCAACACGGCGTCAGAAATCAGGCGTGGAGAGGCAAGCTTTGGGCATTTGGCTGCTTTTTGCTCTGTCTACAGGGTCCTGCTGCAGTTCCTTTTATGGGCATTAGTGGGCTGTGACTTATGCTAATCGTATGTTAATTAGACTCACCTGGCACGCGCTTTCAACTTACGAACAGATGGCATTCATCAATCTAAGAACACAGCTGCGAACAATTCTGGGGCTTACGAACGCGTTGATGAATCCGACGTAGGGTTTTCTTAAAAAACTTCTTAATAACAACTTAAGAAAGAATCTAAGAACATTCTTAACAACATATTGGTGAATCTGGCCCATTGTGCTCTGCACCAGACTTTTCTAAAAAAAAAAAAAATCATGCATGTCAAATTTGGAATTTGGGAGGGGAGGGGAGAGGAGAGCAGATGAGAGCAGAGGTAGAGGAGAGAATAGGCACACATAGTCCACAGAGTACATACAGAAATAACAGACGCTTTTGTCTAAAGTGATTTACAGTGAGAGACACAGTCAGTCAATCATTATTTATTTATAGCATCTGTTACAATCAAAATTGTTCAACTTGTGGCTGTGGCTGACCTTACCTCAGTGACTGCAGCGGTAAGACTCACCACCTGGGCCCCATTGAGGGCACCCAGACTAGTACGTATGTAGAGAAGGCCACGTGTCCCTGCTCTGACCACAAGAACATAGACTGGGCCGCGGAGGGCCTGACAAGACAAAGGGAAGGCAAGTGAGCCTGCTGTCAAGCCTGATGGTGGGTGCTTAAAATATTTATTCTGACCAGAGAACTATTTGGGACAAACTCTATGACACCAGCAAATACTGCACAAAAGAGATAATATTCTTCCCCAAGCTTCCAGAAACAGAGGATGACATCTCACAATGCTACAACTAAAAAACACTTTACCACAACATGCCAAATCTAGCTCGAGGTAACCTATAGACATGATTACTAACCAAGGAACCGCTCAGTGTGGCAGCCAAGGACAATCATGGAGGCGATTAGGGCCCCAAAGTGTAAATGGTCCAAAAGACGCTCTCCGATAGACAACATGGATCCAGTGTCCACCAAGCATGGGAACATGACGCTGCCCATGCGGATATCAATGTGAGGACAAGATGACATTGATTTACCTGTGATCTCTTCTCCTGAGCCCATCAACTGCCCATCTGAGTTGTGGCTCAACATCTCAGAACCAGAACCAAATAGCATGAGCACAAGGTGGATCCAGCTCTTCAACATATTCCCTTGCAAAGTGACCTGGTTGTTGGCACCTTTGACAGATGACAGGACAATTGTGAATGGAGCAAGGGGTCATGGGCAGATGCAGGACCCAGATGTGGCACACAAACTACAGAGAAGAACTCTGCCAGTGATTGAATTTTATTAAAACAGTCTCTGTTCCAAGAACACAATGGGCCCGATTCACCAATATGTTCTTACGAATCTTCTTAGATTCTTTCTTAAGTTGTCCTTAAGAAGTTTTTTAAGAAAACCCTACGTCGGATTCATCAACGCGTTCGTAAGCCCCAGAATTGTTCGCAGCTGTGTTCTTAGATTGATGAATGCCATCTGTTCGTAAATTGAAAGCGCGTGCCAGGTGAGTCTAATTAACATACGATTAGCATAAGTCACCGCCCACTAATGCCCATAAAAGGAACTGCAGCAGGACCCTGTAGACGGAGCAAAAAGCAGCCAAATGCCCAAAGCGAAATGCCCAAAGCTTGCCTCTCCACGCCTGATTTCTGACGCCGTGTTGAACAATCAAGAAAGGATGGCTAACACGCTTGATAAAATTGCCTCAACCCTGATGACTATAGCCAACACGCTTAAAGAAATCAACGAGAATGTAAAAAAAGAAGAATGTAAAAAAAAAATAAACGTGTAAAAGCTGTGCTCGGATTGTGACAATAATGCATTTTATTCACAAACGGGCAATTAATCGCGCTCGAACGTGAACCGCGTGCCTGCAGTCTGGCCCCATCATTGCGTCAGGACGCACATCCTCACGGGGTTGTGGCTCTGAGTCCAAACACATCCAGCGCCCCTTTAACATGCCGATGGTGCGTTCAATGGTGGAGCGACTGCGCGCATGCATCTGATTGAATAAAACTCCTGTGGAGTCTGAGGGTTGGTCAGTGGTGTCAACAACCAGGGCATATCCTCGATCCCCTAATAAAATAAATCAAGATAAAATCAAATAAAAAGACAGTTTTGGCATGGTTTCCAATTTGGTTGATTAATGTTAAGTCATTGGCACATTTACGTCATTTTAAAATTCTCCGTAAATCACCCAAAATAGGAAATAAACAAATAAATAAATAAATATGACAGAATTATCATTGTAATATTGAATTTTATTGAACTGCACAAGAGAAGAAAACACAACCATGCCAACATGTCGGCACTGAAATGTGCGCAAGAGTACTCCTGAGTGTTCGTAGGATTTGTTCTTACCTACGCATAAATCCAGGATAAGAAGAAATTGGTGAATGCCACAATCTTCGTCAACTGTTCGTAAGTGGGACTTAAGAACAAATTTGTTCGTAAGAACGCTTCGTGAATCTGGCCCAGTGTCCAGAAAATCCAGGAAATAATCCCACATGTCGATAATCCCCATGAAAGAACCTGTTTCAGGACAAGAAGAACTCAGGCAAGCAGGAACGGGCAGGGAGCAGACAAAGACTACTGTAGGTCAGGCAGAAGAATAAGCAATTTACCCGGGCAGGGGCAGGACAAGAACAGGCAGGGACCAAACCAGAAAAAACATCCCAAAGATCAACACTGGAGAGTTGGACATGAGCACACAAACAACCTGGCAAAGAGTGAGTACCAGGTAGAGGGTTTAAATTGCCCAGATCCAAACAGGTGTGCCAGACTGGGCTGATTAGAAAGGAGCGGACTGTGACTCAAGGATATAAGTATGTGGTCTGCAAAAAGGCCACCATCTGAATCAGCTGGTTAAAATCCTTTCCATAAGTTCACCCAGTTCTGAGTCCAGGAGGAGGGTGGATGTGGACTGCTCTGTACCCCATACTATGGGAGGGCCAGTAGAGCCAAGGAAAACTCCTGCAACATTTCTCACTCCTGCTGCTTCGTAGAGAAGAAGGTGTAGAGGCAAAAGCCTGTATGGTGAGGAAGGAAGATCTGTTTCCTGGACTTACAAGGTTTTATTATAATAAATCACATAGAATTAAAGTGAACAGCCAACAATATTCATCAATCACCAGTGACCTCAAACAGAATCAGAGCTCAAGTTTTACTAATCGGCCACAAAGGGTGCCGTCTCTCAGAGTCTGGACCCTGACTGGAGTTAGGGACAGTGGGCCTCATTCACGAAACGTTCTTACGAACAAATTTGTTCTTAAGTCCCACTTACAAACATTTTACGAAGATTGTGGCATTCACCAATTTCTTCTTATCCTGGATTTATGCGTAGGTAAGAACAAATCCTACGAACACTCAGGAGTACTCTTACGCACATTTCAGTGCCGACATGTTGGCATGGTTGGGTTTTCTTCTCTTGTGCAGTTCAATAAAATTCAATATTACAATGATAATTCTGTCATATTTATTTATTTATTTATTTCCTATTTTTGGTGATTTACAGAGAATTTTAAAATTACGTAAATGTGCCAATGACTTAACATTAATCAACCAAATTGGAAACCATGCCAAAACTGTCTTTTTATTTGATTTTATCTTGATTTATTTTATTAGGGGATCGAGGATATGCCCTGGCTCTCTGGTTGTTGACACCACTGACCAACCCTCAGACTCCACAGGAAATTTTATTCAATCAGATGCATGCGCGCAGTCGCTCCACCATTGAACGCACCATCGGCATTTTAAAGGGGCGCTGGATGTGCTTGGACACAGAGCCACAACCCCGTGAGGATGTGCGTCCTGACGCAATGATGGGGCCAGACTGCAGGCACGCGGTTCACGTTCGAGCGCGATTAATTGCCCGTTTGTGAATAAAATGCATTATTGTCACAATTTCAGTCTAACAGTTATGATTCACTTCAAAAAGAAAAAATAAGAGAGACCGGTTTCAGAGCACAGCTTTTACACGTTTATGTTTTTACGGATGTGGCAGGGCGTGGCCTGCCCTCCGCATAGGTGCCATATGGAGGTAATGCCTTAATTGGTGGGCGGGGAGAAAAGGTTTAAATAAGGCACTGCCTCCAGCTGGCTTTAGTTGAGTTCCCCCTTCGACGAAGGTGTGGTGTGGTTGCAGCTTATCTGGGCTGTTCGACCAACTGAACCTGTCCCAGAATGAGCGTGCTGTCTGGCAGCGCCAAGGTAAAAGCACGGCATGCTAACGCATATTTCCTCTGGTCACGACGTAAAGTGCAACAGTGCTTGAACGTGTGCTTGCTACTTGTTGCAGAAGGTTGGTGCTTCCTCCCGCCATCCTTCCGTCTAGAGCGCTTTGCCGTAAGGGCGCGCGCGCTAGTTTGCACTGGGCAGGTAAGGCGCAGCAATGCGCGTCACTGACTCCCCCACTCACTCAGTTGATAAATGGTAATGGGGCTGTTCTCGCTGCTGCCGGCTGGTGTCAGTGGGTCGCGATGCCCCAGCGGGAACCCCTCATGGAGTGGTGGCGCCACCAACTATAGTCGGCACAGATTACCTCGCATACTGGACCCACTGCTGCTTTGGCTCGGTCCTTTGGTTCGGGATTCTCTCTCGCTCTCTCGCTCTCTCTCCCCTCGCTCCCCCTTGCTCGGAGAAACGGCGCTGAGACGTGGTGGTGCCGCCGAGGCGACCACGGAGCTTTTGCCTAAATTTTAGACTCTTAACAGTGTGTAAATTGTATCAATTTATATTTACTTTTTTAGGTTTGTTTTTCGTTTCTTGGTTGACGTTGTGTTCTTTTAGACGACCTGGTCACCATTTATTTGCCTGTCTGTGTGAGGTGTGGGTGTGCGCGCGTGTGTGTGCTCGTCGCGTCTGATTGTTTATCATTGTAAATTTAATTGTTCCTTTTCTTTGTGGACAGGTGCTGCGGGCCACGGCGGGGACCCAACCCCTGGTGGAGGGCGTTTTCATCACCCCCCTCGTGTGTGGTTTTGCTTGCAGTAGCACGGGTGTTTTTAGTTTATCTCCCCTAATTGAGTTTTACCTGCCGGTGGGGCCCCAGCCCTGTCCACCCCTTTTGTTAATTTAACTTTTGTACAGCCGAGTTATATTTGAGTATTGGATTTAATAAAATTGTAGTGCATAACCCTCAATCCTGTCTCTGCCTCTGGAATAGAACCTTATCTCCGTGTGCCTGTTCTCCGGTTAATTCCTGGGGTGAAATTCCCCAGGTGGCGTTGTCGTCAACCGATACACCTCCCACCCCGCCACACGTTCTTATTTTTATTTTTTTTACATTCTCGTTGATTTCTTTAAGCGTGTTGGCTATAGTCATCAGGGTTGAGGCAATTTTATCAAGCGTGTTAGCCATCCTTTCTTGATCAACACGGCGTCAGAAATCAGGCGTGGAGAGGCAAGCTTTGGGCATTTCGCTTTGGGCATTTTGCTGCTTTTTGCTCTGTCGACATGGTCCTGCTGCAGTTCCTTTTATGGGCATTAGTGGGCTGTGACTTATGCTAATCGTATGTTAATTAGACTCACCTGGCACGCGCTCTAATTTACGAACAGATGGCATTCATCAATCTAAGAACACAGATGCGAACAATTCTGAGGCTTACGAACGCGTTGATGAATCCGACCATCGGATTCCGACGTAGGGTTTTCTTAAGAAACCTCTTAAGAACAACTTAAAGAATCTAAGATTCTTAAGAACATATTGGTGAATGCGGCCCAGTGTTTTACACTGTTCCTGGGGAGAGCATCCTCACATATTTTTCGTTTCCCAACTAGAAAATGATCCATCATAAGTATAGTCTGTTCCCAGTGCTAATCTTCAAAGTCAAAAATCCCAGCTGTTATCACTCCTGGATTCAAAGCTGGACATCTGAAGAAACAGAGGAAAACATAAAAACAAGGACCCAATGGTCACTTTGGGGGACCTGCTCTGAGATGTTGCTGGGCGGGCGGCACCAATGCCGACGAGATTCGTGAAAGGTTCAAAATCCCATCTGTTCCTAAAATGCCTCTAAGAGTAATTAAGATGTTCCACAAGTCATTTGAGATAATCCAACAGCCATCTTTTGTAGCAGGCCTTTCCCTTTAAAACGGCGGCTTCCTCTGTCACGTGAAAGGCCACCGCACAGTCACGTGACTTCCAGCGGCGCCTGATCAACAGAATTGGTTTTACACTTTGGTTACATGTAAACGCGGAGAAGGGAAGGATCTGTAACATCAGAATGGGCAGCAGATTACTCCCTGGACTTCTTGTCGTCATCTCTCTGCCGTTATGCTTCTGCCAGGCGTATTACTTGAGCGACAAAGCGGGGCTGGGGAGAGTCTTTGACGGGATTGGAGGTTTAAGCGGCGGAGGGGTGAGTTCGGGCAAAACTTCCGGGTTCACAAACGCCAAAAAAGATGACGAGCTGCGCGCTCAATGGCGAATCTGCTGGTTCTTTCAGGCAACCTCTCGATTACTGGTCAATTATGCCGAGCCATACCGGAGCCAGATATTAGACTACCTGTTTAAGGTATATCAACGCCATTCGGCTCTCCAGTTTTCTTCATCTTTTCAGGTTTATTTTCTGTCTGCAGCCAAACTTCGGAGCTTCTTTGCACATTTTGAAAGTGGAGATTGGAGGAGATGCTCAGAGTACGGGTGAGTCTCCCTGCGGGTTGTAAAGTTCACTTTTTAATATATCAACATGTGCAGCGAGTGACGTTTTCGAATGACGTCATGGTTAACCCCAAGAACTGAGGTCAAGGGGTTGGGGATCTAGCACTGTGACATCATCATGGTTTCTGAGTTTAATGCCACGTTCCCGGGCTCTCTGTAAAGTTGTCATGCTCCTGATGCCCCTGCGTGTGAGGGTACACAGGTTCCCTCGCAGATTACCTCTCTCCATCTGAGAGTCCGAGCAAGCAGATATTCTGCAGATATTTACGTCATGGCGCTGCTCTCTCTGGTAATCTTTCAGGTTACTGAGCGGTGGAGATACTGTTGGAGTGTGCAGAATTTGGCATTGCTTTGAAGAATTTATTGTTTAGGCTGACATTGCTGACAGATTTTGGACATTGTTGTGTGTGTGTTTTTTCATCACTTGAAGATGGAACAGAACCCTCACACATGCATTATGAAGCCGACGAGAACTATTTTCGAGGATATGAGTGGTGGCTGATGAAAGAGGCCAAGAAGAGGAACCCAAATATCACATTGATAGGTTAGGTTTCAATCAATAATAATGAACATTTTACATACTTTATAATAAGAATTGTGTATATTTAAAAGCCAACTATTTGTGATATAATGTTAATATTGAATGTGCAGAACTGCATGAAAAAGGAGGGATGATGGAAAGTTCACTCCAGACATTTAAGTGCGGCTCTGTACATCATTTTACTGGTCCACATGCGTTTGTGTAGGTTTACCCTGGGCGTTTCCTGGCTGGGTGGGCCATGGTAACGACTGGCCCTACGATTTCCCAGACATCACTGCAGCATATGTGGTGAACTGGATCATTGGGGCCAAACAGTACCATGACCTGGACATCCAATATATTGGGGTGTGTAGACACAGTCTGAAACTCTTATCTTTAAGAAGCAGATTTCATACATGTCATATAATACATTTCATATAATACACTCAGCAAAGCTACACATGTTTGTCATACATAGTGTTTTTCTGTATTTGACCTCTGTCTCAGTCAGTGTTGGTGAGCCTAAACACTGGTAAAGTAAATGATCTTGGCTGCGTCACCTCGATCCGACAGGGACTGAACCCGGCTCAGGAGTTGATTTTGCGCCCAAGTTAATATCGCCCATCTTGCGCGCAAAGAAGCCGGGATTTGCAGAAAAGAACATACAACAAAACCTGCAAAAACATGGGGGTGGGCCCCACTGCTCTGCACCTGCTCCGTCCCCTGTCCCGCCCCTGCTCTGTACATGCGCCTCCCTCTGTCCTGCCCCTGATCTGCCCACTTGCTCCACCCCCTGTCCCGCCCCTGCGCAACACCTGCCCACACCTGCTGCCCACTTGCACCACCCCTGTTCTGCCCCTTCTCTGCACCTCTCCTTTCCCTGCTCTGCACCTGCCCCACCCCTGTTCCCCCCTGCTCTACACCTCTCCCTCCCCTCCCTTGCTCTTCCCCCCTGTCCCACCCCTGCTCTACACCTGCTCTGCCCCGTTCCCCCCCTGCTCTGCACCTGCTCCACCCCTATTCTGCCCCTGCTCTGCACCTGCTCTGCACCAGCTCCACCCCCTTTCCCCCCTGCTCTGCACCTCTCCCTTCCCTGCTCCGCCCCCTGTCCTGCCCCTGTTCTGCATCTGATCTGCCCCGCCCCTTCTCTGCACCTCTCCTTGCCCTTCTTTGCACATGCCCGCCCCCTTTTCACCCCTGTCCCGCCCCTGCTCTACACTTGGCCCACCCCTGCCCCACCTCTGCTGCCCACTTGACCCCCCCCCCCTCCAGAGCTGTGCAGTTTGCTTCTGTCTTTGTGTTGTAATTTGCCTGTTGGCTCAAAAAGTTCAATTGTCTGAATACATTTGTCTCTAAATGATGGTGTGTAACTACGTTCCCCTTCTGTTTGATAGATATGGAATGAGCGAAGCTTTGACATCAAATACATTAAGGTAACATCTCACCATTGTTTACCTGGTCTGAGTGGATGCAAATGTGACAGCATAGATGATGTTGAATCAAATTTCCTCATAAACACACATGCATTTTAATGCTCTTAGACATGTGACAAGCAACACACTACACACCTGCGTATTGGCAAAATAGAATATCATCAAAAAGGTTGTTTAATTCAGTTGAACTTAAAATAAAACCCAACACTCAGTGTCTGGCATTATGAGGATATTGTTTTTGAGCAAAAATGGTTGCTGGTTCCTTCTGCCGCAGCCACTGCAGCAATGCAGAGCAGCATGGAGGCCATCAGTCTGTGGGTGGAGGTCTTGGAAGCCCAGGTTACTCTGGTGTCCCTCGTCTTTCCTTTCAACACTCCGATTCTCTGCTTTGAGTTAATCGGCTAATTCAAATGTGACACCGTGAATGATTGTGAGAAACTGAAGTTTGATGAGCCAGTTATTAATTATCCAAATTCTAAGAAGTAAATAGTTGACATATATCAGTCTGTGTAATTCATCTATATGTTGTCTATGGTTCACCTTTACAAGGACGAAAATCAATAATTTTTTTGGTACCTTAACTCATGGAGATGCACCTGTACAGCAGAGCTCAGGTGTATGTTGTGTTCCTCTGAATGTATTGATTACTTTTAACCGCTGATATTAAATGTGACTGAATTCTAAAGTAGTAAATCCAGTAAAAAGTCATCAAACTCTCTTGTTCACTGCTCAGCATCACTTCAGGTTTGAGTTACAAGACCAATATTATTATTGTAGCCTGAAAATGGAAAACACTCTCATCTCTCTCCCCCCTCCCTTCCTCCCTCCATCTCTCTCCTCCTATGGACTCGTGGCTGTCCACCAGCTGCTGCGATACACTCTGGATAAAAGTGGATTGGAGGAGGTGAAAATCATTGCCAGTGACAGCCTGTGGCAGCCGATCACGCGGTCTCTCCTGCTGGACGCTGAGCTCCACAGGGCTGTAGATATCATAGGGTAGGACCCTCTTTTCTGTGTAAGCCACAGCCAACCTTTCTTGACTGCAGCTGCAGTTTGGATCTCATCGTGAGGTCAAAGTTGAAGTCTGGGGCTGGGGGCAACACGTGGTCTACAACACGGAAATGAGCCCATAAATTTGGCAGAAGAACCTTGATTGTGTGTCTGGTTTCCTTTCTAGTGCCCACTACCCAGGTACCAACACAGTGATGGAGGCACTGGAGACACGGAAGACACTGTGGTCCACCGAAGATTACAGCACTTTCAACGATGATGTGGGGGGAGGCTGCTGGGCTCGCATTCTAAACCAGAACTATGTCAATGGCTTCATGACTGCGTAAGAACATGTGAATTTACTTCATCCGTTTATAGTCAACCACTTTTCTGAAGCTCTAGAAAAGCACTCTTCCTGTCCTCCTCCACTGAGTGAGTGGTGGGTGTTCCCCAGCCACTGTGGAGCTCTACTCTCTCCACTGGGTCCTTCCCCTGTGGCCTCTCCTGGCCTCTGGAAGTGTCAGATGAACCTCCCTATGGATGCACTCTGTAGACATACTCCCCTCATGTCCTGGTCAACTCGCCCCTTTCCACAAAAAGGAGCATCGGCTTTGGTGGCTGGTTGAGCTTCTCACCTTACCTTTAAGGGTGACATCAGCCAATCTGCTTCAACCTCTTGTACCTACGTTCTTGTGCTTTGAGTCGTGACTCATCACTCATGCCCATGTGAGATTAGGCCGACTGGTTTTTGCCACAGCTTCCATCTAATGTCCCAAAAAGGCTGCTAGATTCTTCAACTCTTTCACTTAGACTAAGGGCTCTTCCTCTACCTGGAGTAGTCCATCTTTGGACCATTTGAGGGTTGCACCCACCAGAAAAGAGTCCGACCCACGGCCGGGTATGCAGACGCAGCTCTGGCTTTGGGAAGAAAGCCCAGACTGATCATGGAACCCTTTCTTCAGCAACTCGGACTAATATTCAGCAGGGAGTCTGAGTCTTGTGACAGCTCTGTTGTTGGAACAACCCTCTGGCTCCTCTCATTTAAAAGCGGAACCACACCTCTCGAGCTGCCGTGGAACCCAACTGGCCACCAACTCGTCGAACATGCACGGCTGAAGGTCACCCTTCAGTGACCCGTGGTCTAGCCTTCATTCCTCCATAACCGCCATCATTCTTTATTAAACTTAGTTAACATTTTTGATCTGCAGCTTGAATCCATTTTCCCTGCTGCCTGTTGGTGACTGCTCCTTGTTTTAAAGCACCATCTCCTGGAACCTGGTGGCCAGCTACTACGACAACCTGCCATTCAGCAGAGATGGGCTGATGACGGCGGAAGAGCCCTGGAGCGGCAACTATGTCGTGGAGTCTCCCATCTGGATCACGGGTCAGTGCAGCTGCATTGATTTTATTCTTTCTTTATTATCATCTCTCCTCTTAGATTTTTAATCATACCCCTCAACTAATTATATGTGCTAATTATTCCATGAAACCTTCCTTTAGTGTAGTTTTATAATGTGATTCCTGCGCTGTTGCTTACCTGGTTGAGATCATTTCCTTCATGTGCCCGTTGTTGAACAACTTGAGAAAATGGAGGCTTAAATCCCTTCCTATTTGCTACGTTCTTGTCCCTGTAGCCCATCACACACAGTTCACCCAGCCGGGATGGACCTACTTACAGACTGTTGGACATCTGGCACAAGGTGGGAGCTATGTAGCCTTGACTGACGGCAAAGGAAACCTCACTATTGTCATTGAAACTATGGTAAATGTCATTTTTTCTTTTTATTTTTGCCATCTGAAACACAAGTTTATATAATGTTCAGTGTATTTGTCTCGGAGATAAGTTCTGAACTGATGACACAAACCCAGCCGAGGGGAATGAGCAACTTGTGGCTCTTCATGGTGGACTTTCTTTAGCTTCGTTTCCCACATTTCCCCATCAGACTCATGACCATTCGGTCTGCATCAGACCACCACTGCCTGCCTTCAACGTGACATCTCAGACCGCGATGTTCCAGCTGGAGGGATCCTTTGTAAGTTCCTCTGTGCTCTTGTGCATCTAATTAGAGACTATAGTGACGGAATGCCTCTAGCTGAGTGGTTAACATTCTTTTACCAAGGCCTCCATAAGTGAAGTCCAGGTATGGCGCTCGCACTTTGGTTTTAAAAGCAAAAAGCCGTCCTTCTTTGAGAGGCTGACTCCTCTGAAGGTATGAAGATGAGAGTAGTTCAAGATTCACCACCTCTTGGTGTACCACACGTCAGACACTGTGACTCTTTCAGCTGGTGGATGGGTTCTTCAGCTTGCATTTAATGGAAGATGAAGTTTACACGCTAACCACACTGAAAGTGGGACAGAAGGGCAGCTACCCAAGCCCACCTGCCTCCTCTCCCTTCCCCAAAGTCTACAAGGACGACTTTAACGTCCGTAAGTACCGCAGGCACGCAGACTCCAGGCTCATGCTCAAATAAAGGGGATGTTGAACGTCTGTGTAGGACACCCCTCCTTCTCTGAGGCTCCATACTTTGCGGACCAGACTGGAGTGTTTGAATACTTCATGAACCTGAGTGACCCTGGACCTCACCTCTACACCCTGAGACAGGTCATAACTGAGAGACCGGTCACGTGGGTCGCTGATGCGGACCAGACCATCAGCGTCATAGGAGACTACCAGTGGTGAGCTGATGGTAGCCGACCTGCGAGATGTGCCTTCAATGTTCCTATGGTAACAGCAGACTGTTGTTTTCCAGGCAGAACCTCACGGTCACCTGTGATGTCTTCATGGAGACGGCCACGACCGGCGGCGTATTCCTCGCTGCTAGAGTGGACAGAGGCGGCCTGGCTGTCCGCTCCACTAGAGGAGTCTTTTTCTGGCTGTTTGCTGATGGCACGTACAGAGTGACGAATGATTTAGGTCAGCATTTTCGCCAGGCATCGTTGTTGAGTTTATTATTCTCATTCCATAAACACAGTCATGCCTTCAGCCCCAGATTCGAGCGGCAAGTGTATGCAGACGCATCTTCTTCCTTAACTTGCTGCGTTTTACGGCGCAGTCATGTGTAGAACATCAGGTTATTCACAGTCCCATGCTTCTTCACCTGAACTCAACCATTAGTTGGATCGGTGCCTTCTTGACACGTGTTTGTCATTCCTTCAGCTTCTTATGACCTCCAAATGACATTGTCTGTGGTTGTGTTTGTTCTGTGTCAGCTGGACAGACTGTACTTGCAGAAGGAGAGTCTGGCACCCGAGCCTACAGGTGGTACACCCTCACGCTCACTGTCCAAGTAAGTGCACTCCTCCTGTCTCAGTCCAGGTTTGTTCTGCAAAAATATGCGTTACACGTATGATGTGAATGAGATAGTTGAAAGTTGTGGCTTCACAAGGACCGTTCTCCATGAAATAAAGAGCTTTAATGAGCTTCAACCATCCTGACATGTGCTCCTTTCCCTCTTCACTAATTTGGTGGACTTACTTTATACTTACTTTTACTTTATACTTTTATCTGGAACTATGGTGATGAAAAATGCTGGAAATATCTGCACTTCCTCCTGAAACTGGAAAAGGACACCGAGTTGCTCATTTTATTTTTGTATTTTACACTCATCCATCCATCCATCCATCCATACGCCCACCTAACATTGAACTCTATCTCTCTTCTCCCCCCACGAAGGGCCAGTATGCATCGGGTCAGTTGAACGGATACCAGCTGTGGAGCAATGCTGTGGTACTGACACCCAAAAATGGCTGGGTTGCCATAGGAACACGGTCATTTGAATCAAATCAGTTTGATAATATTGCAATTGTGGCCAAAGGATAAGTGACCTTTGAAATGTCCTGAGTAATTTAACTGATTTTTTTTAAATTTCCTGATCAACCACTACATATTTCTGAAGTTAATGTTGGACCAAGTCAAAATGAAGAGAGTTGAGCAGCTGCCTTTAACTCAGTGTTGGAGCACACTGAACCACCCAACGGTCGCTCTCCTCCGTTGTTCATTGGGAGGTCTGAAAGTAAGGATCAGCGTTGTCTAATTATTACGTTAATATCTGAGTTCTGCTGCTAGAGGCCAAGGCTGCCGGGGTCCAGAAACATTATCACCTGATCACCAGGCTGCTGGAACCCTGCTGGGTCATGGCTGCCTCTCCTCTCCTACCCTACCCCCTACCCTACACGAGCCTGGTCCTGTTCAAGGTTTCTTCATGTTCAAGGAGAGTTTTACCTGCCACTGTTGCTGGTTGGGGGTCCTGCCCTGGAATTCTATGAAGCACCTGGAGAGACGGGGCCAACAGATGCTATAGAAATAAAGGGGAATTGATTTGACTGATTTAAATGTTCCAGCTGCAGGTTGGGATGGCGTGAATAGTGAAGGCAGGCTCGTTGGGGTTATGACACAACTGCATTTTGCTGCCTGAAGCTTTGGGAGGCCTCCCAGATTGTCTTCAAAGTGAAATAAGGGAAACATGTCTGACTGTAACTGAATGAGTTTCTTTTTTCAAAGTTACAGCTTCAGGTTTTAACAAATAAATAAGTGATGTTCAACATCGTCATGCATGACAGTTTAATCCAATTATCTTCTCTTCAAGTCTCAACGTACACATGAAGGTTCTTACATGCATGGATCTGTATAGAGGTGTTAGGTAACAGCTGGGCATCCATGACAGGATATGGTATTAATCTAACTGCTTTCATCTTCCTATGACTATGAGGACAATGGAGCTCCATCTGAAAAACACAGGAATGCGGCGATAATGGCCCAACCACGCCCCCTAGATGACTTATTTATTTTGACTTCCATCCATCCATTCTCTACCGCTTATCCGGGGTCGGGTCGCGGGGGCAGCAGCCTAAGGAGAGAAGCCCAGACTTCCCTCTCCCCAGCTACCTCCTCCAGCTCATCCGGAGGGATCCCCAGGCGTTCCCAGGCCAGTCGAGAGACATAGTCTCTCCAACGTGTCCTGGGTCTCCCCGGGGGTCCCCTACCGGAGGGACATGCCCTGAACACCTCACCAGGGGAAGCTCATTTCAGCCGCTTGTACCCGTGATCTTGTTCTTTCGGTCATTACCCAAAGCTCATGACCATAGGTGAGGGTAGGAACGAAGATCGACCGGTAAATCGAGAGCTTCGCCTTTCGGCTCAGCTCTCTCTTCACCACAACGGACCGGTGCAGAGCCCGCATTACGCCGCGTATTTTGACTTCCATATTCCAAAAAAACACTTGAGTCATTGAACAAAGGATAGCATGTAGAGAGGTAGAAGCCATTATTTTTTTTATTAACAAAAAGCTCCAGTGGAACAGCTGGTTCACAATGAAATATTGTAATTTCATTGTTTTGATTTCTGTCTCTGCTTGTTACAGTTTTGCATTTAGAATTGTGATAATTATGGTTTGTTAAAGAGTTGGTTTGTCCTGAGAGGCATCGAAGGTGGAAGACCAGCCTGTCTGTCTCTTGCTGTCCCAAACACGGGACACTAACCTTGGACACAACAGCAGCAGCTAGCATGGTTCTCCTTTCAGCACTGCCTTGTCTCCATGAAGGACTTGGAAACAAGATCAGGTCACAGCGCTCTGAAGCTCCTTCAGGACGACCTGGACCCTTCTAGAGGACGGTTGAGGATGACCTCCCTCCCCAGCTGAGAGGAACTACTGCTTACTGGATACTTGTTAGCAGAAGCCAAGCCAGGGAGGTGCAATAATACGGGTGGACATCCAATAATGCTTCCACACTACTGAGGGGAAAATACTCCTTCATAAATATGATGGTGGTAAATATCTACGGGGAGATATTGGAGGTTTTTCTTGATGTCTGTGGGACGTTTGAAAATGCAAAACCCCTCATTTACCCGTCAATTCTCTCCACAAATCCAGGATTCAAAGTTAGAAGGGTTGACGATTGATCTTTCAATGATCAAATGTCAAACGAGCTTTGATTCAAAACAACATATTACAACTGTACTGTGTTATAATAACACTGACTTCTACATCACTCGCGTCGATGAGCCAGTCAGCAACTGGAGAAAGGTAAGTTAGTGCAAAGGAAACACCGGAGTCGCTGCACCTCTGGCAGAGAAGAAAGAATAGGATTTAGGATTTTGCTATTCATAGGTAGCCAAAATATTTATCCATGGGTACAATCAATATTCATGTTTTAATCTATTAAACCAAAGTGGAAATAATAAAATAAAATATGCCAAAGACCAGAGTTCAGCGCTTTGCACCTCAGATAATGATCGAGCTTTGATACAATAACCTTGATCGTGGTTCACGTGCCAGAGACCAAATGCGCAAAAAGCGCAATTTAAAAACTGTACGCATGGCGATGATGTCATCCAGTGAGGTTCTGGCAGCCAATAGCAACTTTCCTTATTGAAGGTAACCACAGCAACAACTGAACAACAAACATGGCGGAGGACACGGCAGGATCCATACCCAAACGAGTTTTTATCAACAGCGTCGACTCTTACGCTTCAAGAAATATCGCCAAGGTAAGCTTGATTACAAAGATGAAGGATAGAAAAATTAAAATATGGACAAGACGGGATGACGGGGCCGCTTTAATCCTAATAAAAACTTCCGCACACGTTACGTCACGTCACGTCAATCAATCAATCAAGTTTTATTTATATAGCGTCTTTTACAATCAAAATTGTTTCTAGGCGCTTTACAGAATCCCAGGGCCTAACCCCAAACAAACAACAGTGGCAAGGAAAAACTCCCCTTTAACAGGAATTAACTTTGAGCAGGACCAGGCTCATGTAGGGGGACCCTCCTGCTGATGGCCGGCTGGGTAGAGAGAGAGGAGAAGGGGGAGGAGAGGAGAGGAGAGGAGAGAATAGACGTAGATCATAGAGAATACATATAGAAATACATTATATTAAGTAAATTGTGCTGCCGGTGGAGTCAAGTTGAGTAGGTCAGCGGGGTCGGAGGTCAGTATGCAGCTCTGAAGGCGGCGATACCTGTAGATGAATACAGAAGGGGGGGAGCAGAAAAACTACACAAGAAATAGCATCACTAGTCTACTTGATGAGAAGAGGAGAGGAGAGGAGAGGAGAGGAGAGGACGTGTAACTGGGACTACAGAATTAATGACAATAAGCTTTTTCAAAGAGGTAGGTTTTAAGCCTAATTTTAAAAGTAGAGATTGAGTCGGCCTCCCGTACCTGGACAGGGAGCTGGTTCCATAGCAGGGGGGCCTGGTAGCTAAATGCTCGGCCGCCTATTCTACCTCTAAAGACTCTGAGGACCAAAACGGACCAATTACAAGCTTTTAAAGACTGACATTTCTATAAATACACCCAACAAATTGTAAAAAATGAATGACTTAATTAATTTTCTGTAACATGAAGTTAGTGCTAAATATGAGTTCCTGCACCACACTGGTGAACCGGACCAAATTATGGGATGCTGACACAAATGTGTGTCTTTGTGTAGTTTCTGTCTGAACGTCGGCTGGTATCCACCTATGAGGAGGATGAGACTGAGGAGCAGGAGCGAGCTTTTCAGCTCGTTGGAAGTGCTGACAGACGGGACGGAGGCAGCCCACATGTGCTGGAGGTGTATTCGGTTAGTTCCAAACACTCGCAGACTACTGGGGCCCTCGGACTGCTGTATTTCCTGTTTGCGTTCCACGTGAAGAATATGTGTATTGGGAGTATCTTCTTCTTTTTCTTCTTGTTTGTCAGAAAGCAAACAGAGATGAGCTGCTTTTGAAACTGATGCAGTGTGACGTTATTATTTACAACATTAGTGAGCATGCGGATCAAGTGGAGGAGGCCTTGTGGGCTGTGTCAGGTAAGGGCTGATCTGATCTCTGAGTCTGGCTTTCATCTTTCAGCTCTTTCATCTTAGTTTTTAAATAAGAACCTCCTCATCTTTAAGTCTTTCTTTGAACCAAATAAAAGTTTTCGGTAAAAACCCCTCAGAGAAGGGCAAAGCCTGCAGCCAGCCAGAGGCGACGTTTTCTAACGAGGACACAGACAGTGATGTTGTATTTCCAGCCCTCCACGGCCAGATGGAGCAGTTTGCTGCATCGAAGATGTTCATCCTCATCTCCACGGTGATGACCTGGGCACTCACAGAACCACTGGATCCTGTAAGTGGACCCATGAGGGTCAATTAAAAATACCCGTGTAGCACAGGAGAATCACGTTTAAATTCGCAGACAGTTAGACACAGGTGAGACACATGAAGGTGATCAGGGTTCAACCAGACACCTGAAGAGCAATAACCTAACAACAACAACGTTCAAATCTTGTCGGTTCAGACCCTGGGGATGTTTTCGACCAGAAGATTTCTGGACGTGAGTTTTTTTTAGAGGCAGAGATGAACTGTGGAGAAGTTCTCCAGCTATGATGAGCTCCCCGTGACTGATTCTTTTCTGCCACAGTTTCACAGAATGTCCCTTTTTCCTGCAGAAAGATCTCAACCGTGGAAACAGGAGAGTTGTGTTAAAAGAAGACTCTTGTTGTGTGTTGATGCGTAACAGGAGGATCCCACTCTTCCTCTGACTGACGAGCTCTTCTGGAGAAGAAGACCTCATCCCAACTTCAAATCCCACTGTGAGCTGGAGAAGAGGGTGGTCAAACTGGGCAAAATTGTTAGTTCCAAATCCAGGCTTCATCCAACACACACACACACACACACACACACACACACACACACACACACACACACACACACATACACATATGCGCGTCACAAACAAAGACAGGTGATGAAGGAACTTGATGTTTTCTCTCTTTCAGAATAAGAGGGTTTTCTCCACATATGTGGTTGCTTCAGGATGCCTGTATGGGAAAGGGGAGCAGTTCCTGCACTACTTTTTCAAGGTTTGATTTCAAATCTGGCCTTTCATTTTTTTTCTCTTCTGCTGATGGAGCTGTGTGGAAAAGGTGGTTGGGATGAAACACATCACATGTTTGGATGACCTCTTGAAGAGAGTGTTAGCAGACTTTGGGTGCAGCTTGTTTACATCAAACATGACAAAAGATAGGAAAATTCTCATTTTGATCACTTAACATCATAAAGCTGGCTTCTGGACTCAGCTCAGTCAAGTGGTGGCTTTGTCCTTTCATATACAAATGTTGTTTTGTAAAGATTTTAACACTTAACTTAAATAATTTCTGTCAATATTCATTCAAACTCTGGTTTCCACCAGCTCCATCCGCAGGAACTATGACTTCTGTCACTTAGAACTGTACTAATGTGTGTGTTCAGACAGCCTGGCTGGGAGGACAACATGAAATTCTGCTTTTTGGAGATGGCAACAACGTTATTCCCATGATTCATGTCATTGACCTGGCAAGGTTGTAAACACCATCTCCCAAACCGGGAGAGGAATTCTTGGAAAAAGGCTTTTATAAAGATTACGCATAAAAAAGAAATAACTAAAATAGCAAAAAGAAATACTAATGTATGTTAACTGCTGTTGGTGTTCCAGTGTGATTCAAAATGTGATCGAACAGCCACCTTTGCCAGGTTACCTGTTAGCTGTGGACAACTCCGACAACACCCTGGAAGAAATTGTAAAGGTGTGTTTGGCCGTTGATTTGATGCCACCAAGCAACTAGCTTGTCATGTCAATTATGTTTGGGACATCATGCAGTACACCTGTGTGCGTTTCCGGTAAATCCTCTGGAACCTTGATCTCTTTGATGATGATGATGATGATGATGATGATGATGATGATGATGATGATGATGTGGTCTTGTGTCTTTAGATGGTTGCCTCTGTGCTTGGATCGGGGACGATCCAGAAGAAGCCATTTGAGGAGGCCTTCCTCATCCCAGACTTCAGTGTATGTTGCACCTTTTGCAATAATAGATTTAGCATTTGATTTCTCATAGCTAACTCATAACAACAACATAGCTAGCACACTATTATTCACTTCATTGTTCACGAACAATTGTAAAAGTGAAAGGCAATATTCTAATATCTCTAATGTTGGCCCCTGTCCACCATTTATTCTCTGTGTGTTAACAATAACAACGGCGTGTTTGACCCACGTACAAACGAGCGCATGACATCACACCACAGATGATGTCACACCACAGATGACGTCACCTCACCGATGACGGCACATCACAGCTGACGTCACACCAGTGGTGATGCATCACACCACAGATGATGTTACATCATCTGATAATGTCACCTCACTGATGACAGCACATGACAGATGATGTCACACCACTGGTGATGTCACACCACAGATGATGTCACATCAAAGATAACGTCACACTACTGGTGACGTCACATCACAGATGACATCACACCACTGGTGATGCATCACCTCACAGATGATATCACATCACTGATGACGTCGCACAACTGATGATGTCTCCCCACTGATGATGTCACATCACTGATGTGACATCATTATGATGTCACAGCGTTATGATGTCACACCATGACAATGACACATCACAGATGATGTCACACCATTATGATGTCACACCACTGATGATAACGCATCGCTGATGGTGTCACACCACTGACAATGATGATGTCACACCACTAATTATGACATCACCGATGATGACCAATTACTGATGATGTAATACTATGATGATGTCACACCACTGATCTTTATACTGTATATAGAGGACATCTCCTGGGCACAGGCCTCTCCAGCTCACCCACATGTTCCTGGCTCAGGTTATGGGCTCAGGCTGGGCCAGTCCAACACTTGCAGCAGCTTCTGCTGAATCAAGCTCTTGTTGGTTTGGCCTCCTGCTGAAAGGTTGAGGTGCTCTCCTGCTTCAAGTTTCACCCAGAAGCCTGAAGGTTTGGGGCCAGGACTGACTGGTTTTTGAGACCGGTTCTAATTCCATCCAGGGCTGAGCTCCTTGTTCCTGCTGAAGAGCTTCCTCCCCGAAGCGTGATGCTGCCTCCATCATGCTCCACTGTGGGTGGTGCAGTTTGGTTTTTGTTCCAAACCTGGACTTATGGGGAAAATCTCAATGGTGGTTCCATCAGGACCATAACACACTTCCCCCAACACCCTTGGGCTACTTCATCTCTGCATTTGCAAAAGCAGAGATAAATGTGATTGTTAGTTTTGAAGGCAGCCTCACAGGTAGACCGTTCTACCATGTTCATCTTCATAACAAACTACTGGTGTTTTCACATTAAAATTGCTTTTTAAGAGCTTAATTTCTCTGTCAGGTGATGGAAATTGATGCCCTGCAGCTGAACCTGTATATGGACAGTGTCTACGTCAAAGAACTGTTGTCTGTCAAGTGGATGTGTGAGTCTGGGCTTGTGGAGAACATCGAGCTTGTGGTGGAGGAGTATCGACAGAGCAGACAACTCCTGGTACGCAAGAAAAGACAAATGCAGGAAATGGCATCAGAAAGGAGTGTGTTGCTACATAAAAGACAAATCTAGCAAGTGTTCCTCATCTCTTCAGCCCATTCGTGTGTGTGTTCTGGGTCCTCCTGCAGTGGGAAAAAGCACAGTGTCCAAACACATCTGTCAACAGTACAAACTCCATTACATCTCTCTGGAAGAGTCCATCTCACAACTGGTGAGCTTCCCACAACACATTTCAGACATTTGGCATTTGTGCTTCACAGAGATGATTTATCTTTTCTAGGATGCTGCAATGGACAATCCTGATGAGGATGAAGAGGATGACGACTCTCTAGAGGAGACCAGGATGCTGCTCAGTAGGTTCAGAGAGAGTAGAGACACAGGTAAATGCAACAGACTACTAAGGATTCAGCTTCCCTGAAGGTTCCCGGAATGGCCTCCGTCTGATCCTTCTCAGCACTTTTAGGAAAAAGCCCTTTATAAGAGATATGAAGGTTCTTAGAATCCAACGGTCACTCTAGCTGAGCTGCCGGGACCATGTGTACAGGTGGGACATAGAAGATCAGTGTCACTGCAGCCCTCTATCAATCTGAGGCTTATGGCAGTGGACCCTGGGTCAGGGACCCTGGTCAGGGAGACTGGTCAGGTGTACTGGTTAGGGACCCTGGTCAGAATAACTGGTTAGGGACCCTGGTCAGAATAACTGGTTAGGGACCCAGGTCAGGGACCCTGGTCAGGGAGACTGGTCAAGGAGACTGGTCAGACATACTAGTTAGGGACCCTGATCAGGGAGACTGGTCAGGCATACTGGTTAGGGACCCTGGTCAGTATAACTGGTTAGGGACCCTGGCCATGGACCCTGGTCAGAATAACTGGTTAGGGACCCAGGTCAGGGACCCTGGTCAGGGAGACTGGTCAAGGAGACTGGTCAGTGAGACTGTCAGGGAGACTGGTCAAGGATACTGGTTGAATCAAATCAAATCAATTCTTATTTATATAGCGTCTTTTAAAATCAAAATTGTTTCAAGGCGCTTTCCAGAATCCCAGGGCCTAACCCCAGACAAGCACCAGTGGCAAGGAAAAACTCCCCTTTAACAGGAAGAAACCTTGAGCAGGACCAGGCTCGTGTAGGGGGACCCTCCTGCTGATGGCCGGCTGGGTAGAGAGAGAGGAGAGGAGAGGAGGAGGAGAGGAGAGGAGAGGAGGAGGAGAGGAGAGGAGAGGAGAGGAGAGGAGAGGAGAGGAGAGGAGAGGCACAGAGCACAGAAACACATACAAAAATACACTATTTATGCAAGCCGCTGGCCGAGTGGGTCAGCGGGGCCGGAGGTCATCACGCAGCTCTGAAGGCGGCGATACCTGTAAATGAATACAGAATTGGGAGGGGGCAGAAAAACTACACAAGAATCAGCATAACTAGTCTACTTGATGAGGAGAGGAGAGGAGAGGAGAGAGAGGAGAGGAGAGGAGAGGAGAGGAGAGGAGAGGAGAGGAGAGGAGAGGAGAGGAGAGGAGACCTTAGTTGGGGATACTGGTCAGGGAAACTGGTCTGGGAAACTGGTCTGGGAAACTGATGAGGGCTGACGCAAAACATAATAGCGCAAATAGTTAATGTAAACCAGAGCCCTCAGGATAACAGGCTGGGCTTCAGGTTCACTCTCCAACAAGACTCTAAAAGCAGCTGTGACAACTCTGTCATGGTTGAGTGACCCAGAGTCCTGGAAAGAAGGACTGGCCCAAAGTGCAGGAATGCAAAGCTTGTGCTATCACAAGCATGAAGGCTGGAGGCTGTAACTGCTGCCAGAGGTGCTGAGTCATCAGGCTGACCACTAATATCAGTGCATCTCTTTAGTTGGCCCCCAAAAATGTCTTGCTTCTGTTTTCACTTTGCATTTCTGGGTTATTGAGTCTAAAAACCATTTTAAGTGTAATGTCCATCTTTGTGTCCACCAGATACTTTGGATGAGCAGTTCAAAGTGAAGGTGGTAAGGGACAGGCTGCTGTCCAAGCCCTGCAGAAACCAGGGCTTTGTGTTGGACAACTTTCCAGTGACACGAGACCAAGCTCGAGAGCTCTTCTCTGGTGAGGCTCTGCACCGACGACATACTCATGTCCATCCACTGAGAGCATCCACTGGCTCTGGACTATCCTCTTTATGATCCAGATCCTGGTTGGGACCATATTTTGAATGTGGTGTTTACATTCCACTGATCTTTTGGGATCATTTTGAGGCATGCATTCACATGCATTCACTGTGAAAAAAACATCCCTGCTTGGAAAATTCAGCTTCCTGTTGGGCTTCAGTAGTCCACCAGTGATGCTGGTATCACTGGTATCACAGCTGCCTCAAGAAGAGGATTCTCAGACCCACGTAGATGAGTCAGTACCGCAGCAACCGTGCACGTGAAACATCTGTTACATTTGTCTTTTCTAGCTGATGGAGACAACTCAGAAGAGCCAGAAGAGGCCCCGATTTCATCATGCAGCAGAAGGATCACTCCAGGTGTCCCGAGTGGTTTTCTCTCTCTCTTAAACAGATGTCATTTAGTCCACCAAAATTAGTCCACAAAGATCTCAGGAGCCACAGTGTTCGGATGATGTGAGCAGAGATTTTGGAGACTGTTGTGATGTTCTCATTTGTGTGTGTGTGTGTGTGTGTGTGTGTGTGTGTGCACCTCAGAGTTTGTGTTTTACCTGGATGCTTCAGAGGAGTTCCTGAAGGCCCGTGTGAAGAACCTTCCTGAGAGCTTGATACAGGAGCAGGACTATCAGCAGGAGGCCTTCCTCCAGAGACTGGCCACATTCAGGATGAGCAGGTTGAAAAATGAGACAGCTCTGGAATACTTTGAAGAAATAGATGTCGCCCCTGTGCTCCTGGGTAACTCTACTCCTGCTGAAAACTTTTTCCACAAGGTTTTCATAATTTCATGCTTAAGTTCAGAAGAAACGTGATTATGCTGGTCCATAAATTCCTTTCTTTCGTCTTTATCACACGTCTGTCCTCAGAGGTCACCAGTAACGAAAAATTGGACACCACACTCCTGATGCACAAGGTCTTTGAAACTATAGGTCAACCCAGGAACTACCAACTTAGTCCTGAGGTTGGACAGGACAAAGAGGAGGAGAAAAGGGTGGGGAAAACAGGCCACGAGGACGCTTTGCCATCTCTGTGGGAAAAGGGATGTGGAGAGGAGGATAAGCAAAAGGCTGAAGGTGCTGGGAAGTGGGTAGGTTCCAGGGGTCACACCCTCTCCACAGGTTCCAGAAATGCATCACAGAACAAGGGATCCAGATGCAGGAGTTAGAGCAGGGGTGGGCAAACATTTTGATTCGTGGGCCACAATGGGTTCTAACATTTGACAAAGGGGCCGGACCAGGAGCAGATGGATGGATGGAGTGCTTTGGTAACCTCACCTCATTGGAGAAAAAATACACATCTTGGGATATGGAGAAAACATGTGCTTTAATTTCAAATGAAAATGAAGAGAAGCATTACAACAAAATATCTGACTTTGGAATGAGTCTTAAAACATTTAAAATCAAATGAATAAAATGTGCCTTTTTAAAAAAAATTAATAACCATTTCTATTTTAAAGCACTGAAAGTTCTGTTATCCTTCAGGATATCACCATCACTCTCCTCCTGACTGTCTTTTTTCTAGTGGGAAAACACCAGAATTGCAGTGAAAATTTAACATTAACAAGGTTTATTCATTTAATTTTTCAAGTTTGGCGGGCCGGATTAAAATGTTTAACGGGCCGCGTGTGGCCCCCGGGCCTTAGTTTGCCCATGCCTGAGTTAGAGGTTCAGATCTTATAGAAACATTATAGAAAGCATTTCTAATCAGACCTCCTCATCGTTAAATGATTATTATTATTAGCATCACCATCATCATCGTCCACATCGTTGTTAGAGCCAGGCGCTACCCTCTGTGACCAGAGCACGGCTGAGACAGGCCCATCCCTTGAACCTGCTCCACTCGGCTCCTGCCCCTCCATTTTTATTTTCCTTTTTCTCTTGACCACTTCATCCCTGCTGGGGGCCCTGGATGAGACTTGGCAGGTCGGTGCCTTGATCAAGGATAATTAGCTGACATCCCCCCCCTCATACTAGAACACCTGCTACCTCCCGTCTCAGCCCCGTCCCCGACCGACCCGGGGGCTGAAAATGATCCTGTACCTCTAGCTTCTTGCTCCTGACTCAAAGGTCATGCCATCAAACCCAGCCTGTGGAAATGGTCGCATCGGCATCTCCATTTGGGTCAAAGTAGCTTCTTTTATGTCTGGGCTGGATTGTTTTCCTCCAACAGCTTTTCTTTTGTCAATGTCCTCAACAGATAACAAGGCTGGAGAAGGTCAAACTGTATGAAGATAAGCAGTTGGAGGCCCAGTCCGTCCCAGTCAGGAACTACCTAATGGAACATGTCATGCCCACTCTAACCCAGGGCCTGATCCAATGCTGCAGGAGCCAGCCGCAGGACCCTGTGGACTTCCTGGTACTTGTCTCACATCTGCTCGAGTCCTCCACTAATGCAGTAACACCTGTCACACCATTTGATTGGTGAAACTTTCTTTCACTCCCCTCATTCTAGGCGGAGTACCTCTTAAGGAACAACCCCTTCAATTCCTGAAATGTGTGTCGCAGACATGTATCCACACCTCTTGGGTGACACCTGCTAGACCTCTACTGGACCTTCTTTACACTGTAAAACAGCACAACACTGAACAACAGAAGCACTGATGATGTCTCTTCTAGCGTTCAGACTGTTCCGACATTAACGGGCACACATGGAGCCTCCCTCCCTTCTCATCTCCACTATTTATGTCCCTGGGACAAAGACCAGACCATCCTCCCTACAGTGGATCTATGGATGTTTTAGGAGAAGTTTGATCCTTTAATCCTTGACCACCTGTACCGCCTCAAATTACGAGTTGTGGTGAAGTGACATCTCTGCCGTGGAACCACACTGCCGCCTATTGGACATGGATGGTGGAGCTTCTTTTGCCAAACTTTTCAAGGGTTTGAATAAAAATTGGTTAAAATGCATAAAATAGCAATTGTAAGAGTCTTTGGTTTGACACTCACACAAGGAAGAGTAGGTGTAATTTGTGCGTTATCTGAATATCTGTTGAATAGTGTTGTTATGGGAACCATTTCTGATTAAACCGGCCTGTTTCTCAGACCCATCGAGGTGGATCCTGATCCAGCAGAGGCACGGACCCTTCTGCTGATGGCCGGCTGGGTAGAGAGAGAGGAGAAGGGGGAGGACAGGTAGAGGATAGAATGGGTAGGAGAGGAGAGGAGAGGAGAGGGGTAGAGGAGAGGTAGAGGGAAGGGGGGGGAGGTAGAGGAGAGGAGAGGCATAGAACATAGAAATACATTCAAAAATACATTATTTTGAATTAAATTGAATTGAATAAGCTGCTGGTTGAGTGGGTCAGCGGGGTCGGAGGTCAGTATACAGCTCTGAAGGCGGCGATACCTGTAAATGGATACAGAAGGGGGGGGGCAGCAGAAAAACTACACAGGAAATAGCATCACTAGTCTACTTGATGAGGAGGAGGAAAGGAGAGGGGAGGAAACCATGACCCAGTGGGGTGACAGAGGCCTGTCAGGTGATCATGACCCCCTAAGTATGATAATTTGTCTGTCTATGATAATAACTGGAACTACAGAATTAGTAACAATAAGCTTTTTCAAAGAGGTAGGTTTTAAGGCTAATCTTAAAAGTAGCGATGGACTCAGCCTCCCGTACCTGGACAGGGAGCTGGTTCCATAGCAGGGGGGCCTGGTAGCTAAATGATCGGCCCCCCATTCTACTCCTAGAAACTCTGGGAACCACAAGTAGACCAGCATTCTGAGAGCGGAGCGGTCTATTGGGCTGGTAAGGTATCACTAGCTCCTCCAGGTAGGATGGAGCTAGGCCTCTGAGGACCTTGTAGGTCAAAAGAAGGGTTTTAAAAATGATTCTAAATTTAATGGGAAGCCAATGAAGAGACGCCATTACAGGAGTTATGTGATCTCTTTTGTCAAAACCTGTCACAACTCTGGCTGCAGCATTTTGGATCAACTGGAGGCCTCTTAAAGAGTTGTTTGAACACCCTGATAATAAAGAATTACAATAGTCCAGCCTGGAAGTAACAAATGCATGGACTAACTTTTCAGCAACAGGGATGAAAACAGATGTTCATGATGTCTGTGGGCTTAGACCAGATGATTCAGATCTGCTGTCATTTGAATTGGACTTGTCATTTTAATCCTTTAAAATGAAATTAGTTTTGAATACACGGCTAGAATTACATTTTTAAATGAGAGTCTATCAAACATCAGTGTAACTGTCTTGCATAAAATAGAATTTGAAACTTTTGTGTTCGTGATTTGAGCTGAAACAGCAAATTTCCTAGCTGATCTGCCCACTTCTAGTACCCGTATTCCACCACTGGGTGGCAGTCTTATGTCATCCATGGAAAATCTCGGGACGGTTCTGATTTCTTAACGCTGCTCGTTACCGAAGTAAACATCTAAATATGAATAACTTTAAACTCCTGCCAGAACACAGACTGTTGGAAAAACTTGAAACCCTTTTTAAGGAAAGAGAAGAAACCTGAAGGAGAGCCACGGATGAGGGATCTTTCTCCCCCTGGGATGGACAAATGTGCAGTAGATGCCACATGTACAGAAACATGGATGTACAATATAAGAAAAGAAGACCCTGGTTCCAGGGTAATTTTCAGGTGTCCTCATGCAGAGAGCTGGTCCACTCCACCTACAAGTCCTGAAGGACCCTGTCCAGGATCAGCAAGTCTAGAGAAAAACAAGACAGGCCCCAATTGAAATATGTATCTTAACGTGAGATGAATATATATTTGGGCAGGGTAGGGTGGGAGGGGGTGGGCCTATAGCAGCAGTGTGAGCCAGATCCAGACTGAGAGCTGGTCCCAGAGAACTGGGACCTGATAGCTGGAGGCTCTGGCCCTCTTCTACTTGTGGAAACCCTGGCAGGGCTACCTGGTCCTGAACGGGCTCCTATGAGGAGGCTGTTGAGGAGGAGAAAGATTTTAAAATCTACTCTGAGTTTAACAGGGAGCCAACGTAGAGACCTTGTGTATAAAGACATATCCTGACAGAAGAAGACACCCAGGTTCTTACAATGGTACTGAGGGCAGCATGATGCCACTCAGCAAGGGTCCATCACTAGACTGTAGGAGATATCTGGTCATCCAGGTCCTGATGTCTTTGAGGCAGCCTGGAGGTCCAGGAGCTGATTGGTTTGGTCTGGCTCTACTGATAGCTATAATTAGATGTCATCAGCACAGCAATGGAAGACTGGACCAAGTCCTGAACCTTGTGGAACTCCCTGGTAGACTTTAGTGGGGGCAGAGGATCCATTGTTAACATGGACAAAGAATCAGAATCAGAATCAGAAGAGGGTTTATTGCCATTGTACATGTAATACACAGTATTACACAAACTAGGAATTTGTCGTGGGGCCGCTGCGACATTCAACATAACATTAGACATCAACACCACACTAGAATAAGATAAATAAAATAAAATAAAATAAGACTTATATACAGTATTTACATAAATAGTGAGTGTGAGAAATAGTGCAGGTCCATGAGGAGTAGTGTATGTTCGTGAGTCCGGCTGGCTGCTGTACATGGTGCTTAAGTGATAAGTCACTTGGTGTTCAGCAGCCTGATGGCAGAGGGGAAGAAGCTGTTAGTGTAGCGGGAGGTTCTGGTCCGAATGGACCGTAGTCTCCTGCCTGAGGGGAGGGGGGGGAAAACAGTCCGTGACCAGGGTGGGAAGGGTCGGCCGTGATCCGACCTGCACACCTCGGGTCCTGGAGATATACAGGTCCTGGATGGATGGGAGCCTGCAGCCGATCACCTTCTCGGCAGCGCGCACGACGCGCTGCAGCCTCAGTCTGTCCTGACGGTGGCACCAGCATACCACACGGTGATGGAGGAGGTGAGGATGGACTCGATGATGGCCGTATAAAACTGCGCCAACATCCTGGGAGGCAGATTGAGCTTCCTCAGCTTCCGTAGGAAGAACATCCTTTGCTGGGCCTTCTTGATGAGGGGAGCTGATGGTTGGCTCCCACTTAAGGTCCGGGTGATGGTGGTGCCCAGAAGCGGGAGGAGTCCGTGATGGTGACGGGGGAGTCCATAAGGGCAAGGGGGGGCAAAGGGGCTGTAACTTCCTGAAGTCCACAGGACAAGAGACTGGTCTGGTAGCCAAGATCTAAACCAGTTTGCGGTGGAGCCTTTCACACCACAAATGTTTTCTGTTCTATCTGAGAGAAAGTGATGGCAACGTGTGTCAGGAGCAGCACTGAGCTCCAGCAGGACAAGAACAGACATTAGAGCTTTATCTGATGCTGTAAGGTCATGAGGGACTTTGACATCAGGTGCTAGTTGCACCTCACACACTCTCTCTCTCTGTCACACACACAGACACACACACACGTACATATATACACACACACACGTACACATATACACACGCACGTACACACACACACACACACACACACACACACACACACACACACACACACACACACCCCTTTCCTGACAAATCACTAGCTTTATTTTAAGCACTCAGCCATGAAAGATGTTTTTTGTTGCTTAGGAACAGTTTGTCTTGCATCTCAGCAGGGGGCTTCCTTTTGAACATCATTATGTCCCCCCTCACATGGGAATGACAACGTGTTTTGCTTTTTTTCCCTGCTAATATTTATCTGGGATCCATTCTCCATCATCTGGAGGCCTCCATGGAGGTTTTTTAATCAGCAGAAAAATGCTGCAGCGATGGGTCAGTGACCAGGGGGCAGGGGCTAGTGGCCAGGAGCCAGTGGCCAAGGGGGCTGGGACCAGGGACCAGGGACCAGTGGCCATGAGCCACGAGCCAGTGCCTACGAGCCAGGGGCCAGCGGCCAGGGACCAGGGACTAGAAGCCATGAGCCAGTGGCCAGGAGCCATGGGCCACGGGCCATGAATGCATGAATCACTTCCTCTTCGCTAGAAACTCTGGATGTTGTTGTAACTCAGACAAATGTGCTGGACTCATTTCTCTCCTAACTGGTTATCAATCAACAGTACTGGTTGTTGCCCTGAGCGTCCATGTGTCCGTGGGTCATGTTTTTGATGATGTTTCACATCCCAGCTGTCCTATGAGCAGCTACTGGGAGAAAGGGTGTGATGAAGAAACACTGGTCATGCTGGTTGCAGTAGTGTTGCTCCAGTGGTGGTCCAGGTGCTGCAGACTGCAGTTCCTATTTGTGACGGTAGGGGTTCTTTATCAGCTGACAGGGACGAAGCCCCGCCTATGAGATACATGTTTATAGTTTAACTAAATTAACCTGGAAAAAAGCTGAAACAAAAGCAATGGTATAATACTGCGACCACTGACCACTACTACTATTATTATTGGCACTTATACTGCTAATTACGATAATACTACTACTGCTACTACTACTAGACTCTTGAACCCCATGAACAGCAAAGAAAGGAAGGTGGGGTATAAATTGGACAGGATGCAAACAGTAGTTGTATCAGAATTGTCAAACTGACTTACGAACTTAATTTTGATAACTTTTCATACATTCCCGCTTGGCGTACTCAGCTGTCAGGGTCCCCCTTGGTCCCCTCGAGGGACTGGCACTTGGTGGGGTTGCAGGCTATATCAGAGTCTCCTTTTGAGTCTTTGTCTGGTTTGTGGCTAGAGCTTCTGTCTCTCAAGAATGTCTTCCTGCCATGTCTTCAGCAAAGGGGATCTCTGAGCTGCAGACCTGTCCTCTGGTTGGCCTTACTCCGGCCAGTTCTGTCCCTGAGGGCATACTTTGCCTCAACTGCCTCAGTTAGGGTTATGAAGCAGCTCTTTATCTGCTTTTGCTGTGCATGGGTGGGGCCATGCTCTTTTGAAGCAACTTTTGGCATACTTCCAGACCACAGAGCTGGCCGATGATGCTGCTGGAGCCACCCCTTTTTGGGGTGGGGGTGGAGAGGGGTGGCTGTCTCTGGAGCGCTTTTCAAGAGGGCTCCCCTGGAGGACATTTGTATGGCAGCCGGTTGGGCCTCTTTAGGGGGCTCTACAGGTTGAATATTGGCTCCTCGATATCCCATGCAAAATACAACGGATGTTACAGGGTAACGTATTGCGTCACTTCCTGTCTTCTCAATCGTTCGTTGGTTGCATTGTGCATGGGGTGTTGTATTCACTTAATATTGAACACTTGGTGTGTTGTATTCACTTTACTTAATATTGAACACTTGGTGTGTTGCATTCACTTTACTTAAAATTTGAACACTTGGGACATTCTAGTCACCTGATAACAACAGTGAGAAACAACCCATATTAAACAAATACAGGGCTTCGCCGATTATTAGCATGGCCTAGCATGGCCTCACCGTCTGTTTCACCCAGTGTCTTTGTCTGTTCAGTGTGTGAAATGTTTAGTTACTCCTCTGCCTCCCTTAGTGAAGGGAATAGGTGCAGAAAGTGTAGTTTATTTACGGCTATGGAGGTGAGACTTAGCAAGCTTGAGACGCGGTTCCGCAGCTTGGAGTTAGCTGGAGTTGCGTCAGGTAGCCAGGAGAAGCTAGCTGCTGCGGAGCCACCTAGCGTAGCTTCAGCTAGCGGTCCCCCGGCAGCAGCCGAGCAGCCGGCTAGCCAGGGCGGCTGGGTGACGGTTCGTCGCTGGCTGTCACGGTGGTGCCCCGAAAACCAGGTGGCCTTTATAGACAATTGGAGCACTTTTTGGGGAAAACCTGGTCTGATTAGGAGAGACGGTGTCCATCCCACACGGGATGGTGCCTCTCTCATTTCTAGTAATTTGGCTAATTTTATTAGACCCAAAGTGACCTGACAATCCAGGGTCCAGACCAGGATGCAGAGTTGTAGTCTTACACACCTCTCTGCTGCTTCCATAGAACCCTCATCCACCAACAATAACATATTTAACACTATAGAGGTGGTCTCTGTTCCACGGTTAAAAGTTCACCAAGCACAGAGCAGGGAAACGGTCAATCACCATAATTTTATTAAAATTAATACTAAAGCACAAGTTGGAGAAATTAATATCACAATTAAGTGTGGACTGTTAAATATTAGATCTCTTTTGTGTAAATCCCTGTTAGTGCACGACCTGATAGCGGATCATCACATTGATTTATTTTGTCTAACTGAGACCTGGCTTCAGGAGGAGGAGTATGTTAGCTTAAATGAATCTACTACTCCTACCGATCTTAATTATCATATCCCTCGTGTTACTGGTCGAGGAGGGGGAGTGGCAGCAATCTATCACTCCAAGTTGTTAATTAATCCTAGACCAAAATATGGCTCCAGTTCATTTGAAAGCCTGACTCTTGGCATCACCCATCTGAACTGGAATGCAGAAAAAACACTTTTGTTTGTAGTTGTATATCAGCCCCCTGCTGGGCCACATTCAGAGTTCTTGTCTGAGTTCTCTGATTTCTTATCTGACATTATCATTGGAGACTTTAATATCCATGTAGACATTCTAAATGACAGCTTTAGAAATGGCTTCATTTCATTACTTGAGTCAGTTGGTTTCCTCCAGCAGATAAACCAACCAACTCATAACTTCAACCACACCCTTGATCTACAGTAGTTCTGACTTATGGTGTTGAGGTAGAACATGTGTCAGTGTTCCCTCAGAACCCACTCCTGTCAGACCATTCTTTGATCACTTTTACATTTATGATTAAGGATTCTTCTATGCTCAGAGCACAGTCTTACTATAGCTGATGTCTTTCAGATAATGCTGTAGCTAAGTTTAAGGAAGTGATCCCTGTGCTAATCTAAGGACCACTGTGTGTTTTCCCAGGGATCAGTCATTATAATCTTAGCCCTGCTGAGGTTGACTCTATTGCTGAAGGTGCAGCAACCTCACTGAGAATCACCCTTGATTCTGTTGAAAAAGAAAATAGTAAATCAGAGGAGGTGTGCCCCCTGGTATAATTCACATATCAGGACCCTCAAGCAGAAAGTGCGAAAACTGGAAAGGAAGTGGCATTCTTGTAAAATAGACAGCTATCATGTAGCTATCCTTGAAAGACTGTCTATTAGTTTACAAAAAGGCCCTTCACAAGGCTAGAACAGCTTATTTTTCTTCTTTAATTGAGGAAAATAAGAGCAACCCCAGGTTTCTTTTCAGCACTGTGGCCAAATTAACCAAGAGTCACAGCGTTTTAGATCCACATATCCCTTCTTCCCTTAGTGGTGAAGACTTCATGAGCTTCTTCACTGATAAAGTTTTAGCTATCAGAGAGAAAGCTCACCAGGCCATCCCAGCAACTGGACCATCACCAGATGTGCTGACTGTGGGAACATACAGGTTCTCCAACGAGCCCTTAAAGTCCTTCAGCCCTATATATTTTTCTGAGGCGTCATCGCTAATTCAGAAATCCAAGTCCACCATGTGTCTTTTAGATCCCATCCCAACACACCTGTTGAAGGATGTTTTACCATTGATAGGCAGTTCTATTCTGGACCAGATCAATGGTTCTTTAGTGACAGGTTATGTACCCCGGTCCTACAAGGTGGCAGTGATTAAGCCATTGCTTAAAACACCATCACTGGATCCTGACGTATTAGCAAATTATAGGCCAATATCCAACCTTCCTTTTATCTCTAAAGTTCTTGAGAAGGTGGTGGTGACTCAGTTACTGGAGCACCTGCAGAGGAACAGCCTGTTTGAGATGTTTCAGTCTGGCTTTAGAGCTCATCACAGCACAGAAACAGCACTTATTAAAGTTACTAATGATCTTCTCATAGCTTCAGATCATGGACTGGTTTCTATGCTGGTTCTGCTGGACCTCAGTGCTGCTTTTGATACAGTTGATCACAGCATCCTGTTACATAGACTGGAACATGTGATTGGGATTAAAGGGACAGCACTAGACTGGTTTAGATCATATTTATCTGATAGTTACCAGTTTGCTCATGTCCATGGTGTTCCCTCCTCATACAGTAGGGTTAGCCATGGAGCTCCTCAAGGTTTTGTACTTGGACCAATCCTCTTCACATTGTACATGCTTCCCTTAGGGAACATTATTCGGCAGCATGCGATAAATTTTCATTGTTATGCTGATGACATTCAGCTTTATTTATCCATGAAACCAGAGGAGACAGAGAAGTTAGTGAAGCTCCAGACGTGTCTTAAAGACATAAAGTCCTGGATGTCTTCAAATTACTCCTCCTTAACCCAGGAAAAACTGAAGTCATGGTGTTTGGTCTTGAACCTCTCAGGGATAGATTAGATCATATGATCACTCTAGATGGGATCTTATTAATATCTAGTCTCTCTGTGAGGAATCTAGGAGTAACTTTTGATCAAAATCTCTCCTTTAACTCACACATTAAATTAGTCTCTAGAAGTGCCTTTTTTCACCTGAGGAACATCACAAAGATTAGGAAGCTACTGACGCTGAAAAGTTAGTCCATGCATTTGTTACTTCCAGGCTGGACTATTGTAATTCTTTATTATCAGGGTGTTCAAACAACTCTTTAAGAGGCCTCCAGTTGATCCAAAATGCTGCAGCCAGAGTTCTGACAGGTATTGACAAAAGAGATCACATAACTCCTGTAATGGTGTCTCTTCATTGGCTGCCCGTTAAATTTAGAATCATTTTTAAAACCCTTCTTTTGACCTACAAGGTCCTCAGAGGCTCCATCCTACCTGGAGGAGCTAGTGACACCTTACCAGCCCAATAGACCGCTCCGCTCTCAGAATGCTGGTCTACTTGTGGTCCCCAGATTTTCTAGGGGTAGAATGGGGGGCCGAGCATTTAGCTACCAGGCCCCCCTGCTATGGAACCAGCTCCCTGTCCAGGTACGGGAGGCTGAGTCCATCGCTACTTTTAAGATTAGACTAAACCTACCTCTTTGAAAAAGCTTATTGTTACTAATTCTGTAGTTCCAGTTACTATCATAGATAGACAAATTATCATACTTAGGGGGTCGTCTAATCGTTAGGTCACATCTTAGCTGTGCTGTTATAGGCCAAGGCTGCCGGGGTCCAGAAACATGATCACCTGACAGGCCTCTGTCACCCCACTGGGTCATGGTTTCCTCTCCTCTCCTCTCCTCTCCTCTCCTCTCCTCTCCTCTCCTCTCCTCTCCTCTCCTCTCCTCCTCTCCTCTCCTTCCGTCTCCTTTCCTCCTCCTCATCAAGCAGACTAGTTATGCTGATTCCTGTGTCGTTTTTCTGCTCAGGTATCGCCGCGTTCGGAGCTGCATGATGACCTCCGGCCCCGCTGACCCGCTCTATAGTGTATTTTTGTGTGTGTTTCTGTGCTCTGTGCCTCTCCTCTCCTCTCCTCTCCTCTCCTCTCCTCTCCTCCTCTCCTCTCTCCTCTCCTCTCCTCTCCTCTCCTCTCCTCTCCTCTCCTCTCCTCTCTTCAGGAGGAGCAGGAGGGTCCCCCTACATGAGCCTGGTCCTGCTCAAGGTTTCTTCCTGTTAAAGGGAAGTTTTTCCTTGCCACTGTTGCTTGTCTGGGGTTAGGCCCTGGGATTCTGGAAAGTGCCTTGAAACAATTTTGATTGTATAAGACTCTATATAAATAAAGATTGATTTGATTTGATTTGACAGAGGGAACATAAGTGTGCTTCCCTAACTGGAGGTCCGTGGGTTGGGTCCGCCTCAGTCAAAGAGGATATACTGGATACCGTAATAATGCAGCGTGATGAGGAGGCTCTGAGAGGTGCTTATTTGTCTCCTGAAACAGCACACAGAGAGACCCGTGTGTGTTGCTCTTCATTCAGAGAACCATGGTTACCTTATGTAACCATCCGTTTATGTAAGTCCTACTTGTATCAAACACCATCCATCAATGTATGCTAATGCTATTTCCTGTTACTCAAGAACGTACAGTTTGTTCCAGTCGAAGTGGATCCTGGACCCCCCCCCCCCATACACACACAGGGTCAAATTTGAGTCTGCAGTTAGTCTTTGAACATATAGAAGGGCAATTTTTAGGCAGCTTCCAGACAGGTCCGATCAGAAGGAGACCCTGTGGTAGACCCAGGACACACTGGAGTTACTATGTTGCCTGCGTGGACTGGGAGTACCTTGGTTTCCTCCTCAGAGAGCTGGAGGAAGTGTTCCTGCTCAGACTGCTGCCCCCGTGGCCTGGTACCAGACGTATAGATCGATGGATGGATCATGGGAGTGTCATGATGTCATCTGTACTACATTATTTTATTTTACATTATTTTATAACTTTATCAGTGATACTTGAATCCTTTGAAAAACTAGAGGAATCTGCCCAACTGAGAGTCATATCGTAACCAAAATTCTCCTGTTTTTCTGTCCTTCCTGTCGGTTCCCCTTTATCTGTTCTTCATCTCCCCTCATCCCACCAGTGAAGCCAGTCGGAAGCAGAGCAGTTAATAAAGAGATTGATTATGGGCCTGTCATGAAGTGACAGGTGGACAGTAGTGCTCTGCATGAATGACAGAGGGCAGGCTCTCTGCACAGCATCCGGAAGTGCACACACACACACACACACACACACACACTTTTGCCAACACCAGGGGTGAGCTGGAGGGGAAGGAGTACGTGTAGGGGCTGGATGGTGTGAGGGAGGCATATGGAGAACAGAAATGCAACCTTCTGCTGGTGAATGATGTTAGAGTGTATACACTAAAGCCAACACAGACACACACAGCAGAGGTGTGTTTCTGAGCATGTTGGCTGGCAGAGACACAACAGGAAAGATGACAGACTGCTACAATATTTAGAAAGTTAGGATGCTGACATATTGCATGTGGTGTGTGTGTGTGTGGGTGGGTGTGGGTGTGGGTGGGTGTGATGGTGATAAAAGGCTACTTTAGAAATTTGGTGATAATAGGGATTATTTTTAACCCATAACAATCTTCTCTAGCTTTACATGCTAATGTGCTAACATGTGGATATGGGACGCGGCGGCTGCCATGCCGAGTGTTGTGGGAGCAGCGTGTTTGTGTCCTACTAGTGAGATGAAGACAATGCCAGAGTTTGAGATGTTAGTTGCTCTCTTTATTTCAAACAGCTTTCCTCACTTCTAATACATCAACGTCAAGATGATTTACACCACTTGAGATTAAAAATAACTAATAAAAAAGTCCCCATAAAATAATCAAATACAGAGTGACTTTCAGATTTGGTACCCCCCCTCCAATGAAACCCATAAACACATTAAAAAAAACTTTTATTCAAATCAGTGCTTTCTTTTAAATGTCACAATGAAGACAAACCACAGATTTCAGAGCATAAAAAGTGCTATAACATTTAGGATAAAATGTCATGATTTTAGCAGCAGATGACAGGAGGCAGCTTTCCAACCCATTAGCTTCCATCAGTGACTGATTCCATTGATTAAATGGACAGCTTTCTACATGCCATTCAACAAATAATGTTATGTTTGTAATATATATGTTTGTAACATATGTAATATATATGTTACTGGATAAATCATTCCAAACATGTGTGTAATACAAAACATAGAGAGGGAGATTAAAGGTCATGGCATTATGGCAGCATAATCTGTGTTTTGGATCAAACCTTGGTGTGTTGTGTGATGAACATTCAGTGTATGTATGAGTTTGTGTGTGTGTGTGTGTGTGTGGTGTGTGTGTGTGTGGGTGGGTGTGGGTGTGGGTGGGTGTGATGGGTGTGATAAAAGGCTACTTTAGAAATTTGGTGATAATAGGGATTATTTTTAACCCATAACAATCTTCTCTAGCTTTACATGCTAATGTGCTAACATGTGGATATGGGACGCGGCGGCTGCCATGCCGAGTGTTGTGGGAGCAGCGTGTTTGTGTCCTACTAGTGAGATGAAGACAATGCCAGAGTTTGAGATGTTAGTTGCTCTCTTTATTTCAAACAGCTTTCCTCACTTCTAATACATCAACGTCAAGATGATTTACACCACTTGAGATTAAAAATAACTAATAAAAAAGTCCCCATAAAATAATCAAATACAGAGTGACTTTCAGATTTGGTACCCCCCCTCCAATGAAACCCATAAACACATTAAAAAAAACTGTTTTATTCAAATCAGTGCTTTCTTTTAAATGTCACAATGAAGACAAACCACAGATTTCAGAGCATAAAAAGTGCTATAACATTTAGGATAAAATGTCATGATTTTAGCAGCAGATGACAGGAGGCAGCTTTCCAACCCATTAGCTTCCATCAGTGACTGATTCCATTGATTAAATGGACAGCTTTCTACATGCCATTCAACAAATAATGTTATGTTTGTAATATATATGTTTGTAACATATGTAATATATATGTTACTGGATAAATCATTCCAAACATGTGTGTAATACAAAACATAGAGAGGGAGATTAAAGGTCATGGCATTATGGCAGCATAATCTGTGTTTTGGATCAAACCTTGGTGTGTTGTGTGATGAACATCCAGTGTATGTATGAGTTTGTGTGTGTGTGTGGTGTGTGTGTGTGTGTTGGGGGGGGGGGGGGGGGGGGGGGGGGGTGTCCTCCTGAGCTCAGGTCCAGTAGTTCAACAACTCGGTGTTTATGACTTGAGCCGACTGAGCTGAAGATGCCCTTCCTACTCCTCCTCTTCCTCCTCCTCTCCCTGCCTCATCCTGGGAGAAGATCCTGCTGGGATCCAACTGACACACAGCAGATCTGACAAACTGTACATAACTGCAGCCTGACGGAGCTCCTCTGTCATCTCTGACACCTGCAGATGTTCCGCCGCAGCCTTCCGCCCCTTGGCCGGCAGGTGACGCTGTTGCTCGCTGAATGTGCGCCGAGGCCACGCTTCGGTTGAGTTGGGGTTTGATAGTGACGGCAGAAGAAGGAACCACAGGATACAAACAGCAGGTCAGGGAGCTGCAGACACACGCACGCACGCACGCACGCACACACACACACACACACACACACACACACACACAAATGCGGCTCCATTCCAGGGTGTTTGGCTTACGGTTGAGTTTCGGGGTCACTTGGTGGTTCAGGCAAGGAGCCGGGAACTTGGATCATGTCTATGAAAGCCCTCCCAAAGACAGAAGTACCAGCACATGGACGATAACGGAAGACATGCGCTCCACCTGAGCGCTGCGCTCCAGACCGATGGTTGTGCCTGAGCTTGAGGGCTTCCTAACACCAACTAATACAAACAAATAAAAGGCAACAGGGCAACAAGGCTACATGTCTGTTTGTAATAATACTTCTTATTCTTCTTCTTATTGTTATTATCACTGTTGTGGTTGTTGTTATTGCTGTCATTATGATCACTATATTAAAACTACTACTATTGTTATTATTACTATTATTGTTGTTATTATGGTTACCAGGACTATTATTATTATTATTATATTATTATTATTATTATTATTATTATCATTATTATTATTATTATTATTATTATTATTATCATTATTATTATTATTATTATTATTATTATTATTATTATTATTATTATTATCATTATTGCTGTTGTTGTTGTTATAATTATTACTGCTATTGTTATTATGGTTTCCAGGATTATTATGATTATGATTATGATTATGATTATGATTATGATTATGATTATGATTATGATTATGATTATGATTAGATTATTATTATTATTTTGCTTGAGTTCATGTGGTTCAAGTAATTTTCACCAGATATATAAACTTACTATTGTTATTGGTCTAATTATTATTATCTTCAATATTATGTTGCTCTAATTAACAATTATTATAACATTATTAACAATGTTTAATTATCATGAATGACCTCATCAGAATTATTATATTAGAATTTGTTACTTATATATTCACCTTTTCTCACCCTTTCTCACCCCTTTCTCACCTTTTTTCACCTTTCCTCACCCCTTCTGACCTTTCCTCTCCCTTTCTCACCCTTTCTCACCTTTCTTCCCCACCTTTCTTTACCCCTTTCTTACCCCTTTATAAACCTTTCTCACCTCTTCTCACTTTTCCTCACCCCTTTCCCACCTTTTCTCATCCCTTTCTCACCTCTTCTCACCCTTTCTCACCTCTTCTCCCAGTCAGCTCCTGGCTCAGAGCTGGTGGTCACGCTGGCTGTCGAGGTGGGGGTGTTGCTGGTTGAAGGCTGGGCCTCAGCCATTCCTAGTGGACCTCTGCCAGCGCGTGGGCTCGGTGGGACACGTGTGCTGTAGCTCTGAAGCCGACAGGAGCATTGAGTTAAACTGCTGCTTCCTGGGCAAAAGAAGTCGGACAGGTTCAGTTTTACAGCCGCGTCATGCTTTGGTGGTGTTGCATAGCAAACACAGGTGTAGCCCATGGCGGACAGACGTCGGCCCACTATGCTCCCGTCTCTGATAGCCCCCGACCCTCCTTCATGACCGTAATGACGAGGTCACGCAGGTTCTGTGGGAATATTAATCCCAGTAAGACTGAACAACAACCCAGAGTGGAAGCCGGGGGCCGCACTGGTGGGGCCACAGACCCTGACTGCAGCGTCACTTTAGCGCTTTAATAAGATGCCATTACATCTGTCATTACAGAGGCTACAAGGACACTGGCGTTTAATTCCAGCTCTGCCTGCAACCACAGAAAGTGTTTATCTGACCTCTGCGAATCCAGCAAATGTGGGGCTGGCATCTGCTTTAATAAAGCAGCCCAGCCTTCATCCATCTTGGGCACCCCCACCCCCCCAGGCTGCGAGTGAGCAGTGGCAGTCAGGGAGAGGTGGCAGAGGTAACAGCTGGCTGTGGCCATGGCGGCGTGGCAGTGGCAGGACCACAGCTTTATTAGTGGCATCCAGGACGCCAGCTGATCCTCTCCCAGGGTTGCTGTCAAAGTGATGTCTTCATCACTAAGCTGAGCAGACAGGCCAAGCTTGCCAGTCAGTGGAGGGGGCAGCAAATCCAATTACTGCTGCCCCCCCCCCACACACACACACACATGTCTTGACTGGGCTGTGTTTGTGTGAGAGCTGAATTAAAGTTTTTCTCTTCTGCTGCGCTGAAGTGCGGCATCTGATATCGGAAGTGAAGGACGCAGCGACTCCTCGCAATAGTTGGTCCTGTCAGAAAGTTATCCTCACAAATCATGCTTATTCCTTGATTGTTAACACAGTAACCCCCCATTGGCCTGCGTGGGATCCTGGTGTAGGTCCAACAGCGGGAACAATCACACACGAGGAGCTTCAGGCAGCTCATCCTCATACTGGGCCTCACTTAGCACCAGGTTACTTTCTGACTATTCACTGTAACTGAGGATTTTTGTGGCCAACCAGGGGCAATCACTCTCTTCCGCTATGGGATGTGACCATTAAATGTGCACAGAAACAGGACTGGGGGCGTGGAAGCCAAGTTGGAGGAACTTACTTTGAAATGGTTGAAGCCCTGCCAAAATATTTGATATTCCTACTTGAATATTCCGCATGGATGCATGGCAGACAGGCAATTTCTGTCGTCAGGCCACCATTCAGAAGTGAAGGGATGTGGTCTGTGGCTGAAGGAAGGAGCCAGATAGACGTGCACGGTGCTTCATGGTAGTCAGATGAGAGTGTTTGAGAGGCGTGCTTGAAAGGCGATGCGATCCAATGCCTTTGCGGGGGTCGTCGCCCCCCCCCCCCCCCCCCCCCCCTTTTTTTTGTGGGGCCAAGTTCTGAATTCTGGAGCTCCTGCGCTCATTAATACCACCAAAGTTTCTGGGTATCCGCAGCGATTCTCTGGATCAGAACTTGTCAATGTTGTTGAATTCAGGCTTATTTTTCCATTTAACCAAAGAAACACCTGAATGTAGAATCGGAATTTAGTACTGGTTAGGTGATTTCAGTCTCTCCACATCTGTCTTTCCCCAGTGTGGCCAAAGAAGCCCCCAACGTGAACTGTAGCTAACATTGGTCACGTCCGTTGCCGTAGCTTCTAACTGCTGATCCAGGCAGTGTCTAATGGAGCTGGGCAGACACTGACTCTGACCAGTGGGGGGCCAAATGTAGGAGGTGTCTCCCTGGGTCACAGCTGACTGTTAGATAAGACAACATATACTGGGAGACACTTACCAACTGGGGGACACGTTGACACGTTAGACAATAAAGGGGTTTCCAGTTGTGTTCGGCAGGGTTGTTTCAGTTTTGGTTGCTTGGGTATTGTTCTGACCATGACTTTTTGGTGTTTATGGAGACATTTGGACAACTCTGTCCTGATGTTTTGCCCTCCGCCCTCCGAGTCCTGACAGATTCCTCCTGTTCTCAACTCTTCCAGAGTGACTCTGGTCTGTGTTGACAGTCCTGCTGGTGATCCAGCCCCTCTGCTAGGAGGGTCAACCACAACCTTCCACTGTGTGGAAGCAGAAGAAGGGACGCGTCCAGGCTTCAGCTCAACGATGCTAGGTCGTTTCGGCCCATCTGGACGCAGCCGTCCCACCATGGGAAAAGAGAACAAATTTTCCCCCCCAGCTCTGAAGCACAACATTTTTCATCAGCCACTTTCCCCTGACTGCATGTCGAACTGATTACACACACACACACACACACACACACACACACACACACACACACACACACACACACACACTCACTCAGAGGGGCTAATTAGGGCTTTTATATGCAAATGAGTGTCACAGTAAATTACACAGCTGGCAAATTCGAATGTTTTTGCCTGAAAATATATCAAGAGTGCAACAGGAATGTATTAGTGCCATTGTGGGGACAGGAGATGCTGCCTTGCCCAATAACCATCATCACCCCCACCAAAGCCACTTCTCTTCCACAATGATTCATCAAACTTGGTCCCCTCCGCAGAAATGGTTGAGTGTGTGTAACAGTTGCTCGTCTTTGGGCTAAGTCGTGATTTTTCAATGTCTCTCTCTCTCTCTCTCTCTCTCTCTCTCTCTCTCTCTCTCACACACACACACACACACACACACACACACGCACACACACACAGTTGACAGATTTAATATTGAAGAGTTGGGATTGATGATGTCAACAGCTCAGCTGTCTCAGGAATCTTCTAGTCTAGTTTTCCATACAGGTGACTTTTCAGAAACCTATTGAATAGATTTTTACCTGAAATGTAAAGATTCAGATCATGGGTCGATCAATAACGAGCCAGATTAAAAATGTGTCCCTCTAGGGAAGCTTCTGTTCTGGTCCTCAGTGACCGTCGTCAGGACGATGCTGGCATGTTTGTCCTCTCCGCCCCTGTGGTGCAGGTTCTGCTGGCCGTCTGACGGGCCTTCTGGGAACGCGACTGGAGCTGTTCCATGCTGTCCTCTGAGGCGTTTCCGCCAGCTTTGTCCTGCCTGGTTGTGTTGCCTTGTGGGGCGTGGTGTCCCCTAGAGCATTGATGTCACCATGGTGCAAGTAAAACCTGACTACATGCATGGTCACCTGGCAACCCTCCAGGGACCCTCCCTGACAGCTAAATGTGGATGACAGCATATTGAGGGGTTTCAGAAACAAGAATCCATGCTTCAACCCCCCCCCATTAAGCAAAGAGAAGTTGTTCCACTTGAAGGTCTTAGTTGACCTGTTGAGCTGCTTGTTGTGCTGCCACACTGTGTGTTTGGTTCCATTTCTGCTGAGTAATGATTTTTTGGGGGGTGAAATTTGTCAGTAGCAATGTTCAAGCTGAGCTTCTTGTATGAGAGTGTTGTCCAGTTGTGAGTAGCACAGCTGCATTTAGCATCTTCACTGCAGGTGCGGAAGAATGGCTGTGGGAAGAGCGCTAGAGCAGGCTAGCTAGCTAGCTCAGTGAAGCCCAACAATGCCACCATCTTGAATGTATCCAGAACACGTTACTATCGTTGAAGCGGGTCAGAGACAACAGCAGCACCTTATCAAGACTTGCATTGGAGGACAGTGCAGCAGCCTTGGCTAACTGGAAAACAGCTCCAGACCAGTGCTCCATGCAGTAGGGCCTTGGTGAGTGGACAGACAGTGCTCATTAAAGCATTTTCATCAAATCTTTTCCCTCAAAAGTGTCGTTTTATGTGAGTGCAAATCAAATAAACCCAGCAGGAATGACTCCATATCAGAATTCAGCTTATTGTCACCCTTGACAACGTTGATCCGGTTCATTAAGAAACTCTTTCTATTGTCCTCTGGTTCTCACACTCATTCATACCTCTATCTTTGTGAGGACTTTCACTAATATTATCAGTGTATCCCCCAGCCTGGTGCTCTGATCCCAACCATCCCAACACAAAGTTAACCGTGAACCTCTGCCTGGTGGCGTGTTCAGGTTCAGTTATTATTATCCTATAATCCTTATAATTATTACTATTATTTTTATTCAGACATCTTTAATACTATTATTAATACATTAATATTGTTATTATTATTATTATTATTATTGTTGTTATTCCTATTATTATAATTATTACTCTTACTGCTATTGTTATTATGGTTTCACACACACACGCACACAGTCTCACACACACACAGAGACACAGACTCACACACACACACACACACACACAGTCTCTCTCTCTCTCTCTCACACACAAACACGGTCTCACACACACAGACACACACAAACACACACAGTCTCTCTCTCGCTCTCTCACACACACACACAGACACACACACAGACTCACACACACACACATACAGACACAGACTCACACACACACAGTCTCTCTCTCTCACACACACATCTCACACACACACACACCACACACACACACCACAACACACACACACACACACACACACACACCACACACACACACAGACTAGAGTCAGACAGTAGCCTGGACCAGCGGTGGAGCCAGCCCAGCCTGGTCTCGTGTGTGTGAGGAGCTGGGCTGACAGACACTCTGCTGAGGATGTGTAAACAAGTTCACGCAGCAAAAGCTACAGAGAGAAGTTCCTCTGTGGAAAAGCTGCTTTCTAGAAGGGGCAGTGAGCATGAATATTTCAGATGTGTAAATAATTAATAATTAACAGGAAACAGGCCAATGATCAAATGGAGCAACATGGCAACAGACACAGAACCCAGATTTCCAAGCCTCCTGCCACCTTCAAGCTTTTAAATGTGCACTTTTAACACACACACACCCACACCCACACCCACCCACACACACACACCCACACCCACACACACACACACACACACACACACACACACACACACACACACACACACACGTAAGAACTCAATCAGTACTGGTGTCTAACCCACCCAAAAGGGCTGCTCTGCATATACTTTCTCTCCCTCAGAAGAAGGAAACGTTCACGTTCCTGAGCCACCCAGGAAACGGGGGGTGGGGGGGCACCAGCGAGAACCAGTGAGGACACTTGATCTCGCTTCCTGCTGCTTTCTGATGGAAAGATTTGCTTTTTAATACAATCGGCACTCCTCCCACCTGGATACAAATCCCAGCTGTGTGACTCCAAAACCTGACAGATCTTAAAAATTCCCTTATTACCATCATTCCCTTAAAATACCCAGTCACACTAACCCCCACCGGTGGTGGAAATGCTAATCACGTCTCTCAGCGGCTTAGAGGAGCGTGAAAACAGAGCCTCCAATATGGAGGCTTTAGTCTATATGGGGAAGAGTGAGGGAGAAATCCCAGCTATAATGAGACACATTCAGAGGAGCATCTTTTTAAAGCTGCATCTTGGAGAATCTGGCACATCTTGGCAGAGAAGACATTTCATAAAAATCAGATTTAATCGTGTAAACAACACGCAGACAAATGGGAAACCACTGCAAACAAAAACAACTTTAGAAGTTGAGCACAGATCGCCTTCGGAGTTCATTTTAAAGGAAGCCTTCCGATCCTCCGAGATTGTAATTAATGCTTTAATATGCAAACAAGTTAGCGCAGATAAAATCATGACAAACAGATGGCAAGCATGGGTAATTATTCTGCGAATTCAGGAGGGGCGTAAATTAAAGTTATGGCACCATTTTCCTCAGGCCTCTGCCACCACGGCTAGAAGAATGCCTGGTGTCCTGAGACACAGATGTCCTCTTTCCTCCTGGTGACACAGCTGCAACCATGCTGCTGAAAACGCAAAACGAGATCCAAGCCCCAAATCGCAAATCCCACTGTTGTAAATGAAAAGCAGCAGCCAGATTCTTTCAAGGAAACTGTCAAGGAAATGCTCAGATGGCGCTGATCTTTGTTGATGAGTCTCTCCCGCAGGGCTCCTGTTCCAGGATGTTTGATCTCAGCTTTTCCCAGAATGTGCACTCATCAGGCTGGCTGCCTCCGAGAGCCGCAGCGGGGCAGGAGGGAGCAGAGCGCACTAAACAAAGCAGCCAGAGCTTCCAGGTTGGGCTGGAAGATGAAGAAAATCAAGTGCCTCAAGCAGTGGAGGAAGGGAGACGCAGTCATTTCAGACTTTCAAAAATTGGAGGAAGAAATACTGGAAGAAAAAAAGTGCGGGAAAAAAGGCTACGCAGCTTTTCATAGGACCACTGATATTGCTTTTGAAACAAATAACATTATAGAATATTAATAATAATTATGACCATGTAATGACAATAAAAGTTTCATATTTATTAGTCACAAACTATTTGTTATTGTTCTAAGATTCTGCTACAATAAGTAATATTCTATGACTTACTTCTGATTTTTTGAATCTGCAAATAGCAATTTTGATTGTAATTTTTCCATAATTTGCCAGAAATTAACCTATGCTGGGAAAAGACATAATTAGCTTTAGCGCCATCATCTATAAGCATCATCCTGTGATTATTAATAGTTTTCCTTTTTGTTTCCACTCAAGCTAAATGCTCAGAACGTGTCTCCAGAGCCTTGCTAGCGTGGAAGGTTCATGAGATGATAGAAGAACCTCTACAGAGCCCAAAGAGGAATGAGCCACCCACATCCTGGATTCCCCTGCTCACGGTTGTAAGGGAAGGTGGGGGTGGAAGGAAGGTTCTCCTCCTGTCTCGCTCTGCAGTGACTAAAGGCACAGAGCGGCGCTACCACACCCAGTCCGCTGTTAGAAGCGTCTCTGGTGGAGGACGCCGAGAGCGTCTCACATGGAAACGATTCATGAGAATGGACGGGTGACACGAGGGAGGGGTAGCAGACAATTAGAGAGGGAAGCGCACGGTTGAGACTGTCTGCAAGTCAAGCTTGGTTGAAGCCTGTCACAGGTAAACCACAGGAGGGTTGAGTTAGCCCCAGTTCCTTTGAGATGGGTAGAATACCCAAAAATAAAAGACCAGATCCAGAAACATTCACAGCCCACGTACCAGCTAGCCAAACAGGGTGACTCCCACAACTTTAGTGAATATTCGATGCCATTCCTTTAATCCAGCCAGGGGCGGAGGGACCCTCGTTGTCTTAGGCCCTGAGGAGACCGGAGCGGTCCTCACAGCAACCTGAAAACTTAATAACGCCTCTCTTTGTCATCATATTTGACACAAGCAGCTACAGATCTAATTATGATCATTATGGCTCGTCGGGACATTTACTCATCCCACCGAGTGGCAGGAGGTCTGGGCGCCACTGTGTAACACATATCTATTATTTAATCAGTCTTGGGTATTGAGGAGGCACTGGGGGACACGGAGGGCTGCATGGGAGGGGTGTGTGTGTGAATCTACAAGGTAGCCCCTTAATTTCTATCTTCTTGACTGCTTAAATGGCCCCTCACATTAAGGGAAGGTGTCCTTTGTCCTGCCAGTCAGGCAGAAGGGGTGCCTGTTATTAGGAGGCTAGCCTGAACCATCCAGGCAGGCAGGACACATCCTGAGGAGGAGCTCCAGCAGCAGAGCAAAAGCTTCCTGCTTCTTCTTCTTTACGGGGATGACGGAGAACCAGATTATTCAAAAGCTTCATCGAAAGCAACCCAAAGTGACGAGTGACATGTTCAACAGATGGATGAACCGTCTGTGCAGCCCTCGTCTGGACAGAGCTCACTTCATGTGCTCTTCTTTTACGATTTAGAAGCAAACTGTAGTTCTGTTCTTCATGTGAATTATTTGGCACCCCTGTTCTACAAATATTCCTTCTGTAATGATATAAAAAGGATGAAAAACAGCTGTTTAAAAATAAATACTGCCCTCTGCCAGCTGCTCAGTGAATCACCTGTGGAAAGTTGCAAACCGGCTCCAGCGTTGCACAGGCCTCACCTGCCATGACCAGCCTCGCCTCACCAGCCTCGTCTGGGCTGCCCAGGCATAGTCTCTTTATAAGACGCCTATAGGAAGAAGCTGGAGGAGAGACTGGAGAGGAACCAGACCAGGGATGTTTGGAGTGGGATGAGAACAATCACTGGCTTCCAGAAGAAAGGAATACGCTCAGCTGACGGGAATGTGGACCAAGCTAATGAGTTGAACCAGTTTTTCAACAGGTTTGATTCTAGCTCCCCCTCCCCCAGCTGTCCCAATATTCCTCTGGATAACAAGGGGTCCCCTTCACACCTCCCAGAGCCCCTAACACCTCTGCTAACTTCTCCCCCTCCCCCCTGCTGACACCCTACATAGATTCCAACATCCCACTCCCCCCGACAGGACTATCCTTCACGTCTGGCCAGGTGAGGAGAGAGCTGGAGAGGCTCAACCAGAGAAAGGCTGCCGGACCGGACGGCATCAGCCCACGAGTGCTGAAGAACTGCTCCAGGCAGCTGTGTGGAATACTGCAGCACCTGTTCAACCAGAGCCTTCATCTTCAGAGGATCCCAGTGCTTTGGAAGACATCCTGCCTGGTCCCGGTGCCGAAGAAGACCCATCCTGTGGCACCGAGTGACTACAGGCCAATAGCAATGACCTCCCACATTATGAAGGTCATGGAGCGGCTGGTGCTGTCACACCTCAGACCTCTGGTGAGCCCCTTTCAGGACCCTCTGCAGTTTGCCCATCAGCCCAAGGTGGGGGTTGATGATGCAGTGATATACCTGCTGCAGAGGGCTTACTCCTCCTTGGACAGACTAAACACCACAGTGCGGGTCATGTTCTTCGACTTCTCCTCTGCCTTCAACACCATCCAGCCAAGACTGCTGAGTGCTCAGTTGGAGAACATGCAGATGGATGCTCCCCTTGTTTCTTGGATCGAGGACTACCTGACAGGTCGGCCACAGTTTGTGAGACTGCGGAACTGTGTGTCCGACCCCCTGATGAGCAACACAGGAGCTCCTCAAGGAACTGTGCTCTCCCCCTTTCTGTTCACCACCTACACAGCTGACTTCCAGTACCACTCTGTCACCTCCAGAAGTACTCGGATGACACAGTCATAGTCGGATGTGTGGAGAATGGACAAGAGGGTGAATACAGGGACCTTGTGGAGAGTTTTGTCAGGTGGAGCAAGGAGAACCTTCTGCAGCTCAACGTGACCAAGACGAAGGAGATGGTGGTGGATTTCAGAAAAAGCAAGTCCCCTCCCTCCCCAGTCTGCATTAGTGGGAAAGAAGTGGAAATAGTCCCATCTTACAGGTTCCTGGGTGTTCAGCTGGACAATAAACTGGAGTGGTCCACAAACACCGATGCTGTCTACAAGAAGGCCATGAGCAGACTCTATTTCCTCAGGAGACTCAGGTCCTTCAGTGTATGCAGCAGGATGCTCCACATGTTCTATCAGTCTGTCATGGCTAGCACCATCTTCTTTGCTGTAGTGTGCTGGGGTGCAGGGATTAAAGCAAAGGATGCCAACAGACTTAACAAACTCATTAAAAAGGCAGGGTCTGTTGTTGGCTGGAAACTTGCAAACCTGGACGAGGTGGTGAGGGACAGGATGGTGTTGAAACTGCGGACAATCATGGACAGTCCCTCCCACCCCCTCCATAACACAGTGGACAAACTGAGAAGCAGCTTCAGCAGCAGACTCCTGCAGCCTCGCTGCTCTAAGGAACGCTACAGGAAGTCATTCCTGCCGTCCGCTATCAGACTGTATAATTCATCCAAACCCAGCCAATAACAATAATTGTGTAATGTTTATGTTGTAATTTTATTTCTATTTTATTCTATATTTATGTATATATGCTTATAATGCTTATAATATGTATATATTATATTATGTATATATATATATATATATATATACTTATAATATATGCTGTATATATGCTTATAACGTTCTAATCTTATCTGTATTTATTTATTCTGTTTCTATACTTTGTATAGGGTGCTACTACAATTCAATTTCCCCACGGGGATGAATAAAGTTCATCTTAATCTTAATCTTAATCTTAAGGCTGAAAACACAGAAGATACAAACTGAAGCAGCTTCTAGCGATGATGTTCCTCCGTTGTGGACCAAAGCAAATAGATGAACTATTTTAGCAACGAGCTGCGAGTGAGCGACCTTGAAGGATCGGCCTAATAGTTATCTTTGATGAAGATTAATTCCTCATCCTAGGTAAATCCACTGAAACTGAGAGTAAAGCGAGGTAACACCAAAGGATAAGAGCTAGTATGTGGGCTCCCGAAAAATACCAATCAAATATACAGCGAGAAGTCAGGAGAAAAGAGAGTTGATACGCAGCTCCAAATCCATGAGTTATACAGAAAAACAAAGAACCTGAGCTGGTCAGGGGAGCCCAGAAGAATGAGGGACTCCCTCCTACCCTGGAGCTCCTGAAACGTCAGGAAAGGTGTTCAGCAATCAAACTCGCATCATCAGAAGTGTGGAAATCAGCATAGCCATAAGGTGGATCACTGCCACCCACCTCTCCTGGTCTGAGCTTGGTCCCCAGAGCTGGAAACCTCGAACATGTGACCTCCTATCCGTCTTTATCCATGTTCCAAACGTAATCCATGTGCTTTGCAGGAGTGAGAAAAAAAACATGAAACTAAAAATCCTGCACCCAATTCACTGGCTTGCTGAGAACCCCTGCCCGAGATTCACCTCCCCATGGTCAGGGCCCCTATAAAGCCAACACTGGTGCCAGAAGACAGACAAAGCAGATAATAGAATCTCAACTAAAACACCATAAATCACTAATTATGAGATTTAAAGGGTTAAACGTGGTCAATTCAAAGCTAGATTAGACCCCACTGCACAGACCCTCCCCCCAGAAAAACAAACAAACAACAGGGTCAACAGTGCTACGGAGACAAAGACGTTTAAAATATAAATCAAATATATTATAAAAAGTAATGATTTGTTGTCATGTGATTTAAGTTAATTATTTATTAGTATTAATTGACACGAGTGGGTGGGCTCATACTTAAGAGAAGCTAGTTTTTACACTACACATAATACACATGTAATAGTAGCAGAAAGAATTAATAATAAAATACAAGTACAGAGAGGACAAATCACATTGAAGGAATCATTGCGCGCTATTATGGTCTGTCCTTAATAACCCGGTCTGTCTGTAGCAACACTTTCAGCATTTATGGCTTGTTAAGATACATGCTAGCATTATCCTGTAATTAGTCGACAGAATTCGCAATGGTGTAAAGTAGTGTCAAAGCCAAACGCTGGCTAATTGCTAAAGCTCAGTTTCCTGACAAAGGTAGCCGATATCTTAACGAGTTCTTAGTAGTGAAAGGTAGATTAATAGAGATGGTAAAATTCTGATAATTACAGACAGGAACCGATGACTCTGGCATAAATGATCAACATAAATATCAGAACAGGTAGCACACTCTTGTTGTGACACACATGGTAAAAATATGTTTTATTCAATAAACACCTTTTCCGTCCCCAATACTCAGTGCGCTTCCGCAAAGCCACACTTTGTGCATCTAATTGGAATTTGATCCTTGTCCCAGTTTACATGCAATGGTGAAGATCAACCGACCTGTCCTCCCCAACACTAGGTGGTGACATGTCGTTTCAGCAGGTTAGCTTCCACAACTGGATTGGAGTTAGTAAACAGATGGTAATAAGTAAGTATTACTTATTTTTATATTATATTCTAGGTTGTTTGGGATCAACAAGAACCTAAGAGCAACACCAGAGTTCGGTTAAACTCCGCTTTATTGTCAGGGTTGTACAGGCAGGCAGAGCTGGACCCGCGGGGAAGCGGGGACCGGGCGAGTCCGTCCACGTGCGATGTCAGGAACAGAAGGCAGTCGGGTTTACCGGGGAGCAGGCAGGATAGGATCGTCGGGACAGGCAGGGTCAAGACCAGGCAGACAGGCAGGCAGGAAAACGTTGGAGAGTCATGTGAACTACAGAGGACAATCTGGCAGGGAGGCAGCGTAGAGCAGGGACCTAAAAGGGCCTCATGATAGCGCTGATTGGCCACAGGTGCGCGGGGCGAAAGAGGACCCAGGGGCGGGGTCTGACTACGCAAATGAACAACTAAATTGATTTAATTACGTTAAAAGTCTGCGATTAGTAGACAGACATCTTCATCAGGACCGAAGCTGCATCACAGACTGCACAAAGTGCCTCTTGTGTGGATAATTTGCTCATCTTTCCTCCCTCCTCAATCTGTTTCTCACCACACCTTTGCCTCCCAGTGGGGGGGCTGCGTCTAAGAATCATTGTGTTCGATCAGAGCTGCCTCTGATTGCAGGATTGGACACGTGTGGCCAGCAAGTCCAGCAGATCAATCTGTCTATCTGAAATATTCGGTTCCCACTGTGCCCAATGATATGTTGGCAAACCCCGGGCAGTCCAAAAGGCTGGATCAAATCTGCACCATTGATCTGGAGCATAGAGACGTCTGGGAACATGGAACACAGTGTAGTATATATTCTAAAGATTGCATTCACCTACACACACAAACACACACACACACACATGCAGCCTGGACAGAAACACGAGAGGCTTATTATGAGAGGCTCAGCAATACATCTGAGGGATTGTTTGAGGAATGCTAATAGTAAATAGAGGTGATTCTCACCATTTTCCTTTGTTTTCAGACTCTTTAAAATCTACCATATCGTGCATGTATATACACGTGTTTGGAGTTTCTTTTCTAAACGGGAGAGAACAGGTAGCCATGGTGAGTGTTTTGACAGTTTTTTGAGGAAAAAAAAAAAAAGCAGAATGTATAAAAGAAACTTTTATGATGAGATTTGAGATCGAGCCATTGGGAGCTGTGCATTTAAGGCCCGTTAACACGATGATTTCGGGGGGGAAACTCAAATCATTTTTATACATTTGGGCGGCTTGTTTGCAGTAGGTTAAGTTAAGTTAATAAAATGGTTCGGTTAAGTTAATAAAATGAGGGTTAGGGTTTCATGAATAGCTGTCATCAAGGCTCGTCAGCACTTGATGGGGTGCCCATCATGGGTGCCCATCTACCTCCCCTCCTTTCAGCCTCAAAAAGATGACTTCTTTTCAAGCCATCTTCTCCGGCTATTTTTTTTTTTTTTACATTGCTGTCCAGGAATGAGTGACCTTTGCTGTTTGACTGCAGGTGAACAGCTAAATGCTATCCAGAAGAGTTCTTCTGTGTTGAGCCTTGAGATTAGCACCTGACCAGCTACACAATTGTTCTGTTTTTACCTCACTCTTTTGTCCTCTGTCTCAAGCCCCTTTCACACTGCACAAAAGTAGTGCATCGTCCCAGGTCACTGTGTCATTTCGGCACAGTGAAAGGGTCCTCGTGGCATTTGGTCAAATTAGCAGGACGGCTTTCACATTGCAGGCGACCTGCGTCGTCCCGCTAATTCCCTGGGTCAATTTTCAAATTACCCAGTGAAGTTGTTGTTCCTGCCTGTCACCTTCTGATTTAGACTGCTCTGTGAAGGGAGTCTTGTTGAACAAAATCTAATGTGTAGCTACAGCATACGTGAAGTACATCATACTGGGGAAACGCAGTGATATGATGCTTCATCTAGCTGCATCACTGGTGTCCTCCACTGTTGCCAGGAATTTAAGACTCACACAGAAGCATTGTTTGCTAACAAAAAATTTTTTTCAACAAAATCTTTAGACACATTTTTCAGGAGTCATTCCTTCGCTAAGTAGCAATAAATTCAACAAAATCTCGTCTGTTACAAATTAGCCACAAATTCCATCCTCTTTCACTAAATTTTCACCCAGATATTGTTCAATCTTCAAAGCTTGAGCTTGGAAACTGTTGTTGTCCACTTCCACATTCAGACTTCTGTCTTCATCTACTTCTTTACTGCACAGATGATGCAGAGCCATAGCTATAATGCCATGGCTCGGCAGTTCTGGGAGTGGCGCGCGCCGTTATCAGGACCCTGTGCTCCATTGCTCTTAATCTTCTTCTAAATTCACCACGACAAATCATCCCGCTCCAGAAGTGTCAACTCTTCAGCCCTTGGTTCTTGTTTCCTTTGCTCATTCATCAGCTCTTTAAAGCACTTTTCCTACCAGCACAAGGCAGGTTAACGGCACAGGACCGTTGTGGTTAACCCAGACCTCAGCTGATTTGGTTGAAAATCATCAAATCAAATGATAAATACCATAAATGACTTTCTATTCCCATTATCTGCTTTGGTTTAATGGGTGGAATGGAGTGAAATCTTGGAATCTGCCATACTTCCTAGCTGCCCTCTACTGGGGCAATAATAAGGCAGCAACACGAGTGTGTCTGTGCGTGACGACAGTTACCCTCATCCTGGCAGACGGTGCACAGCTTTACATTGCTGCTGGATGCGGATCTGCTGCTGGAGGTATGTGAGAATCCATGAGATTCCCTCTGTAAAATGGACAGAATGGCAGTAAGATGGAGAACTGGGAGTTCGTGACAATGATGTAGTTTAGACTTTGGTAGTAATTTTGTGCCAGTTGTGAATTATTTGCTTCCCAGTGAATCAATTAGTCTGCTTTGACATAAATCAAGGAGCAAGGAAAGAGTGGAAAAAAGGCATAACCGTCAATCAAGAGGGTCATACGGGGTTGATAATTGTTTTGGGAAATTTTTTTGTATTTTTTTTTTTGGTATTTTTCTTTAAATATGAAAAAAGGAAGTCAATAATTCAGTACAGTATGTTAAAGATTACAAAAGCATGAATGTCACCTCAAGTCCTCAATCATATTTAATAAGGAAGGAGCTTACCTTTGAGATGCAGACATTTCACACTTCCACCTACACAACCACCCTGCTGAGAGGGAGACAGAGTAAAGGGTAGAAGCAGGAGGTGTGAGGGAGAGGTGCAAGCACACACACACACACACAACACACACACACACAACACACACACACACACACACACACACACACACACACACACACTTCACACTGCATAGCCTTGTTTTGCACAGTCTCTCCAGCCATGCCACAATTCACTGCATTTGGGTGGAGACTGGGGGGGCATGAATTATGAATTTTGCACAGTTTACTAGGATTGCTGATGGTGACATTGCATCCTAATTAACCAGTGTATAATAATTAGCAGCAGCTGGTCATCAGTTGATGTGTTCATTTACCAGAGTCATTGTTCCACATACATCTAATTTATCAAAATCCATCATCAGTTTGGGTTTTTTGGGGGGTTACGTTTGAATGGAAATTTGTGCTGTGACAAAAAATAAAAACACTTCCTCGATTTGAGCACTTGCTGCTGTGAGAGAATTCAGGACAGATATAAACTACAAAGCCGCGGGAGATGTTTGGTGGATAAATCTAAAAATAGAATTTGTAAAACAATGTTTGTGTTGTTCACTCACACCGGAGCATCACTGCACTGGCTGCACTCGACTCTGCCGTATCTTATTAACACCAGAGTCGCGACGAAGAGCTCTGAATGAAATAAACACAAGGCTTTGCAATCAAAGTAATTATTTTGTGGATTGTGGGTTAGCCATCATCGAAATGTTGAAGTTTTCACTCTTCAACTCATATTTTCCTCCTTTTTCCTGCTTCGCTCAACTCCCCTTCCTGGATCTGTAAGTGGCGCCAAATTTAGCTAGTTAAAAATTGTTGCTAGTTAAAAATTGTTTTATAGGAGACAAATGGAGCAGGATGGATTTTCTCTCGAGAACAGGATTAAGAGCGCGATGGCGTATCAGCATCAGGTCAAATGAAATAATTAAACACCTGTGAAATAACCCACACTAATCTGTTATTGTTAACATTCTTGTTTTCCCTCTTACCGTTCCTGAAGGCTGCTAAAACATTTCGTCAGCTTGTTGGATTTCGGGACATATTTAAGCCATTACTTTACTCCATTACGGTCAGAAATGGACAAATGCAACATCTGTTTAGAGTAAATAGATGTCACCGCTTTTGCTGCCTCCCATCTATTTTTCTTTTTTTGGTTGTTACAACAACAGCATTTATTTTTTATGAAACCATCAGCGTGTTGGTGCCCTGCTGGGGGCTGCTCGTCAAACCATTTTATTTGTGGCACTGATCCAATAAACAATGTTCTTGCTAATCTCTCACACACACACACACACACACACACCACACACACACACACACACACACACACACACACCTGCTTTTCATCATAATGAATTTTTGAACTTGCAGGTTCCTTCTCTGGTTGCTGCAGCCGTACAGTGAAAGACAGAATGCGAGACTCTGGCTGCCAAATCTCTTGGGAGAAAATGGAATAATAAAAGAAAAATGCTCTTTCCCACGTACATATAGGCAGCAGACGCACAAACAATACGGGGCTGTTTCCAGCCATAAGCTCCTACAGAAGTCATCTGATGTTTCACACCGGCTACATCTGCTTGGCTTTGAATTTTGACAAAAAGAAATATATTTTTTTTGAAAAGGAATAAATAAATTCAAATAATACTTACCAAAATAGTGCCTAGAATATTTCTTGAACGTACTGTATGTGTTAACATTTCGTGGGGGCATAAAATATCACCATTTTCCTTTCAACATTTCTGCAAAAAAAAGATAAATTATTAAAAATAACGCCACCTTTTATCTCACGCTCTTTGAAGGCAATAAATTAAAAATGTAAATTTGTGGTTTATTAATATGCAAATGTATTCATTCACAGTTAATGATTAGCAATTAACATTGCACTGTGTGGAAAGAATATATCTCGCCTGAAAAAATATAGCACAGGGAAAAAAATATAGAATGTCTCCATATAAATGGATAAAAATGCTTTTCTATTCATTCAGATACTTGCTCATCATCCATCGTAGGTCCACATCCAGCCTGATATTGTGCCACTAATAGTGAATTGTAAAATCCTTTACCTGCAGCTCCTCTGAATTCAATCACTGTTACAGAAGTGTACATCCCATTTTCCACTGAAACATCTAAAGTCAACAGTGATTGGTGCTGTTTCAAAACTAGAGACAAACAGAATTTCTTTTGTATGCATCTATGTAAGTGTGTGTGTGTGTGTGTGTGTGTGTGTGTGCCTGTGTGTAGGTGTGTGTGTATGCACTGGTAATTATCACATCATTGGGACAACAAACTGTTTACACAGTCATGTCATGGGGGCCTAAAATCAGGTCCCCATAAGGGCACCCTTTCAAAACATTGAAGGGACTGCTTTATAGGTAGGTTTTAGCTTTGGCCCAAAACACATCGTTTTCAGAGTGTGTGTGTGTGTGTGTGTGTGTGTGTGTTGGGGGGGGGGGGGGGGGGGGGGGGTTGCTCCATTGTGCCCCTAGGATTTTGGGGTCAGTGATTGATTGGCACACACTCATTCCATATATGGTGAGGAACCACCTATTTCAATGTGCCCAGAAAGAAGGATTTCATCAAGGATTACATTTTCAGTGTAAACCATATCAAGAAACCCAGTAGAAAGGAAGGTGCTTATTTGTGGTGCATAGCAGCTGCGAAGCTTATTATTTTTGCAGTGGAGTAAAAGTGAAAGATTACGTGCCGCTGTGCCACGCCACAATGCAGACTGGCACAGGTGGTGGGGAAGAGAGAGAGCTAGGAAGCGAGCAGTCTTCATTGCAATCCCTTCCGTTTTTCTAAACAATTGCTCTGGGACAAGCACTGTGGCTGGCTTGGGTGCTCAAGAGAGGGAGCAAATCGATTCCTCCAGAACACCATGAGCGACCCACTAAGAGGACAAGACCCAGGTGCCCACAAAAAGCGCTCGCCAGCCCTGCATCACCAACAACAGAGTTCAAATTGACAGAGCCTAGCCTGAAGGAGGTTGAAGAGGTCATCAAAGCATTTTGCAGGGATTGCAGAGATTGATTACATGGGCCAGGATGAGTAACAAGCCCTCCAAGTCCAAGTCCATGTTACTGACAAAGGGTAAGGTAATTGACAAATTCTGGTTTTTAATCTCAGGAACCACAATTGATCCATCTTGGAACAACCAGTCAAGAGCCTGGAGGAGCTCTTTGACTCCCGCCTGAGAGACTCAGCTGCTATCTGGAAGTCTACTGAAGAGCTTGGAGGGTGGCTCACCAAGGTGGACAAGGCAGGCATGCCAAGTAGATTTAAAGCCTACCAACAAGCCATTCTGCCAAGAGTCTTGTGGCCTTTCCTCATGTAGTCCCAATAACAACTGTGGAATCCCCTGAAAGGAAGATCAGCAGCTTTCTTTGGAAGTGGGTGGACCTTCCTTGCACCCTCAACAACTGCCCTGTATGGGACAAGTAATGCACTGCAGCTACTCTTCAGTGGACTCACTGAAGAGTTCAAGGTGCAACGCACAAGAGAAGCCCTTCGGTATAGAGATTCCAAGGACTACAATGTGTCATCAACCAGGACTGGAGTGAAGACAGGAAAGAAGTGCAAGAAAGAGAAGACAGTGGAGGTGGCAGAGTCATGTCTAAGGCAAAAAGCAAACATGGTCAAACATCCTGCAGGCAGACTTCCACCGCATCCTGTTCCCTGTGCAGACAGTCTATGATGCCTTCCCAAACCCAGAAAACATCCATACTTGGGAGAAGAGCGAGACACCTTCCTGCCTCCTTTGCTCAGAAAGAGGTTCTTTAGAACATCTCTTCAGCAGCTGCTGAAATGCCCTGGCTGTGGGCGCTACCGGTGGCGCCATGACCAAGTAATCAAAGCCGTTACCCACGTCCTCCATCCCAGCATACTGCAGACCAAGAGAGAGAGCAGGTGACCACCAACACCAGCAAGGACAGAAAACACAAGTTACAACAGTAAGACAAAGACAGACTACAAAATGAAGAAGAAGGTGCTGAAGTACCAGTTCAGGAGAGTCACTTTGACCTGCATCACCATTCCAAGTCTTTGGCAGAGGGAAAACTGGGAATCGCCCACTGCTAGTGACTCAGCTGCAGCGCTGCTCATCTGGAATGACACATTATAATGGCAACATTTTAGTTTAAGCGGCCATGCAGTAAATGTAAATTATTATCAGTTTTTCATCCATTTGATTGCACTTCATTAAGTCATTCATAACAATAAATTAAATACATGCCATTGAAACAAAAATAATGTCCCAAATGAACCATCTTAAGCCTTTGAAACCATCAACTAATTGGATTGCAACTTTAAGTAATACGAGGGTCAGGCTGATCCCACTTGATTAGTATGTGGTGAAATGGAATTTTATTGTGAAATGTAAATTGAGTGCAAAAGGAAGGGTTGAAATGGAAATTTAGGACAGCAGATGAAGTCCGTTTGGTTCCTCCTTAACCCAGGAAAAACTGAGGTCATGGTGTTTGGTCCTGAACCTCTCAGGGAAAGATTAGATCACATGATCACTCTAGATGGTATCTCATTAACATCTAGTCTCTCTGTGAGGAATCTAGGAGTAACTTTTGATCAAAATCTCTCCTTCAACTCACACATTAAATTAGTCTCTAGAAGTGCCTTTTTTCACCTGAGGAACATCACAAAGATCAGGAAACCACTGACGCGGCATGATGCTGAAAAGTTAGTCCATGCATTTGTTACTTCCAGGCTGGACTATTGTAATTCTTTATTATCAGGGTGTCCAAACAACTCTTTAAGAAGCCTCCAGTTGATCCAAAATGCTGCAGCCAAAGTTCTGACAGGTATTGACAAAAGAGATCACATAACTTCTGTAATGGCGTCGCTTCATTGGCTGCCCGTTAAATTTAGAATCATTTTTAAAACCCATTTTTCTTTTGACCTATAAGGTCCTCAGAGGCCTAGCTCCATCCTACCTGGAGGAGTGTGACACCTTACCAGCCCAATAGACCGCTCCACTCTCAGAATGCTGGTCTACTTGTGGTTCCCAGAGTTTCTAGGAGTAGAATGGGGGGGCCGAGCATTTAGCTACCAGGCCCCCCTGTTATGGAACCAGCTCCCTGTCCAGGTATGGGAAGCTGACTCCATCTCTACTTTTAAGATTAGGCTTAAAACCTACCTCTTTGAAAAAGCTTATTGTTACTAACTCTGTAGTTCCAGTTACTATCATAGATAGACAAATTATCATACTTAGGGGGTCGTCTAATCGTTAGGTCACATCTTAGCTATGCTGTTATAGGCCAAGGCTGCCAGAGTCCGGAAACATGATCACCTGACAGGCCTCTGTCACCCCACTGGGTCATGGTTTCCTCTCCTCTCCTCCCCTTTCCTCTCCTTTCCTCCTCCTCATCAAGCAGACTAGTTATGCCAATTCCAGTGTAGTTTTTCTGCTCCCCCCCGCCCCCCCATTCATTTACAGGTATCGCCGCCTTCGGAGCTGCATGATGACCTCCGGCCCCGCTGACCCGTGTATTTTTGTATGTGTTTCTGTGCTCTGTGCCTCTCCTCTCCTCTCCTCTCCTCTCCTCTCCTCTCCTCTCCTCCTCTCCTCTCCTCTCCTCTCCTCTCTCTTGACCCAGCTTGTCTGGGGTTCGGCCCTGGGATTCTGGAAAGTGCCTTGAAACAATTTTGATTGTATAAGACGCTATATAAATAAAGATCGATTTGATTTGATTGAAACAAAGACGCGCTGAGGTTCAAAGAAGACCAGCGTCAAACGACTGAGGGGGGACATTCTCAGTCATTCAACTTCTTGCGCCAGCCGGAACACATGCTGTGAAGGCACCAAACTCCATGCAGTGCGCACCTACTGTGTTGACGTCCTGTGTCCTGTGCATGCAGCGCACACATGCTGTGAATACGTCCGCGCCTCGGAGGCGGGCCTTCGACTATATAAGATCAGAACTGTGTACATTTAGTAGAGATCTCTCCGCATGCTTCCGTGTGTGTATCCTGACGACTGAATGGAATAAAACCATCTCCTACGCAGTACCTTAGATTCATTGTTTACTTCTCAAAATGGCTAAAGGTGGTTTTACAGTCTATATTATGAGCCATTCTGCATGCTGTGTACTCTGCAACTCCCCTGTGGTCTCCAAGGGCAGTCTTCACCTCCACAATCGTATGTGATAATATCAGGCACAACTGTGATATATACACCGCGGCTAAGAATCGATCAGACTGTGTGAATTCACCTTTCCTTTAAAGATGAGAGGACCACCCAAACTGTCTTTTCCCGCTCGTTGTGTTGTGCGATTCACACGTGTTTTCTCTGGCCGCTAGTCTTTCACAAGATCATCCAGATTCATAAGCCTTAGTAGCCAAGTATGGAAACAAATTTAACTTACTATATTTGTCAGCCTCCCAATCAGATTTTATTGTAATTGGATGAGATCATACAAACCTTGCAACACTTGTGTGGGCTCTGTGTTTTGCGTGCTAACGGGCTATTTTGCAGATTCACAATTGCCTACACTATACTTCGACACATGTGACTGCATGATGCACGCTAATTATCAGTTATGTTGGCCCTAGACACCAAAAAAGCTAGATACATTAATGTTACCAACACTTCACCAACAAGTTCCTAAAAACAACTGTCATGCATTAAGTTAAAAATAAATGTCATGCATACATCTAGTAATAGAAATGCAGCAAAACCTCACACTGAGGAAGTGAAATGTTTGACCAATTGGTGCACCTGATCTTTTTCAGTTAGGAAAAGAAGTCCCCGCATGTCCTGTTCATAAACGTGATCCCCATTGATGAAAGAAACCGGTGTGTGTGCATGTGTGTGTGAGTGTGTCTGTCGGCATGTGTGTGCCTGTGTGTGTGTGTGTTTCTGTGCCTGTGTGAGTTTGTCTCTGCCTGCGTGTGTGTCTGTGCCTCTGTGTGTGTCTGTGCCTCTGTGTGTGCTTGAGTATGTGTGTGCCTGTGTGTGGTGCTACTATTGAGCTCTTAGGCCTGACCAAGCACTGCCTGTTTCTTTTTTCCTGTGACTGTGCTGGTTGTTGCTCTACACTGTAGAGTCTACAGCATTACAAATGCATGTTGGTGCTGCTGACGCCTGTAATTAGAAGAGCGACGTGTGTTACGGGCTCCCTGCTGTTTCTTGATAAGCACTCACATTCAGATGCTCAGAGCAAAAACTCTCCTCCGCCTCGGTCTCTTCTTCACATAGCTTTTACATTACTGACAGATTCTAACAAGCACAATGAAAGTTACATCGTGACATTTACCTGTCTGGACACCAGTTCAAATGGTGCTGTGTGTGCTAGTGCACTAACAATCAGCATGTCTTTAATTTAAAAGACAAACAGGTTCTCCAGTATTAAACTAGCATTGAGTAATGTTGTTCCTGACTCAACAGCTGTGTGTGTGTGTGTGTGTGTGTGTGTGTGTATTTTCACACTCTTTTGCAACTATGTCTCTATCTCAGGAAGAGCATTTTCTGTTCTGTTGTAATATGTTTAAAACCAAATATCAAGTCCCGATTTTTTGCAATCTCAAGTCTATTAATAGAATATTAACACAGTTAATTATTGGGATGAGCTAATGTTGTGAATTTAGATACTACACTAATCCTTCTGAACTGCTCCAAAACAAATAAAAGGAATGACGTGTATAGAATCTATTGCACCCTCTGAAGCCGAATTTAATTAGAAGATGTCTTCCATAAATTTTGTTTTATAAAGATTTCTGTGCATCTGAGTGCATGTGTGTATCCGCGCATACGGATTTGCACGCATGTGTGTGCATGTGTGTGTGTGACAGGCTGCTGTTTTCCCTTTTTCTGTCTCACTGTTTTCATTTGAATTCCACACATGCATCTGCATTACTCTTTGTAATACGATTATAATTTTGACAACAGCCATAATTATGTACTTGACATATTTTGTAATTTACAGTCTTTTTTATTATCTTTTGTTTTTATTGGTTTTTTTTTTTTTTTTACTAACACTTTATTTTTAATTCAACACTTTCTGTGACTGTTTTCCACAACTATGAGACCAATAAAAAATATCTTATTTATTTGGGCAAAATGAATCTTTAGAACATCCCTGGATGGTCACCAGTTCATTGCATCCTTTGTGAAGGTGTCCCAGCACCTTCCTCTACTACCAGAACCCCTTCCGTGTTGAACCGGGAACCCGCTGCATCTGAGCGGATGACTAATATCACCATGGTGACATCAGCCCGATGCAGGTCCATACAACTTTCCCCATCAGTAGACTCAAGCCAGATTTTGGATTTAGACTTTGATTCGGATTTTGCCTGGAAATTTTGACTTGGATGCTTGTTTGGGTCGATCACACGGTTTTGGCTTCATTATCCATGTTTAAAGAATGATTGGACTGGTTTAACCTGGCCCCTGATAATTCCCTGCTCTAACAGCACACAAAGGTAAAGATTTAAGTATACACGCTTCGTTTAGGTAATTGACTTTAACTGAACTAAAATGGCATCCTTTGCTGCACCATTTACATTATTTCGTATGAAGTTGTCATGAAGAGCAATCCTCTTTTATCCACTTACAACATTTCAAAGCATTGCGAATGAGCCCAAGGGTGCAATAAAAACACTTTAAATAGACTTCAGTGCTAGTCCTTGAGGGAATTTCTTCCTTCATGAAAGACCTACTTTAATAAATTTGCACTTTAGGCGTTTGTCTTTTCAGTTTGCGTTGTCTTGTTATACATTATTTATTCTGGTTTAAATTTGCCCTTCTTGTCTATGCTAAAACATACATATTTTCCTGTGAAGAGGACCACCTACACTACATTTCTGTCTGAGGCAGCTGGATTCATTAGCAGAGATAATGCAGCATATGTGTGCCTCCTGTAAGTGCTGCAAAATTGCTAATTTCTCCACAAAACATCCACCTAATGTTCAGCAAAATGTGTGCAGGGTGTGGGTTTTCCAAGTAAAGAAGTTATTTGTAAATGTATTCATTTATTATAAGCACACATAATGATTAAAACCTGAAATGGATAATTGAAGACTTTCCAGGTTCAATACATCAAAAATGCTTCCTCCTAGACTGAATTGATGTTTTACGCATACCTAATACCTTATGACCATCCATCACCTTGTTTAAGGAATTGAAAGTCATAAACAGATGCTGGGTTGTCCATGGCTTCCGGAGCAGATGGCTGCTTCATCGACCAGGAGGTGGTGGCGCAGGCCAACAGCCCTTTTGAGGAATTACCCATGCCAGAGACAATACTGGACCTAGATGGAAAAACCCTCGTAAAGGTAATCATAGGTAACCATACCTGATTATTTTGGGGAACCACCGCGAACAGATTCAGCTGTGGGTACTTCCTTGTTCTTCCTCCACTGGCGTTCTGGGATCACTCTGGTTACGGGCACATGCCGGCAGTTTAACTGGGCTAAGGGCTCGCTAACTGGTTGCGGTGTCTCCTGTATCTCATACTCGGTGTCTCCTTCCCAGCCCGCCTCTATGGATCCCCTCTCAGAGGTTCCTGATCTGTCAGCAGTTCTGAGGCGTATCATGACCTGGGGGTGGGGGTGTTCAGTAAGCAGCGAGGCCTCCCTTTACCTCCCGATCGTCCCTGTAAGTCTGGAATCGACCTGCTTCCAGCCACCCATGCAACCTCTCCAGACCCGAACAGAAGGCCATGGAGCTGGGTTAATCTTTCCTTTCTCCCCCATGGAGGCAGAGAAGAAGAAGGATGGGTCACTGCGGCCATGTATCGACTATCGAGGCCTTAATGAAATCACCATCAGGAACAAGTGCCCCCTGCCTCTGATGCATGCTGCCTTCAGTCCTCTTCACAAAGCCCGTTTCTTCATGAAGCTCGACTTATGGAATACTGACCACCTCGTACAGATCTGCCAGGGAGACGAGTGGAAGATGGCATTCAGCACTCCCCTTGGAAGTGTCTGGTCATGCCGTTTGGTTCACCAAATGCTCCCGCTGGCTTTCAGGCACTCGTGAACGACATCCTGCAAGATATGCAGGTTCCTGTTTGTGAATCTTGGCCACACTTTGATTTTTTCAAAGACCCTGGGGGAGCATGTCCAGCATGTTCAGCTGGTTCTCTGATGGTATTACTGTCGTTTACAGTGAGACGAGAGGCTCCCTGGGTACTGTTTATTTTTAAAGCTCTTCCCTGCAATTCTCTTGACTAAATCTCCTCTCTGTTATCTCCGTGTGCCCATCTCTATCCTTCTCGGCAAAATGTTTGATTTCTTCTGAAGGTTACTTACTCTTTAACAGACTTGGGCAAAACTGCCTTTTCCCGTTTTACTGCACCCTCTTGGAGTTCGTTCGTTCGTTCGTTCGTTCGTTCGTTCGTCGTTCGTTCGTTCGTCGTTCGTTCGTTCAATCAATCAATCTTTATTTATATAGCGTCTGTTACAATCAAAATTGTTGTAATTGTTGTATCAAAGCGGCACAAATTGGAGAGACACTTCACAACCTGTCATGAAAGCTTCAATGTGAACTATCCACCCGGCAGCGCATTAAGAACAGAAAAAGTTGTGAGTTAAAGGCAGCTTTAGACAAGCAAGGTGAATCTAATGACCTTTTATTACACACAGAAATCCGATGGTTCAGTAGGGGATGTATTCTGGAGCGCTTTTTGTCACTTCTGGGTGAAATCAAAGAGTCCATGCAGTCAAATGGGGGAAGGCGCATCGCTGCTTGAGGACACGGTGTGGATACTCGTCCTCGTGTTTTCATAATAACTAATGGATTGCATTAGTTTTACTGCATTGCAAAAGAAGCTCTGGTCCCAGTTAAGAAAAGCACTCCAACTGTTGTTTTTAAGTCTACCTGATCATCATTCAGCAAAATGGTCCCAATTTTTAATCAACACATGAAAATAATCTAAAGAATTTCAACCAAAAAGACCATCATTAGTTTAGGTGTACTAGATTATATAATAATTAACTTAAAACTGTCCCTTTCAAATGTATTTATACAACCAAAAGTAAACATTTTCAGTCTTTACTGCTTTCGAATTATTTACTTTATTTACAACCATTTACATTTATAAAATGTACATTAAAAAAACAAAACAAAACCCGTATAGCATCAGTTTCAGCACAGGTTGCTCAACCCAAGAGGGAGCTCTTTGTATTAAAATACATTAGCTTTTCTTTAGTCCTGTTTTTTTTCCCTTAAGTTTAAAGATGGCCCCCAGATGTCTGGTCATGTTCCTGCATGGCTCGCTGACTCTAGGACTTTAGTACCAGTGCCATCTTTACTTAGTGAAAGTCCATTTTTCACAATTTTCTTTGGTTCACAGTACGTTTTTTCGGAGAAACGTGAGGATGTTTTTATCTGTGTGATTTATAAAGTCATGATAGGAAGCACAACTTATCTCAGACATCTAAAACATTTTTTATACAGACAATTTGAGAATGAAGACATCACTTGATTTTAAGTTGATTTCTTTAGTAATTTAATTAATCATCTTAGAAATCGGCAGAAAATTCACAATTCAAATTGCTTGTGTAAAATTCTAGTGTAAACATTGTTGGATCTCAATACTCTCACGTGTGTCACTGCTGATCCGCGTGTTCTCTGAATGAAGACTACAAGAAGAAAAATACCAATTTCAAAATGTATTTAGCAAATAGAATCAATTCAAGATACAAATATTACAGAGCTCCGGGCCACTTCATAACTCTACAATAACAAAGTCAACTGTCAGGGCATGAAGTCTGACAACCTAACTATCCCTTGACCCAGTCTTTTATGGAAACACATATGCAAATTATTGACGTTAATCCAGTCCAATCCAGTCCTTCTGCTTGGATGACCTCGTCTTCTTCTTCCCATTCCATTGGTTGCTGACATAGTTCTTGTTCTCCGTTGTTTCCCAGATAGCCAGGTCAAAGTTCACAGTCTTCTTGCAGAGCCAGCCAGGCCGGGCGAGGCCACGGTCCATGACCACAGGGTGTACCACCACAGAGACCACCCTGACCCGGACGGATTTGAGGCTCCACACCAAGGCACAGAGCCCCCTTGCCACCCAGGCCAGAGCCGTCCACGGGACGGAAAAATAAATCAAAAAATCAATTAAAGGCCTGATTAAAAAGGTGTGTCTTGAGCCTTTTAAAAAAAAATCTCAATAGTCTCTGCGGCCCTGAGGTTCTCCGGCAGGCTGTTCCACAGTCGGGGACCATAATAACTGAAGGCCGCTTCCCCGTGCGTTTTAGAGCTTACTTGTGGAATGGTTAAAAGGCCAGTGCCGGAGGACCTCAGAGTCCGTGAGGGTTGATAGAATAAAAGCAGGTCGGATAAATAAGTCAGCCCAGGACCATTAAGACATTTAAAAACTAATAAAAGAACCTTAAAATCGATCCTGAAACGCACGGGTAGCCAATGCAGCGATTCTAAAACCGGTGTGATGTGCTCCCGCCCTCTGGTCCTCATCAGCACTCGTGCAGCTGAGTTTTGTAATAATTGTAGGTTAGTGATGCTCTTTTTGGGAAGACCAGAGAGCAGGGCATTACAATAATCTAAACGACAAGAGATAAAAGCGTGCATCAGCACCTCCATGCTGGCCTGAGAGAGAAACGGGCGGACTCTGGCTATATTCTTCAGGTGGTAAAAACCTACCTTTGTTATGTTTTTGATGTGTGGAATAAAACTAAGCTCAGAGTCAAAGATCACACCCAGATTTCTTACAGATTGAGATGGTTTAAAATCCTTTAATTTTGGTAAAAGTTTCTCTCTGACCTTCAGGACCAATAACTAAGACCTCTGTTTTGTCCTGGTTGAGCTGTAGGAAGTTTTCTGCCATCCATGACTGGATATCTAGAATACAGTTAAAAAGGGCATCAACTGGCCCTGTGTCATCAGGAGCCACGGCGATGTACAGCTGTGTATCGTCAGCATAGCTGTGGCTCCTGATGATGTCCCCAAGAGAAAGCATGTAAAGATTAAAAAGAGTTGGACCTAAGATTGACCCTTGGGGAACCCCACATTTTGTCTCATGGATTCTCGAGGAGCATGTATCCATACTTACAAAGAAGCTTCGATCAGTAAGGTAGGAGATGAACCAGTTAAGAACAGTACCAGAGAGGCCGACCAGGTTCTTCAGTCTATTTAATAAAATATGGTGGTCTACTGTATCAAAGGCGGCGGTTAGATCCAGTAGAACCAACACCGTGAGCTTTTTGTTATCTAAGTTACACCTGATGTCGTTTAAAATCTTTAAAAGGGCTGTCTCTGTACTGTGGTTCATCCTAAAACCAGACTGATGCCTCTCTAAAACGTCATTTGAGTTTAAAAAATCATTCACTTCATCATTCACAAGTTTTTCTAAGATTTTACTTAAAAATGTTAAGTTGGATACAGGCCGATAGTTATTTAAAACGGTGTGGTCTAGATTGCTCTTCTTCAGAAGGGGCTTCACCACCGCTGTTTTAAAGGAGGTGGGGAAGACACCCGTCTGAAGAGAGCAATTCACCATATATAGAAGATGTTCCTCAAAGAATCCATAAAATGTTTTAAAAAACGGTGTGGGAATTGGATCTAAAAGGCAGGTTGTGGGCCTTACTTGGGAGAAAACTCGACCAAGTGTCCTCGCATCAACCAGGACAAAACTCTCCAGTGTCTCCTCAGGTGAAAGCAATGATCCAGGAGTGTTGGTGATTAAAATTTGTTGGGATAAAAGACTGGATCTAATACCATCAATTTTACTCCTGAAGTGGTCTGCAAAGGTTTCGCAGAGGGTGTCAGTTGTTGTTGTAGGACACCTGTTAAAATTACCATTGGTTAAAAGCTCAATTGTGTAAAATAGAAATTTGGGGTTGTTTTTATTGTCGTAGATTAGTTTTTTGAAATGAGAAGTTCTTGCTTGCTTGATTGTGTTGTTGTAGGTTTTGATAAAATATTTCTTTGTGAATGGTCAACTTGGATTTCGTCCACCTCCTCTCAGCACTCCTGCAGATTCTTTTCAGTTTTTTAATTTCTTCAGTTCTCCACGGTGGTGTAGGTTTTGTTCTTACTGTTTTTGTGAAAAGTGGAGCCACAGAGTCCAGCGTTGACTTTAATTTATTGTTAAAAGTGTCAACAATAAAATCACACGGTGCTGGTAACATTTCTGCAGGAGAGCTCTGTAAAATCTGGATAAAATTTGCAGCCACGTCAGGAGTTCCCACAGCCCCCCCCCCCCCCCCCCGCTGGTTAAAACTGGTGATGTTAAAAAAACACACAAAAGTGGTCAGACACGGCCAGATGCACAACAGAGGACCCACCCACGGACAGGCCATAGGTTATGACCAGGTCCAGGGTGCGCCCCCTGCTGTGGGTCGGCTGCGTGACATGTTTAAAATCCAAACAGTGAAGGAGGGTTAAAAATTCTCTGGACACTAGGTCCGCAGTGTTGTTGGTGTGTAGATTAAAATCACCTGTTGTTATTAAAATCCTGTTGTATGTAGCATGAATGATTGATAAAAATTCCGAAAAGTGGCTGATAAAAGAGGTGGAGTATTGGGGTGGTCTGTAAACTGTTATGCATAGAACAGGAGGGCTGCTAAAAACAAAGGCATGATTCTCAAATGATGAAAACTTATTAAAAGAAACCTCACTTGATGACATTGTGGTCCTTATTATTGAAGCAGTTCCACCTCCTTTCCTGCCTCCCCTTGTAGAAAATAAAAAGTTAAAATCTGGGGGGCAAGCCTCTGTGAGAACAGCAGGTGCATCAGTGCCAAGCCATGTCTCAGTAAGGAGAATACCATCGAGTTTTCTATCTAAAATTAAGTCATTTACTATAAAAAATTTGTTTAAAAGGGAGCGCACGTTCAGCACGGCCATCTTTATGTCCGTGCCGAACGTGCGCTCATCATGTCATGTAGGTGGACATTTATGGTCCAAGTCCAGTCAAACATCCGTTTCGAGTCGAAGTGAACTCGAGGGTCGTTATTTCTTTCTTTCCTGCGTCATTTTTGTCAACGACATCAGCCAATCAGACAGCAGGTTCCTCTACGTCACTTCCAGGACTCGCAATTTGCGGGAAGTTTGTTCCTCACAGAGACTAAGTATTAAATCATCAACGGGCAACTTTTACAAGGTGTGTATTTATTTTGTGCTCTGACAAAACGCTTGGTACTACATCCCACTCGGTCGCAGTTTATTTAATATCATGAAGCTGCCGTAAAGTAGCAGTGCTAATGGGGTTAGCATTAGAGCTAATAATCGTTTATAACGAAATGAAGTTACATAAGCTGCTTTGGCGCTTTAGTTCAGCGCGATGGTATGACAATAGGTGCTAGGTTAGCATGAGCTCTAGTGCGTGAATGCACCGGGAAAAAACGACTCTAACGTCTGACTGATTTATTCATATAGAAACGGTAACACGCCAAACAAAATGACTCACAAATCAAGGCGGTTGTAATCTTGAGCATTGTCGGATACCCCAAATGTTGTATGTTGCCGATTTTCCCTTTCAGATGCCCCCCAAAGTCAAGCCAGGAGGGAAAGGCAGAGCTCCGGCTAAAAGACAGCTGGCGGAGGAGTTTCCCCCCGGGGAAGTCCTGACAGACACCCAGAAACGGTCTTGGAAGCTGGGGCACCCAGTTGGCCAGGGGGGGTTTGGACTCATATATTTAGGTAACCTGAATGCTGCAGAGCCATCCTTGGTATTAACCGTGGATCTTAAACAGATCGAGGAAGTGCACGTTCATCAGGTTCTTTAAAAGAGCTTCTTTTCTTTTTCCAGCGGATGAAAACTCTGCAAAGCCAGTGGGGGCAGATGCTCGCTATGTGGTCAAAGTGGTAAGAAACCTGTTCTCTCCATTTACCCCTCTTGAACATTGCATCTGTCAGCATCCACATTAGCGGGTTAGGGTTAGTGTGTGAAGCTATAAAAAGTAAAACATGGTAAACGAAGAAAAACTACCCAATTATGATTCCAGTAGTAGACAATGGCTCACTTGGCATTGCTGGTTAAGTTGCCGTTAAATTTAAGTTTCACCAATGTTCCCCAGGAGCCCAGTGACAACGGACCTCTGTTCTCTGAGCTAAAGTTTTACATGAGGGCTGCTAAACCGGAGCTGAGTAAGTGATTTTTTTTTCTGGCCCCAGATTCTCTCTATGAAGGCAAACAAATAAAAGAAATTAATCTTTGTCCATTAAAAAAAGACCTGAGGATTAGGTGCTGTATTACTAAGACAACAATATTGCTGGTAAATACCGTATTTGTCCTAGCAGCTAGCAGCCCCCAAAGTGAAGCATTTCTGAAAGGGTTCACTCTGTCCTGCAGTTCATGCCTGGATGAAGTCTCACAAGTTGAAGCATCTGGGAGTTCCCAAGTATTGGGGTTCAGGTCTCCATGAGAAAGGAGGGAAAAGGTGAGGCCTGCCTGGTCGACATGGCCACATTTGATCAACCCTCAAACTGTGTCCTCAGCTATACATTTGGGATGAATGTATGTAGCAGCTTCCTTTTTTATTGCTGTAATAATAGCTTCTATTCATTCATGGGGCTAAGTCTTGCGTGCACTTTGCAGGTATCGTTTCATGGTAATTGACAGATTGGGCACAGACCTGCAGAAGAGGTTTGAAGAATGTGGAAAGAGATTCCCCAGGAAACTGGTGCTGCAGCTGGGCCTTCGACTGGTTGGTTACTGCGTGACTCTTTTCCCTTTAACCCACAGTCAACGAGTGGACAGCTGGTTGCTGTCAGGCGGCTGCCATCAGTAGCATGAATGTACTCAATGACTCCTCCCTCACATGAAGGCGATGTTCATTTAAACAGTTGTGGTGATGGAACTGTCATGTCGGACTGGCGTAGGAGCTGTTCCTGAGTCTTGACCTGTTTCTCAAAAGAGATTTCCCACTCTCACCATGCGTCTTCACTCATTCGGCCAGTGTTTGATTCATTGTGTGCATTGACTGAGCCTAATTGCCTTTTATGATTGACCTATTGTGGCCTTTTTGGTGTTTGTATGTTACCCAAACTAAGTGCGGAAACACTTTGTTCTTGTGCAGCTGGATATTTTGGAGTACATCCACGAACACGAGTATGTACATGCTGACATTAAGGCCTCCAACCTCATGCTGAGCTACAGTGACGCAAACCAGGTTAGTGTAACCATGGTTATAGCAATATTATTATCTAGGGTGATTAATATGACCAAGCCTTAGAATTAGGTCAAACTTTACAATTCTGCCCTCGGTGATTTCATTAAAGTTTGATTTGACACTGAATCTTTGCCATTAGATTTTTGTTTTCTTGTATTATGACAGAATAATTAATTATTGCTATCTAATTAATCTATGTGTTAAAGCGATGCTGGTCTGCGTCTGTCAGATTCTCTCTTATATTTTTACGTAGCAACGTGGGGACTCTTGGACCGATGGTGTTGTCCTCTCCTCTTTTACAAAATTCCTAGTTGAAATGATCAGGCATGTCACAATTCATATTGGACTGGTTTGCAGTTCATTTCTATGTAAAGGGTTCGTGTGATTGGTGGTGTTTTGGTGGAGCGTTTGTGATGGGAGGCTCCTGCTGTGGTGTTATCCTGGGAGAAGTGTAAGCTGCTGAGCTAACTTCCAGAAATCTAGAAAGAACAGTAAGCTTTACACACATGTCGTAGGTCCTTTCAGATCAGAGGAGGCAGCGAGAGATTCACCACCTCACACTGAAGTCATTCATGGTTGCACGCATGTAAACACAAGGTCAGGAAAATTTTCCATCAGAATGATTCGAAATCAGATTGCAGAAAAATATGCATCACCACAAACCAGGAGCCAACAGATGGAGATCAGACTCTGGTGACCAGGACTCCACATAGGTCTGAAGTCTGTCGGCACCAATTGTGATTCGACAGAAATTTCTGTTTAATGAAGCCTGTTCATCTTTTATTCACCCTGTATTCCAACTGTTTGTGTCCATGTTCTCATTTCATTTCTTTTAGTTTACTCTCTCTTTTATCTTGTTTTTTTAGGTTTACTTGGTAGATTATGGGTTAGCTTATAGGTTTGCACCTGACGGGGTCCAGAAAGACTACAAAGAAGACCCCAAGAGATGTCATGATGGTACCATAGAGTTCACAAGCATTGATGCACACAAAGGAGCATGTAGGTACAAACACACACATGGTCCTCTCATCAGAAAACCATATAACACAAGCAACCATGTGGGAACCCACCAGTCGACACCTCTCTGTTCTAAAAACAGATTCTCCCTTCAGCTCATTCTCAATCGTTACCTGGAACTATTTAACCTTACTATCTTTTCTGACTTAGATTTTATCTGTGGAGAATCAGAAAATTGTCCATTTGTTGAAATGTGCTCGTTCAAAATAAAATGGGTGCATTACCCAACTCAATTTAATAAAAAAAAAAGATAATTTAATACATTTTACACATTTCACTCTGTCAAGATGCTGACTTGACTGAGAAACCACATAATGTTTATAATTTCCACCTGTGTTTGCAGAAAATGTGTTCAACAGAGGTTAATGGGTTATATCGGCTTTAAATAGATAACATTGGATGAAACCGTATTAATCTAAAATTATAGAACTTCAACCACTGCAGCAGCACAGAAGATGCAGAAGTAAAGTGTAAAAGAAAGAATAGTGGAATTACAACAACATGAGGGCAATAAATACAGAAATTTAAAAAAGCTGCATGAAAATTGGGTGGATGGAACGAGTAGCAAAAAGAAAAAACATCTTAATTTTGTTTGCCGGCTCCTTCTCTGCTGATCTGTCCTAAGATCTAAAAAAAACAACAACTAAATTCACCAAGTGGTGCATGTATAAATGCACAGGAACAAGCAACAAAAACAGGAAAAAATTCAAAAGGTTGAGGATCTGCTACAGAAGAACACTTGTATTGTGCCAGATTACTTCCTAAATCAGGTGTTTAAAGTTGGAAGAAGATGCTGAGTGTGCTTGTTGTGGTTCCAGCTGCATGTCGGCGAGGTGACCTGCAAATTCTGAGCTATTGCATGGTCCAGTGGCTGTGTGGACGCCTACCCTGGGAGGACAAGCTGCAGAACCCTGTCTATGTCCGAGACTCCAAAATCAGGTACGGGACCCAACAGGCTCTGGATCAGGAGCTGACATCTTGAAAAGATTCCATTAGGCTGTGAATGAAGGAGGAGAAAGGTTGATAATAGCATGTAGGGTAGAACATTGGCTCCACCTCTTTTGAAGGAATGCCACCTGCTCCTTTCATGGTCCTCTCCTCTGGTCAAAAAGACCTTACTGTATGTGTGGAAACTTTCTGCTATGTCCTCACGCCGGTACTAACTAACTAACGAAGAAGACACAGAGACCGGCATAACCTTCCATGCGTATGTATTACAATGAGAATGTGCCTAGCTTGACACAGTGAGAGCAGATCTAGCTGTTCTCTGTAGGTCATCATGAGTGACAGAAGCATAATGTGGGCAGCTCCAGGTAACTGTTGGAGCTTCATCAACTATGGGGTGACATGGGCCCACTTTGGTTGGTTGAAGACAAGACACGACGCTGCTTTCTGGACCGTCTGAAGCAGTCTCCCCACACACGCCGGCCCCATTAGAAGGGCACTGCAGTCTGTCAGCGCGACATGTGCCATATACACTATATATATATATATGTGTGTTGTGTGTGTATGTATATATATATATATATATGTATATGTATATGTGTGTATATTATATCTATATATAATATATATGTGTGTGTGTGTATCTATGTATGTATGTGTATATATATGTATGTATCTCTATGGTATATATATGTGTATTTATATACAGTATATGTGTGTGTGTGTATACGGTATATATAATGTATGTATATATGTATGTGAGTGAGTTATTTCTCTCTTTGACAACACTACATATATGTTTGTCTTTCAAGGAGTCTTGAAAACATCTCTGAATTCATGACCAAGTGTTTCTCCCCACAAGAAAAGCCAGGTATGGGACTCAAGCAAATTTAAAAAATCGAAAACTCTACCTTTTTGACCGTTTTTTTTGTTAAATACCAGTTGTATAGAAATGGCTATATGGTCGAACTGCGTGGAAACAGCTACTTTAATCAGGATTTAGAGATCATAGATTTAAAGGGGACATAGTTTGCAAAACTCTGAAAGTCTGTGGGCGGTGCCAGTATGTCTGTGGACAGCACAAAGATGCCCTTCGGCGGTGCAAAGATGCACAATCGTGCATTCAGAGTTTGAAGTAACGGCAAATCAATCCAGACGTTCAGAGCAGGGAAACTGGTGTGATTCAACTGTGCTTAATTCTGTTTTTTGGATCAAAGCATGATACCAACATTTCTTATAGACATCAAGGTACTGTGTTAACTTGCATAAAAGTAGCACAATATGTCCCCTTTCACACAATTTAATACAGTTAAAATCCTTTTATGTAGGTTCCTTTTTTTTAAGAGCGAGAATTTGTTTCAATGTTTATTTTCTCCTCATGAGAAATTTAAAGACGGACGTAAATGTGCACTTTTTCCACATATAGTTGACTTCTTGTTGCTGGGCCACTGTTGTCCAGAGAAGATAGATGCTAAATTGTCACATTTCCTCTTCCACACAATTCCCTTTTTCCTGGCTGAATGTCAGGTTTGAGGGACTTCCAAATCAACTTGTTTTGTTCATCCCAACCACTCAAACTACCAATGAGCATTCTGGGGATAATCTGGGTTGAAACATAGCATTTACCTATTGATTGATCCTCACTTGATTGTATATCACAATTGTGTTGTGCTGAGTTGTAGATGAGATTCAGAAGTTCATAGAGGAGGTGAACTCCCTGGGATACGAAGAAAAGCCAAGATATGAGACGTTGGCTTGCATCCTGAAGAACGGCCTGAAGGCTTTACAGGCCAAAGATGATGGCAAGCTGGACTTTACTCCTCCCAGTGGAGCCATATCATCTCCTGTCAAGGTACACGTACACATACGCACATATATGGTTTCACACTGCACTCAACCACGTTCTTTCTGCTATGGCGGATGTCTGTGCAATTACATTGGTGAGGAATGTTAAACTTGGAAATGATGTCACCATTTCCAAGTAAATGCTGTTAAGAGAATCAGACATGTAACCACCTTGATCTGGGCCCTCCGGCCACGGATGGATCCGGGCACGTGATCAGTCACCCACAGATGTGCTCATTCACGCTGCTCCGGGTGAGGAAATCTCCATGTTTAGGGGGTAGTATCATGTTCCCCATGTAGAGGAACGAGCAGTAAACTCTGCAGTCCATCTTCCTCCACCTAACATGGAAGCAGCCATCATCAGCTGGGCAGAACTTTTCTCTTGACGATGGTGTGACTGGTCAGAAAAAAGCTTTCACGTGGCCCCGGTGCTTTGTGGGATTCCCTCTGGTACACTTTCAATGATGACTGTATCACCACAGAACATCTGCCTTTAGGCCTCAGGGTCGGATCTTCTCCAATTCCCCAGTCAGTCATGAAGGTTCTGTCCTGTTGTCTTTCCAGAAGGCCACCAAAAGAAGGAGGCCTGAGCCTGAAGAGGACAGCAAGCCTGAAGATGCTCCCATTCAGAAGAAAATCAGAGGTTGTTTTCTTACATTGTGACACTTTTGGGTTTCTCTTTGTTTGCTATTGACATCACCTTGGTGACAGATACCTCAGCACTAATGACATGGTAACCACGGTAACATTTGCTCAGCAGCAGCAAAAGGAGTCAGGAAAAGTCCAAGGAAGGCCATGAGAGCAGGTGGCTCCAAGTCCAGGCTGGTAGAGACGAGCACGCAGACGACGCCCGGGCTGGCCAAACTCTCCAGAGGCAGGACCAAGAAGACCCCCTCCTAACAGGGGTCTGTCTGCCCTGCTCCAGCTACAAAGCTTTACATGCTCCTTTACATGCTGCACTGTATTTAATAGTTTTCATGGCACCTGTAGTAAAGGAGAAATTAATTCTTGAGTTCTAATTCATGGTCCCAACCATTCACATCCCATCACTTCAGTCAATAAACACTTTGGTCTCCAGTTTGTGAAGGTATTGGGGTCCCTTTTGATTTCAAATGGAACTTTTGAAGCCTTAAGGAGCGTTGCCACTGCTGCCGGTTTCTTTTCAAGACATGAGAGCCTAAAAATCTGTCCTCTTACAACCTCCTACACCTTCCTGATGGGCCCAGACGTGTGCTGGCACATGGCTGCCTCCAGACCTCCCCCACGGCTCGCAGGCTGACTGGGTGTGCCACAGCCAGAGTCCAGCTGTAGGGGGCAGCCATATGTAATGGCAGCTAATGGAGGATTGAGTGGGCTGGAATTGAGGGTAAATAGGAACAGTTTCAGCTCAGCTGGTCGTTTCCACTTAGCATAGCTGTTGTAGCCGCAGGCTGGCTGTGCTTGGTGTGGTCTATGGTGAGATCCTCTCAGCAGTGATCCAAACAGCCCTCGCCACATGACCGACAGCTTTGATTCGCTCCCTCTTCCAGGCACTCGATAACAGATTCCCTGGTCAGCCGGCTTCCTTTGTTCCAATTGTCTGTATTTTGGTGGGGTCCAGACAGTTGGCACCTGGGCTCCAACAACATGAAGGAGAACAGCAAAATAGCTGATTTAGCTTTTGGAACCTAAAAATATGAAGGAGGTGGAGTGTCAATGACCTTTTTTTTTTTTTTTTTGATTAAAACCACCTCAGAGTCTCTTCATCTCATCCTCTCGACCACTTGATCCCTTTTGGAAAATCTCACTGATTCCAATGCGAAAAGTGTGTGTCAAAGGTTACAACCTCATTCACCCAAACCATGTTGAGGAGGCATGTCCCACCTCCAAGTGAGGCCAGCTTGGTTATTGTAATGCTCTCTGCACCAGAGGGAAGGAGGAGAAATTGTGCACACAGTACATGGGCTGATTAAACACAGGTGAGACACGTGAGGGTTAATGGAAGGACGACAGACTGGGAGGACAAACCCTCAGAGCAGCATGGTGCTGACTGGTGATTCTGAATGGGTCACTGGTCTTGGTGGAGACCAAATCTGAGAGAATGATATGATAAAGTCATGTCACTCCTGTTCTCCATCTGTTGTCACATCTTGTATTGTTTAGCACCTCCTTTCTCACAAAGAGACTCCATCTCCCAACAGACAAAACACACACCTAAACTTGCACTTCCTGGTTCCAAGGTAGTGTATGGCTGAAGTTCTGCTATGTTCCTCGCCAGCCTGTGTAAATATTAGAAAGCAGCAGGTTCTGTCTGCGGACATCATTATTGGTACTGTGTTCAGTCCGGAGTCATGCTGGGACTGAGCTGCAGACGCTGCTGCCAGCAGACCATGGTTTCTGCAGTGCGTCTGAAAACTGGTCCCATTTGTGAAAGGTCTTTCAGATGGAGATCAGTTGTTGATGCTCTTCCCGCTGAGCTGGAGGTGATCAGCACCAACCTATTAAGCTGTGTTTCCTCTAATGATGATCTAATTCCATCCGTGTGCCCTCTCATTTTCACCAGCTACCCAAAATAATTTCATTTGCATTAAACTCACAATAGATGTTTCATTAAACTACACATCCTCAATAGCCTGCAGAGCTGGACTAACGGGAACTAGAAAAGCTCATATTCCCATTTTAAAACAGTCATGGGCCGGACTGTTCTGCAGCAGCAGGAGCAGCAACGGCAGTAGCAGTTGTAGCAGCAGCTGTAGCAGCAGTAGCAGCAGTAGAAGTAGCAGCTGTTGCAGCAGCAATAGCAGTAGCACTAGCAGCGGTGGCAGAAGCAGCAGTAGCAGCTGCTGCCGCTACTGCTGCTGTTGCTTCTGCGCCGCCACAGAACCATTGAGCTTCTCTCCAACTTGTCCAGAAGGGAGGTAATTGAGTTAGCCACTGGAAATGGAAATGGATCAGCATGAAGTTGCTTCTCTAAGGTCCCAAATTTCTGAACCTGAAGCAAACATTAGGACAGGCAGCTGCTTTTTTACTCCTCATTTGTTGTCCTACTGATATTTGGCTGCTCGGGCAAAAGCTCCCAAACGTCCTCATGGCCTGAGCGCATGTGCCGCTAGCACATCTGAAGAGTTTGTATGCAATTGTAAACAGAAGCCCTTAAGATTGAAATGCAAATCTTACATTTAATTTCCTTCCATTTCCATTTTTGACTTGATCTCTGAAGCCACAACATACTTTGAATGTCGTGATATTTGGAATGACAAAATTCCCAGAGGAAGGCTGAGATGCTATGTTTTTCAAATAAATGTTTCATGAACATCAAGCACATGCACTTCAAACACAGGCCATGCATTCATTAATAGAAAAAATATTAAGGTTAAAAGATTCATCAAGTGATTTCCCTAAATGTGGCACATTCGTCTACAAGCGTGCGTAAAGCATATGCGCACAGGGAGGGCTGTGTTGTGGGCAGAAAATTTGAAATTGAATCCTCAGAGTGAAATCTCCTTGTAGTGCTAGACTCTGGAGAGCCAGTCTTGCTCATGTAATGGTGGCCTATCTGTGGTATCAGTGTGGAGCTTCCAGCTGAAAGAAGGAGAGTCTGGGCGCCACTGGTAGCAGAGAACATAGTCCTCATGCATGTTTGGAACGTTCCTCTGTAGAAGCTCTTGTTTATCGCCACGGAAATGTGCACGTTTCACCACCAAGGCCCTCACGTGAGAGACTCACTGCTCTTGTCCTTTTAGCCTGAATGCATCAAACACGGTAGTGTAAACATGAAGACAACATACATTGGTCAGACGGATGAGACTCAAGCTTGAATTTAAAGAGCTTGCAATGAAGTGAGAGCGGTCCAGCAGCCTCCAGGAGACACTTCCCCGGACCACCGGCACAGCTGAGGAAGCTTCATTCCAGCCTGGTCAATGACCAAGAAGGAGTAAGTGTCAGTGCCACTGGGGAGGCCCCTCCAGCATCTCTTCAACCCTGAAACACGGAATGCTGGCACATCCTAACTGTTATCATGAAGTCCAGGGAACTAAGTGAGTTCAGGACTAGTTCTACACCACCTGAGACTCCTGGTCTGTTACACCCTTGACCCACTGCAGACGGCAGTTTCCAGGTAGACTCCAAGAAGGGATGGAATCTAAGGTCTCTCTTCACCTGCCGGCAGCCTCTCGTCTCGTCTGCTTAATCACTTTATCCCTTCCAGGGTCATGGGGAGTGTCCACAATGGATGAAGTCAGGTCCCCCCTGGATGAGTCACCAGGTTATTGCAGGGTCCTCCATCAATCAATCTTTATTTATTTAGTGGGAGCAGGAGAGTAGGGCATTGTAGGTTTGGTACCTTGCTCAAGGGTTCCTGGGCAGTGCTCTGAAGCTGTCCTGGCACCTCCCCCTACTACGAGAACACCTTCCATGTTTTGTCTGTCCCAGGGCTGGAACCGAGAACCCTCTGCTTCTGAGCCCAGGTCCCACAAGGCTGAGCTACCAGCTTCCTTCCTGCCAGTAGCTGCTACAGATGTTTCTCCTGACTGTCGTGACCAACAATGTCATGATTTCATTCCACAGTTTCATGAAATCTTCAGATAGTAGCTCTGAGCACAGGAAATACCAGCAGAACAAGTCTTCTGGTATTTATCCACTTTGTTACGTTTACTTAATGGGGTTGGGGTCTGATCTTTGAGAGGACGAGTCCATCATTTCCAGGTTTCAGTTTTCTTCTGTTGTGCACATGGGTCTGATGTCACTCAACTAAGACAAGTTCAACCCCACTGGCTTCCCACTGGCCCTCAGTGTTTGCTGCTGGCCACTGCTGTAGTATCTGACCCGTTCTATGCAGGCTTTACGTCTGTAAGGCCGTAATGTGTTTAGCACCCAGCCTAAGCACCATATTAGGACATGCTCCACATGTGTGTCCTGTGTCTTCTTCCTTTATGTAAGAGAAGCTGCTAAAAGATGACACTGGAGCCTGTGGGCCCCTGGTTGTTCTCCATATGAGGATGTGTAGCATGAAGCATCTTCATGTATTCCCTTTTTTGGTAATAACTGAACGCTATACCATTGGGTTGGCCATATTGTACAGCGTGAGGTCATCAGTAAAGAATGTGTTTACTTGACTGTATAAGAAGGAGGTGACGATGAAGACACCTCGGAGTTCTTCACCATCGGGACCGCGAAACCTCCCTCGGACAATCTGCAGTGTTCGATTGATACCTGACTGTTCTCTCCAATAAACATCTTTGATAACCAAGTCGGTGTCTGCGAAGATTCCTTCCTCATCAACACATCTCGGCTACCACCAGGAGAAGATTCACAACACTGCTCCCAAAGGACTTCTGACAAGTTTTTTTTCCCAGCAGTTTCCTTCTCAATGGTCAGGTGGAGCACTGCCTGAGGCCAAACCCATATCGACACAATAAAGCTCTTGTCATAAGCAATTGTGTCACACATTGGCAACAATAAGAAGTACTTTATGAGGAAGGCGATGAAGAAAGCCGTTTCCTTCTCAAATTCTCACTGAAATAGATGAATAAATGAAGAGGGAAGGGGAGGAGCACGCCACCTCTCCTGAGTCAGGTTTCAACCTCTTCCACCTGTTATTCCTGCCACAGAACTTCACATTGTGCCCTCTCTCACCCTTTGGTGACCCCGTCTCCCCCCCTTTTCATTATGTCCTCCTCTTCTCTCTCCTTCCTTGCTGGTTCCAGTTGCACAGAAATTGCAGCAAAAAGAGATAAAAAAAAGAGAAAAAACGGGCCTGCCCCCTTTCCATCTGCCACAGCTCCAAGATCAAATGATGAGACTGTGTGTGAGAATAGGGGGAAATTGCAGTGGGGATTTTGTTCTCTGTAAGTGCATCATATTAGCCTTGTAAACCCTTGGGCAGATGTTTCTATGTCTGATCTCTGGGGGAGCATCAGGGCAGGACAAGTTGAAGTTTTGATCCGCCATTCATCTCCCTCTTTGTTAATTTAAAACAAAACTTTTCTTCACTGCTAGCACTAATAAACCTACACCCATGTGATACTCTGGGCGAGGAGCCCCTCTCAAAATATGGCACTATGGACCCCTACAGCTGTAACTGGTCCATGCTTTTCATGCAACTTGTGGACTAATTGAGTTCATGACCTTTATGAACACCTTATACTGTATTATCACTCATCTTTCAAAGGAAACATTCACCCTTAAGAAGTGTTTTCCTCCTAAAGGACGATTATGGGGGAATACCTCAGACAAGTGCACAATTTACACACATTTTTTTTTCATCAGTCATCTGTGTTTGTCCTGACACACCACCCTGGGTGTTTGTTCTAAACTCATTTGTTCTTTTAAAAATATGCAAACAGGACATTTATTTTAACTACAAACACAAGTTTTCATTTTGTTTTATATTAATTATACATTATGAAGATTATGAGTGACAGAGAGTCAAGTCTAAGACTTCGTTATTCCTCCACTGGCTAACTCCATTGTCTCTCTTCTGTCTGTCCTCCTCCTTCTCCTCCCTCTCTACCCAGCTGGCCATCAGCAGGATGGTCCCCCTACATGAGCCCAGCCCTGCTCAAGATTTCCGTCTGTTAAAGGGAGGTTTTTCTTTGCCACTGTTGCTTGGTCGGGGTCAGGCCCTGGGATTCTGGAAAGCGCCTGATTGAAACAGACGCTTTGTAAATAAGCATGATTTGCTTTTCCATGTTTACTGACGTCATGGCGACTCCTGTTCCCAGTTTTTGTCAGCAGCGTACAATTGTGATGCGTGAAAATCTGAGACGTATCCAATTCAGTACCACATTTGGAGTTGGCCTGTACTGTTCACACTGTGAGAAACAAAGCAGATTCAGGTCGCATTTGAGCAAAAATATCGAAAGCAGTGTGAATGTAGCCATAGAGTCGCTGCCACACTGTATGAGAAGACAGCCTGCCTTTTCTGCTGGACTTTGTTGCAGGACTAACTTTGACATGGCAAACCACTGTCTACTTGTGCCATATTGCCTGACTAGCCTGACAATCCAGGGTCCAGACCGAGATGCAGAGTTGTAGTCTTACACACCTCTCTGCTGCTTCCATAGAACCCTCATCCACCAACAATAACATATTTAACACTATAGAGGTAGTCTCTGTTCCACGGTTAAAAGTTCACCAAGCACAGAGCAGGGATGATTCCTGTGTAGTTTTTCTGCTTCTCCCCCCCATCCCCTCTCTATTTATTTACAGGTATCGCCGCCTTCGGAGCTGCATGACGACCTCCGGCCCCGCTGACCCATTGTATAGTGTATTTTTGTGTGCGTTTCTGTGCTCTGTGCCTCTCCTCTCCTCTCTCCTCCTCTCCTCTCCTCTCCTCTCCTCTCCTCTCCTCTCCTCTCCCCCTCCCTCTTCTTCTCTCTCCTTCTCCTTTCCTTTCCTTTCCTTTCCTTTCCTTCCTTTCCTTTCCTTTCCTTTCCTCTCCTCTCCTCTCCTCTCCTCTCCTCTCTCTCCTCTCCTCTCCTCTCCTCTCTCTCCTCTCCTCTACCTCTCCTCTCTCTTTACCCAGCCGGCCATCAGCAGGAGGGTCCCCCTACATGAGCCTGGTCCTGCTCAAGGTTTCTTCCTGTTAAAGGGGAGTTTTTCCTTGCCACTGTTGTTTGTCTGGGGTTAGGCCCTGGGATTCTGGAACGCGCCTTGAAACAATTCTGATTGTAAAAGACTATATAAATAAAGATTGATTGATTGATTGACTATGGTCAGTTTTTGGAAAAGGTCGGTCTGGTCACTATTACACTAATGGAGGGGTCCTTGGCCCCCTGTCTCATAATCACGGTGTTGGTAGTGCCGCTACACTCCTTCTCAAAGGTTCAGGTTCTCAGCCATACAGCTGTTAAAAAAATCCATGGGTAGCAGGCAAGCATAGCTTGTTCTTTCAGCTCCATCATTATTCAAACCATATGTCTGGCAGATGTTGGAGAGAATTTGCCCTCTGGATAGTCCAGTGATCCCTTTACTTAACGAGGTTAGGATTATTCAGATCACATTCTCCAGCCCCCTTGCCCCTTCCCGAGGGGTATAGATAGCTATCTATGTGAGCCTGCATTGGCTGATGGTTGGCTAATTTCAAGTTGACAGAAAAAACAAGCTGTAGCTCTTAACAGCATAATTCCCAGGCGTGATGCTGAACCCAAACAGCTTACCTGCCTACCTGCCTACTGGAGACCTGCATCGCTGCATCTTCCTAAGAGGTCAGTGCCAGCTCCACGGTTAGAGCTCCAGCCAATGAAACATTTGTCTGGTGGAAACCCACGGCACTTGGCTTGGAACGAGGGACCAACACATATATTCCAGAAAAGCTCAGCACCTTGGCAGAAAAAGCCTCAATAGTCCAAGCTTTAGGATTGACTCAGGAGGGGTTGATGAAGCAGATAAGAAGAGATACTGCTGTCCCCTTGTTTTGCCATAAAAAAAAGGCATTTACATTTTCTTCAGGAATTCTGGAGTCCAGGAACCCTGAGAGGCACTCTGTTTTCCCCACAGAATATCCCAAGCACTGCATTTCCACTGCATTGCTGCTACCCACCAGGGGATGAAAGTCCCTCACCCAAAGTACTGCAAGTCAGCTGGCTGGCTGTTTACCCCCCTTGTGATGCACATGCACAATCTCACCTTGGGTTGAAAGGACCTTTGTCACGGGGCAACCATTTACAGGTCACTTCTACAGTGTTGTGGGCAGTTGTGGGGAAGGAGGCAGGAGCCATATTGAAAGAAGAAATAAACAACTTGCTCAACAAAAGACCAATACAAGCTGTTCCTGCTTCGGAAGCGAACAAATGCTGGTACAACTGTCATTTCATTGCTATGAAGAAAGGGGGAGGCCTGCTAATCTCAATTTTCATTTGTGCATTTCTCCCAGTGGAAATGATTTGTCAGTGCTAGAGAGATTGCGCCAACACGGGCTCTCTGTGACCCTGGAAAGATAATCAGGTTGCTGGTGGCCAGTCCCACTCGCCACCGGGACCTCCTCTCACAGTTTAACATAATGATGCCAGGTGCTCACCTGTTTCCTGAAGGGAGTTTACAGGTTAAGGTGTGTAATTAGACCCAGCATTCCATCATGGGATTTGGCTTTGGTGCTAGAGGCTCTTTGTGGTTCCTCATTTGAGTCTCTTGAGTCTGTTGATATGAAGTTACTTTCACTGAAGCTTCCAATTCTTCCCGCTTTTATTTCTGAGAGTGGGAAAGTCTTCATGCTTTGTCTGCGAGTCCTTCGTGTGTCCGCTTTACTCCAAATAGTTTTGAGGTTATACTGCATCCACATGCTTACATCTAATAGTTCTATGCTGTTTGGACTTTTAAATTTCTCCCTACTCCATTTGCTTCTGAGAAGCTGACGAGGTTCTTTTAGCCTGTGTGTAAATAGGCCGCACCTAAGGTTTGTGTTTATGTGGCACGTTGTTTTTTTGGTTACTATAATCCGGCCAAGGGCAAAGCACTGTCCAAGCAGAGTCTTTCCGCCTGGATTGTGGCGGCCATTTCCTTTCCCCCATGGTGTCACGGTGCATTCAACCAGAGGTATGGTGACTCCTCACAGGTTTTGTTTAGTGGGGTATCTCTGGGCAATATCTGCTCTGTGGCCAGTCAGTCATTCTTGTGATTTTTGTTTGGTGACAGCTGCTTTGGTGGCTCACTCTGCCATCTCTGTTGGGCCAGAGATACACTAGTGTGTTGATGGTTCACTCTAGTATGGTAGCTGCTTTGTGGGATGGGCATACATGTACCAAACAATATTTGTGGTACCAAAAAGGCCATCAAACTGAATAATTATTGTCACAATGAGGTAATTTGCCTAAAAAGACATGAACAGACATCTCTTCAGCAGGCCATGCGAGGGCATGATATCCGATGAGTTGTACCCCATTTAAAGGTTCTTCTTCAGGGAACAGGAGTTAGAGTCATACCACTTTGTTCTTTTCTACAATAAACGGAAGATAGAAAGCTGCAGGGCTCATCATTCAGGATCATATTGGGTTGTCAAAGCTTCAATCTGCTGGGATATCTGAGCTGGGGTGAATCATGCACTCTTATTTTTGTGGTTTGAAGGAGATAAGATGAAAATGGCCTCCTGTCTTTATTGGGTTTTAATGAAGCAGGGACAAAGGGATTCCGAAGCATCTTCCTCTCTCTGTCTGTCTGTCTGTCTGTTCAAGTTTACCTTTGGTAAAGGTGTAAAGGGTGGAGTGGACCAGCCCCCAGCTACACACAGAAAGTCCCCTGAGTGGGTAAATTGGGGCGGTCCTGGGGTTGTGTGGCAATCCAGCTGCAAACACTGTATTTGGATAGTGAATGCTGTTGGTTCCATGTTAATTGGACCCTTGGGCCCATATGATGGCCAAGGCTTGATAGGTGGCAAGGGAGAAAAACATGGGGACACATGTAGAAACAGCACAAGCAGCATACGTGCACACAACACTGGGACATGCACACATGCTCCTCCTTTACTTCATTCTTTCCATCATTAAGAACTTGTTGAAGAGCCTCCTGTGGGAGGAGGTGCGCTGACTCACACATGTGTGGATGTTACACATGTTATTGCTACAGACATGAGTAAAGGTTGCATGAACATGCGCTTTGCCAGCACCAGTCAGCAGCCTGCAGTCTGCTTGGTGTTGGTGTTGCCAGTAAGTAGCTCAAACTGTGCGTTGTGCTTCCAGGTTCACCTCCCTGGTCACTTGATTTGGAGCCATGCTAACCTCTGAGCTGCTGCAAATGTGAAGCGTACTGCCAGAAAACGCTAAACCAGTTAAAGGGTGTAACTTTTAAAACCCCTATGGCAGTAGCATGAGCAGTGTGGAGGTTGGTCTAAAAGATTGCTCACTGCTCTCATTCCACTCTCACCCACAGCCAGAAGAGCCCGTAATAACTCCTTCCTCACTGTAGGGTTCGTTCAGAGCTATCTGGTTTCACTAAAACTATGCTTTAGTTAATCATTGGATAGTTTTAGCTGACCTACATGAATTAAGGTTATGCAATTATATTAATCAAATTTATCACTGGAATATTTTGTTTTCTTGACCACTTCTGTTCTGGTTGATGATTTTCTTCTTTGTGTTTGCATGAATCAACAGTCTGTCTCACTCTGCTTCACTCAGTCTCACTCTGCTTCACTCTCTGCCTCACCCTCTGCTTCACTCTCTCTCACTCTGCTTCACTGAGTCTCACTCTCCTTCACTCTGTCTCACTCTGCTTAACCCTGTCTTGCTCTGCTTCACTCTCTGTCTCACCCTCTGCTTCACTCTGTCTCAACCTCTGCTTCACTCTCTGCTTCACTCTGTCTCACTCTGCTTCACTCTCTCTCTCACTCTGCTTCACTCTGTCTCACCCACTGCTTCACTCTCTGTCTCACCCTTTGTTTCACTCTTTCTCACTCTGCGTCCCACCCTCTGCTTTACCCTGTCTCACCCTCTGCTTCACTCTCTGTCTCTGTCTCACCCTCTTCTTCACTCTTTTTCTCACTCTCTGCTTCACTGAGTCTCATGCTCCTTCACTCTGTCTCACTCTGCTTCACTCTCTCTCTCACTCTGCTTCACTCTGTCTCACCCACTGCTTCACTCTCTGTCTCACCCTTTGTTTCACTCTTTCTCACTCTGCGTCCCACCCTCTGCTTTACCCTGTCTCACCCTCTGCTTCACTCTCTGTCTCTGTCTCACCCTCTTCTTCACTCTTTTTCTCACTCCCTGCTTCACTGAGTCTCATGCTCCTTCACTCTGTCTCACTTTGCTTAACCCTGTCTTGCTCTGCTTCACTCTCTGTCTCACCCTCTGCTTCACTCTGTCTCAAACTCTGCTTCTCTCTCTCTCTCTCTCTCTCTCTACTTCACTCTGCTTAACTCTGTCTCACCCACTGCTTCACTCTGCGTCTCACCCTCTGCTTCACTCTGCATCTCACCCTCTGCTTCACTCTGTCTCACCCTCTTCTTCACTCTCTTTCTCACTCTCTGCTTCACTGTCTCACTCTACTTCACAAAATATCATTCTTTCATTATCATTAAAACAGTCTCTCGAAGTGCCTTTTTTCACCTGAGAAAAGATCAGGAAACTACTTACACAGCAAGATGCTGAAAAGTTAGCCCATGCATTTGTTACTTCCAGGCTGGACTATTGTAATTCTTTATTATCAGGGTTTCCAAACAACTCTTTAAGAAGCCTCCAGGTGATCCAAAATGCTGCAGCTAGAGTTCTGACAGGTATTGACAAAAGAGATCACATTACTCCTGTACTGGCGTCTCTTCATTGGCTGCCTGTTAAATTTAGAATAATTTTCAAAATCCTTCCTCTGACCTTACAGGTATTGCCGCCTTCGGAGCTGCATGATTACCTCCGGCCCCGCTGACCCACTCGGCTGGCGGCTTGTATAAATTGTGTATTTTTGTATGTGTTTCTGTGCCTCTCCTCTCCTCTCCTCTCCTCTCCTCTCTCTCCTCTCCTCTCCTCTCCTCTCCTCTCCTCTCCTCTCTACCCAGTTGGCCATCAGCAGGAGGGTCCCCCAACATGAGCCTGGTCCTGCTCAAGGTTTCTTCCTGTTAAAGGGGAGTTTTTCCTTGCCACTGTTGCTTGTCTGGGGTTAGGCCCTGGGATTCTGGAAAGGGCCTTGAAACAATTTTGATTGTAAAAGACGCTATATAAATAAAGATTGATTTGATTTAAGGTTTCTTCCTGTTAAAGGGGAGTTTTTCCTGCCACTGTTACTGGTTGGGGGTCAGGCCATGAGATTCCGTAAAGCACCTAAAGCACTATTTTGATTGTATAAAGACGCTGTATAAATAAAGATGATTTGATTTGTTTTAAGTGAAATTCATGATTTGGCCGATGCAAATCTAAAGAAAAAAAAAACTCAAGAAGGATTTAAAAGCTAAAAAAAAACATCAATAGAAGTACCATGATAATATTTTTATGAGTAAAATGATCACTATTAGAGGAAAAAAGAGAGCCCAATCAGGAGTCATGTCCCTTCAGCTGTTAGAACCTCATCAGATATGTCTTCTGTAGAATCATCCAGAGGCTCCAGTTAGCCTTTAAAGTTACAACATTTCTGAGATGTTGGTGCACTGTATTAAAAGGCGCAGTCTCAGTTATGGGTGCTATTTCTGTATTTAAAACATACACAAGGCGCACCGTATTAATAGGCGCATGCTGAAACATTCAGTAAAAAATGACAACGGAAGTAAAACAGTGAGTTTCGACACATTTATTGAACAAAATATTCATTCTTCTGCCACAAAACCATCAAAGTTTTCATCTTCTGTATCTGAATTAAACAGCTACACTATTTCAATGTCCAACATCCCGAATTCCTCTTCTTAATCATCTGAATCGGACTCACCGACCGGTTCCGGTTCAGCGTTAATTTTGTGAAAGCTCTTACAATACATGAAGACGGCATCATAGTCCATGCGTCTACAATCCACCCGCATATGGTGGCATAACTTGCCTGCCGCTGCCTCATAGTCTTTGTGAAGGAGTGTTCGCCTTCCGTCATCCAGTGCTCTGTCCGTTTCCGTGGCAGCCGAGAGCCACGGTGAATGACGACTTCTCGTGCCCCGTTGTGCGTATCGCCACCGTGCTGGTCCCTTTTTCTCCACTTTGTGGGTCAAAGGGATGTCAAAAGTCAGAGGGATCTCATCCATGTTGGTGATGTGGCTTATCTTGTTGCAGCAGTAGGTGCGGAAGATGGCCACCCTCTCCTGGTAATCCGCGGGCAGCCGCTGCGCAACAGTTGTCCTCGCGCATATGGAGAGATGCCGCTGCCTCATAAAGCGAAAACACTAAGATTGCTCGATTGCCATTTTCAGCCACATATTCGATGGCCTGCAGTTAAAAGTAAGCCTCATTCATACGTGTCTCGCTTGACCGGCGCCATTTTAGGGGATCCTTACGCGCAGGTGTGCTGCTAATGGATTGGGGCTATGATTTCCAGATGGATTTACACCCAAAGGTGTTTTTGTTTCACTCTGTGATGTCACTCTTGCAATATTTGGAACAGAACTGACAAATGTCAGTGCCCGCCTTCATCAATGCTCTGAGCTGCTGTGTTTCTGTGGCTGCGGGTGCCACCAACAACCACCAAGACATGAGGCCCCAGTTCAGCCATTTTCCTAATGGCGAGGAGCTTTTATTCATTGGCGTAAAGTTGCAGAGATTGGAAGCATATTGTCAGAATGATGCTGTAAAGCTGTTCCAGCATTTGTGCCTCCCAGGCACTGGCCCTCCTCAGGAGACAGATGTAGGAAACAGAAGCGGGTTTAAAATGTCACCCCCGTTAAGGGACAGACTCATGTGCAGCTGCCTCAAAGGCAAAAGAAGAAGCGTTGGCTGTGTGGCGACCGTTGTGACAACAAACACCTTTCTGAATGCATTCACTTAGTGGTAGAAGGCAAGATTGCCATCCGGCCAAGTGGCCCCACCTGTTCTGTTCCCTGTCTAGGATCAACAGGTGCGATTCCCTCTTCCTCTTCACTCTGAGCCATAGCAATAGAGGTGATCCCTAAACCTCTAAGAGGAGGTCAGCCACTTAAAATCCTCCTTTGATGGGAGACTTATTTGATCAGGATTGTTTCCCCTGCAAACATTTTGGTTTGTGGAGAGATTCCAAATCATTAGTTGAGGCTTAATGTCTGTGTAGATTCTCAGTCATCCAGGTCATCGTTATCCAAGGTAGTTTTCTCTGTCGACTGGACTGTGTTTCTTCTCTGTGAAGACTTTTCGCCTTGTATCCAGAAGGCTTCTTCAGTTCTGAACTCGCTGGGGACCGAGCTTGAAAATATAGCCCCTGGGATCATTGCCATGCTAATGATCTGAGTGGTCACCTGAGAGTCGCCGGCAGGGTCGTTGGTAGGGTCGTTGGTAGGGTCGTTCACATAGTTTCAGTTGAGGCCTCTCCCCTTTGTCTGCTGACTCACATGGTGGTGAGTCACCGGGTCTCCTGGAATGGTGTGAATGTTTGGTTTGTTGGTGGAAGGAGTAGAGGACTGCATTGTACGTGGGTGATAGAAAGTGCCTCAGCCCACCACCTCTGTTTAAGGATGGTTTTTCCAATTTGACATGGATGGCTTCCTCGACATGGATGGCTTCCTCAAACCAGCGGTCTTCTCTGGCCAGTATCAGTACTTGGCTGTCCTCAAAGGAGTGACCACTCTCCTTTAGATGTAGGTGGACTGCTGAGTCCTGGCCCGAAGAGGTGGCATGTCTGTATTGTGCCATTCTTCTGTGGAGAGTTGAGGCTTCCTGAACTGCATCCATGTTTGAGCGCACTGTGTCCATGTCCCGCTATCATTTGGTATAGCTGCAAAGTACATAGTGTTCACCTGGGGTCTGTACACATGGCTGTTGTAGACCTACGTGCATTCACAGTGTCCTGGGAGAGGATTTCCCTGTGTCTCAGCTTAATGACAGCCCAGAGAGTGGGAGTTTTTATTCTGGACTCTGGGGTCAGAGCAAGTGTGTTTATTGGCTCTGACTAGTCACTTAATGGTGCTGGCTGGCATTGTGCTTAACACCCACCAAACTGTCAAGGCTGCTTTGGGCCACAACTGGAGCCAAAGGGATCATCATAGCACACACTATAAATACACCCATGACACAGTGGTCATTAGTTCACATGCTAGCAGGCTTCTCCACAGGGACACACACACATGCAAGCATGAGCGCACATGTGCACGCAAAGGTCATGCAAACTGTGACTTATTCATAAACTCTGACTGACTGTTCGAAATGTTTGTCTGGTTTTGGTTGTTGAATCACAGCATCTGGACTGTTGGAGTTCCATGAAGACATTTCACCTCTCAACCAGGAGGCTTCATCAGTTATAACTGAATGTTGGGGGGTTTCAGATACTCTCCAGGAGCCATGGACACATTTGGAACTTCAGCCACCTGGGTGTTGGTTGTTGGAAACTTCCCCTGACACAATGTGGTTGGTTAGTGGCCAAGTTTGAATGGCCTCCTCTCCTCCTGGGGCGGTCTTTCACCACTGTACTGTAAACAGGTGAGAGGTGATATCTCGGAGAGGAGAGGAGAGGAGAGGAGAGGAGAGGAAAAGAGGGGAGGGGAGAGGAAAGGAGAGGAGATGTTAGGAGACGAGAGGAGAGCTTAGAAGAGGACAGCTTAGGAGAGGAGAGGAAAGGAGAGGAGAGGAGGAGAGGAGAGGAGAGAGGAGAAGGGAGGGGAGAGGAGAGGAAAGGAGAAGAGTGGAGAGTAGAGGAGAGGAGAGGAGAGGAGAGGAGAGGAGAGGAAAGGAGAAGAGTGGAGAGGACAGGAGAGGAAGAGAGGACAGGAGAGGAAAGGAGAGGAGAGGAAAAGGAGAGGAGGGGAGAAGAAAGGCGAGGAGGAGAGGAGGTAGTAGAGGAGTAGAGGAGAGAGGAGAGGAGAGGAGAGGGGAGAGAAAGGAATGAGAGGGAAGGAGAGGAGAGAGGAGAAGGGAGGGGAGAGAAAGGAATGAGAGGGAAGGAGAAGCGAGAGGAGAGGGGAAGAGAGGAACAGAGGGGAAGAGAGGGAATGAGAGAGGAGAGCCATCCATCCATCCATCCATCCATCCATCCATCCAATTACACCAGTCTTGACGCCCTAACTGACCAATTCGAAGCTTTGGGACTAGAATATAATTGCTCCTCATGCTATGCTAAAGGTCATTAGCATCAGTGAGGGACGTGTCCTCCTTGCAGTAATGTTTACATTTCGAATGCACTTCCTGTGAGGTGAACTAACACCAACAAATCAAAATCAAATCAATCTTGATTTATATAGCGTCTTTTACAATCAAAATTGTTTCAAGGCGCTTTCCAGAATCCCAGGGCCTAACCCCAGAAAAGCAACAGTGGCAAGGAAAAACTCCCCTTTAACAGGAAGAAACCTTGAGCAGGACCAGGCTCATGTAGGGGGACCCTCCTGCTGATGGCCGGCTGGGTAGAGAGAGAGGAGAGGGGGGAGGACAGGCAGGGGATGGAGAGGAGAGGAGAGGAGAGGAGAGGAGAGGAGAGGAGAGAGAGGAGAGAGAGGAGAGGAGAGGAGAGGACGGGCACAGAAACACATACAAAAATACACTATTTATACAAGCCGCTGGCAGAGTGGGTCAGCGGAGCCGGAGGTCATCATGCAGCTCCGAAGGCAGCGATACCTGTAAATGAATACAGAAGGAGGGGAGAGAAGCAGAAAAACTACACAAGAATCAGCATAACTAGTCTACTTGATGAGGAGGAGGAGGAGGAGAGGAGAGGAGAGAGAGGAGAGGAGGAGGAGAGGAGAGGAGAGGAGAGGAGAGGAGAGGAGAGGAGAGGAGAGGAGAGGAAACCATGACCCAGTGGGGTGACAGAGGCCTGTCAGGTGATCATGTTTCCGGACCCCGGCAGCCTTGGCCTATAACAGCATAGCTAAGATGTTAACCTAATGATTAGGTGACCCCCTAAGTATGATAATTTTTCTATCTATGATAGTAACTGGAACTACAGAATTAGTCACAATAAGCTTTTTCAAAGAGGTAGGTTTTAAGTCTGATCTTAAAAGTAGAGATGGAGTCAGTCTCCCGTACCTGGACAGGGAGCTGGTTCCATAGCAAGGGGGCCTGGTAGCTAAATGCTCGGCCCCCCATTCTACTCCTAGAAACTCTGGGAACCACAAGTAGACCAGCATTCTGAGAGCGGAGCGGTCTATTGGGCTGCTAAGGTATCACTAGCTCCTCCAGGTAGGATGGAGCTAGGCCTCTGAGGACCTTGTAGGTCAAAAGAAGGGTTTTACAAAATTATTCTAAATTTAACAGGCAGCCAATGAAGAGACGCCAGTACAGGAGTAATGTGATCTCTTTTGTCAATACCTGTCAGAACTCTGGCTGCAGCATTTTGGATCAGCTGGAGGCTTCTTAAAGAGTTGTTTGGACACCCTGATAATAAAGAATTACAATAGTCCAGCCACCATAAAGTCTTGAGAGGAGTGCGTAGATCAGGGAGGCTGAGCGTTATTATTCATCTTCATCGCCACTTTTGTGCCACTGAACTGGGAAACTTCTTGCGTCTCCAGTGTGTGCTTCCTTTTCCTCTCTGAAATGCTCGTTGCCAAATGCCCTGTTTTTGTTAAATGTCTTCATTTGTGTCTTTAATATTGCAGTCCAGCAACACACCGGCATATGCGCTTGGCACTGGGGTCCCCCGGTGTCCTTCTGCCCCCTGTAGAAGGCAGAACTCTGCCAGAACACTGATGGCTTCATGTCTGTGTCAGAGAAGCTCATACGGGGGGCAACAGATCCCTCCCCCTTCCCTCTCCAGCCCCAGGCCTCATAAAATTGAACTTATGGTTGTGTTTCCAGCATAAATAAGTCTCTTTGATAGCTAGCGGAAGAAGTTATGACCCTCTTGGGTATGGTAGGGGACAGTGGCAGGGCGTTTCTGGTGGTGGCTCGCTTGGCCCCCTGTGGCTCCCATCTTCGCACAGATTCAGGGCACGCTCTCTTCATTACTGCTGGCCACTGGGGACTTGTTTTTTTCTGCAAGATTAATGAGTGCCGCGAAAATTCTCCAGTACAGCTTGATAATTAAGTCTTTGTTTATATATTTTTTTTAAAAACGCAGTTATGTTAGGAGCAGGAAGTTCACCGTAATTATTCATAATCCTAACAATTCAAGTGTAGCTGCCTCATTTGCCTGTGTAATTCAGCTTTTTAATTTCTGGAATATATTTGCATATCAATTTTGCCCATTGGCTGCTGCTGGGGCTCTGACAGTTTGCTCCGCCCCGTGTGATGTTTTTGGCTTTTTGTGGGGGTGAGGCTCTGTTGGGTGTAAATTTCGGGCTTGCTGTAGTGATAAATTATGAATCTTTCTAATTTGATGCATAATGGATTCACTCCTTCCCTTCCGCTTCCTGTGTCTCACTGATCCCAGCCCTCCTCCTCCTGCCACCCTCAGTCTTTGGGGGCAGAGACGCCATGTTTCATCGTTGCCAAAGGCTCAGAACAGCGCCCTCATCCTCTGTCCTCTCCTTCCCAGTTCTCTCATCTTATTGGCCTCTTGTCTGAACATTCTTTCTCTTCTCTTCCATCTATCTGGACAGCGGTTGTTAATGTGAGCTTTGAAAGACAGGAATACTGAAGTAAAACAACATTAATGCCACAATAACCCCATGAAAATGCCCTGAACTAGTCAAGCAGCTGTACTAAAGACTTCCACCAGGCTGTTTGCACGTTGTCAGTAGGAAGTGATTATTGATGATCTGGGACCCGGAGATCACATGACTCCTTTCCTGGTGTCTCTTTATTGGCTGTCCAGTAAATCTAGAAGAGGTTTTAAAATTCTTCTTCTGACCTACCAGGTCCTCGGAGGCCTAGCTCCATCCTACCTGGAGTAGCTAGTGACACCTTATAATCCCAATAGACTGCTCCGTTCCCAGAACGTTGGTTTATTTGTGGTCCCCAGAGTCTCTAAGGGTAGAATGGGGCCTGAGCATTTAGCTACCATTACTTCAGAGCAGTAATTCTGTAGTTCCAGTTATTCTTCCAGTTAAGCTGATGCTTTAATCGTTCTGGAAGGTTTCTCTCTCCCCTCCCCGGTCTTGGCCTTCACTGCAAGCTGACATTTCTTAACTTACATTTTGAAGTGAGGACAAAGGGACCTGAAAAATGACCCTCTGACCCATGTGACCCTCTGACCCATGTGACCACCAGCCTTTCATGTCAAAACTTGTCTCTGGTTTCCAACTGTTTGCAGCTGTTCAAAGTTCTGCCATGGAGACTAATGAATGCATCACACTGTCCCCACAGCCAGTTTGACAAACGTGGTAGCCTCTGAATAACCACCGAGCAGAGCAGAGGAAGGAAATAAAAACAGATGCAGTGAGAAAGCGTCATTAAGGAAATGGAACCAAGAGTAGGGGCACACTGGCAACTGGTAATGTGTGATTGGATGACTGTGCCACGACCCGTCTAATTGCAGTGTCAAAGAATCATGCTGCAACCACAGACGCTGGGCGACACTGTGACACCATGGGGGCAGGAGTGTGGGGGCTCAGGTCAAAGCAAATAACAAGTCATAATCAGAGGATGTGACATCTGAGTCAAACACAGACCTCACACCTATTTTCAAAGGTGCTAAACAGAGAAAACTGTGCCTGCAAATACTGTGAAGCTCTCGTAGTTATGAACACGTACTCCATCCAAACCAGTCGGTAGTGGTGTCACTGCCACTTCAGATATGTTATTCAGCCAACTTGTCTCTTCAAATCTTCCTCCACTTATGTAGGTCAGTGTTTCCCGAACCTCATTTACACAGAGCTTGTTTCTGCTGAGCGGCACAGCTAAGTCAAAGATTGAGTCCCCACAGTGTGTCCTGGGGTGGCTGCTGGCCTCCTCCAGAACACCATCCTAGCCAGATGCCCGGACCACCTCAGCAGGCTCTCCTCACCATGCACCCATCTCCTCAGGCTCTTCAGCTGAGTCCAGTCACTCTCCAGAGGAGCTGGACTTCATTCAGTCTCTCAAGGAGTCTTTCGCTTCACCACCGTCTATTGTGAACCATGAACCCATTGGTTGTCTGATCGCCTTCATTTGCAGCTTAAATCAATAAATAAATCAATAAGTCAATGATGGAACAGTCTAATCTCTGTCCCTTGATTATTCAAGGGACAGAGATTATTCAGTTACTCCATCACTCTAACAACAATATTGTTCAATTTTGTGAAATGAGCAGCACAGTTTTAAGAAATCTGGTGCACCTCCTCCTGGTGCTGCTTCCTAACCCCAAACCTTTTTTTAGAAGAAAAAAAAACTTCCTTTAACAAGTTCATTATTTATTTGTTAATGCTCTTTGGTGGTGTGGCTGACATAATTTCATAGCTCTTCTTGCTCTACCTGTCTGGGCCTGACTTTGACCTGCCAGGTCTGTAGTGGTGGTGCAAATGCACTGCAACCCAAAACCCTGAACCCTAAACCTGCCCCTAACCCAAGCCCAACCCTAACCCCACCCATAACTCCTAACCCCAACACCGCCCCTAACCCCAACCTTGTCCCTAACTCCAAGCCCACCCCTGACCCCAACCTTGCCCCTAACCCCAGGCCTGACCCTAACCCTTTTAGCACAGTTGTAGTTAGTCTTCAAAAGAGGAACACTTTTATATTCACATATTCGAAGATGACCCCCACTTGTATGAGCAGTGAGGTGATTTACAGATTTTATAAACACAATCCAACTGTGCATAAACATCATAAGCAATCAATGAAGAACTCATTTAAACTGCTCAAGGAATCCTCTAATGCTGTAGTTTGTGGGAGACAAGGGCCACTGAACCTGAAGCCTGTTGTTTCTCAGAGACCCAACCTTCTGATCATTTACATCAAGTTGACATTTGCAGAGTTTACTCTGGGGTCTGTAATTGTGTTCTTTCCCCAGTTCTGCATTACCAACCGTGAAAATGGAATCTCATCAACCCTGACCAAGTTTTAATATACAAAATGAATTGGCAAAGTATCAAAAGGGGTGTTACATTTCAAATCAGTTGACTGATTTTCAATGAATTAGCCGCACACACACACACACACACACACACACACACGCACAGACACACGCACACACACACACACACACACACACACACACACACACACACACACACACACGTTATGTTATGAACTGGCCCGGAGCTCTGTAATATTTGTATCTTGAATTGGTTCTATTTGCTAAATACATTTTGAAATTGGCATTTTTCTTTCTGAAGTCTTTATTCAAAGAAAATGCGGATTAGCAGTGACACACGTGAGGTACTGTGATCCAACAACAATGTTGACAAAGATGTCAATGTTGACAATGTTGTCAAAACATAGACAATGTTGTCAGTGATGTCAATGTTGACAATGTTGTCAAAGACGTTTCATGGAAGTTTCAGGGACATTTCATGGATGTTTCAGAGACATTTCATGGATGTTTCAGTGACGTTTCAGGGACGGGGCTTTTTCAGTGTATTTGGAAGACCTCAGCAGATCAAGAACAGATTCCCTGAGACCAAAGTGAAATGGCCCTAAAAATGTGCGAGACAACATAGTTCACCTTTAAAATGGTAATATGGTCTAGATGAGAGTAGAAGCCATTCACATGCCTGTCACCCTGGCAGGCCTCGAAGGGCCTGGTCCTGTAGGGGTCAGCGCTCTCACCCTGGTTCGAGTCCCAGGATCTGCAGAAATCTGTGTGTGTGTGTGTGTGTGTGTGTGTGTGTGTGTGTGTGTGTGTGTGTGTGGTGTGTGTGTGTGTGTGTGTGTGTTTATTACTACTCGTCCCTCCCCACAGGTTGTCTCCGTCTCCACTCCCATTTGCTGGGAGTCATTGCATCTCTACCAGAACTTGCTTCACGTGTACCTGCTGGCTCCGGTGTACGTGCACATTCATGTCCACATGCTGTTCCAGCCCACTCTGGCAGTATGCTGTGGCTTACTGACCTATCTGAGACCCTGTCCCATCCCTGCCCACCTTCAGATCCTCTCTGCACCTCCATGGCTTTATAGTTTTTCAATTCTACATCATGAGATGTTTCCTATGTGTTGTTTGTCCTTGGTTGCAGTTTCATTTCACTCTCTCTTTCTCCAACATCGTCTTGAATATACACATGGAGGAGAGCGTGACAACACACAGTAGCAGCAGCAGCGGCCTGGTCTTCAGCGCTCATGTATAGAAATGAGACCGTCTGACCAGCGCGTGGCTGCTTATCACTGAGCACAGATAACGTCATGAAACAGGCCTGTAATGGCCACATGGTCCACTTGATAATTTCCTTGCCTTCGCTGCTGTTGTCAGTCCAGAGATACAAGGGGCCCAGTCCCGGGGCTTAGAGGAGCATTACCAGCACAGCAGGAATGGATTTGAACTCCTCTGCTCCGCTAGACTGGGTTAACATAATAGCTTCTCCTCCGTGGCCCTCGTCTTGTTTATGATTGATACTTTTCAATTACACCCCACTCCCATTTGGGCTGGCCTCAACCCCCCCTGCCCACCTCCCAGTCTACATTCCAAATGCTATTTTTCTCTCAAGGTGATAACTTCTTGACATTTAGAAGTGGTGGTGGTGGTGTGTGTGTGTGTGTGTGTGTGTGTGTGTGTGTGTGTGTGTGTGGTGTGTGTGTGTGTGTGTGTGTGTGTGTGTGTGTGTGTGTGTGTGTGTGTGTGTGTGTGTGTTTATTACTACTCGTCCCTCCCCACAGGTTGTCTCCGTCTCCACTCCCATTTGCTGGGAGTCATTGCATCTCTACCAGAACTTGCTTCACGTGTACCTGCTGGCTCCGGTGTACGTGCACATTCATGTCCACATGCTGTTCCAGCCCACTCTGGCAGTATGCTGTGGCTTACTGACCTATCTGAGACCCTGTCCCATCCCTGCCCACCTTCAGATCCTCTCTGCACCTCCATGGCTTTATAGTTTTTCAATTCTACATCATGAGATGTTTCCTATGTGTTGTTTGTCCTTGGTTGCAGTTTCATTTCACTCTCTCTTTCTCCAACATCGTCTTGAATATACACATGGAGGAGAGCGTGACAACACACAGTAGCAGCAGCAGCGGCCTGGTCTTCAGCGCTCATGTATAGAAATGAGACCGTCTGACCAGCGCGTGGCTGCTTATCACTGAGCACAGATAACGTCATGAAACAGGCCTGTAATGGCCACATGGTCCACTTGATAATTTCCTTGCCTTCGCTGCTGTTGTCAGTCCAGAGATACAAGGGGCCCAGTCCCGGGGCTTAGAGGAGCATTACCAGCACAGCAGGAATGGATTTGAACTCCTCTGCTCCGCTAGACTGGGTTAACATAATAGCTTCTCCTCCGTGGCCCTCGTCTTGTTTATGATTGATACTTTTCAATTACACCCCACTCCCATTTGGGCTGGCCTCAACCCCCCCTGCCCACCTCCCAGTCTACATTCCAAATGCTATTTTTCTCTCAAGGTGATAACTTCTTGACATTTAGAAGGTGGTGGTGGTGGTGTGTGTGTGGTGTGTGTGTGTGTGTGTGGGGGGGGAGGGCGGTACAAGAGCTCCGGTAACCCTGTTTAGTCAGCTCAGTAAATTGGTTCCATGTTCAACATAATAAGAGTGACAGGCTTTTGCTAGGGAAATCAGTCCAGCAAGGGGACATGCCGACGATAAGACATCCAGCTTTGAAATTCTATTTCTCCCTATCAGAATTAAATCTTGACTTTATACTTCTTTTTGCCGAGCACAAGCTCTCTCTAGTAGCGTCACAGCCTGTCCTATTTGATCACAGGATGACAACTAATACTTAACCCTGACATCCTTTGCTCCCTCCATTTTCTGGGGTTTTTCACTTCCTTTCTTCCACATCTGCTGGCAGAACTGAGACCATTTGTCCCTTCCTGGGATGAAGTGCACCACGACATAGTCTGGCCTGCCTCCTTCAGCTGTAGACCTGAGAGCTTCCAGGGGAGGTCCTTCAGAAGCACATTACATAAATGAGCATCAATTAAAGCACCCAGGATGTCACATAGCAGTGTAACACATACTCATGGACTTGAGTCCATGGTAGACTTCCGCTGTGGAACTTCCGTTGGGTAACGTATTGTGTCACTTCCTGTCTTCTCAATAGAGTTCGTTTGTGCACTGTGCACAGTTTGCGTTGGATTCACTTTATTTAAAATTGAATACTCAGGAAATTCTAGTTACTCGATAACAAGGAGAAATAATTCATATTAAACAAATACAGGACTTTGCCAATTTGACCGATCATTAGCATTAGCATGGCCTCACCGTCTATATCACCCAGTGTGTTAGCTGCCCCCCCTTCTGTATTCATCTACATTTATCACCGCCTTCATAGTTGTATGCTGACCAACTCAACCCGACTCTACTGGCAGCTTATTTTACTTAATATAATGTATTTCTATGTTCTACCTGTTCTCTCCTCTACCTGTCCTTCCCCCTTCTCCTCTCTCTGCCCAGTCCACCATCAGCAGGAGGGTCTGGTCCTGCTCAAGGTTTCTTCCTGTTAAAGGGGAGTTTTGCCTTGCCTCTGTTGCTTGTTGGGGGTCAGGCCCTGGGATTCTGTAAAGCGCCTAGAAACAATTCTGATTGTAACAGACGCTTTATAAATAAAGATTGATTAATTGATCAATTGATTAATTGATTGTAGCATGACACAGGGCTATCGGCGCGGATCCGACCACCACGTGGCTCCTAGTGAAAGCACCAGGCCCTGCAGATCATTCACTGACTTAAATGGGGTGTGTGTTTGTGTGTGTGTGTGTGTGTGGTGTGTGTGTGTGTGTGTGTGTGGGGGGGGGGGGTCAGATAGGTCTACACATTTGCACATTTGAAATCCATCCAGTCCCTCACTGGAACCAAACTGTGATATTCTAATGTCATTAATTAATATTTCCAACTGGATGGTCTCATCTGTGTCTGGACCACCTGTTCCATCAATAGAGAGAGAGTGTGTGTCTGTCTGTCTGGATATGTGTGCCTGTATATGTGTTTCTGTATGTCTGAGTGTGTTTGTGTGTGTGTGTGTGTGTGTGTGTATATATGTGGGTACCTGTGTGTGTATGTGTGTGGATGTCTGTATGTGTGTGTCTGTCTGGATGTGTGTGTGTGTGGGTATGTGTGTGTGTGTCTGTCTGTATATGTATGTGTGTGTCTGTGTGTGTGTGTGTCTGTATGTATGTGCGTCTGTGTATGGGTATGTGTGTGTGTGCGGGTATGTGTGTGTCTGTGTGTGAATGAAGGATTTATTTCATGTTAGAACAACACCACACCTGTATCTAACACTCATTGTCAATCTAACACTCACCTCACCCTGCTCACCTGTGCTCATTCCTCCCTCACCCAGCTCGCCAGCCAATTCCCCTGGCGCCCCACGCTCACCTTTCTCCTGTCCCACTTCACCTACCGCTACACCCTGTTCACCTGTTTGACCCATGTCTCTCATCTCTCCTGCCTCACCCAGTTCACTTATTTCACTCATTCCATCACCAGTCTCACCCAGCCCCCACAACACTTCAATTTCCACCCCAGTTAAATCCCTTACCTTCCCCGCCTCCCCCACTCTCGCCAGTCACTTCCACCACCATCTCCACATTCTCATTCTCTCCACTCACCTCAGTCACACGCACACACTCACTCCTTTTCCCCTCCGCCTTCGACTCCATTTGCGGTCCGTCCGGGACAGCGCGGGGCCCTCCTGCACCACACCACCGAAGCCTCGCTGCCGGAATGGGCCGCGGGGCCGGGGGTGCCTCAGGGTTGGGCTCGGGTGCAGGAGAGATGGGAGACATGGGTTAAACCGGTGAACAGGGTGTAGCTGTAGGTGAAGTGGGACAGGAGAAAGGTGAGCATGGGGCTGGCGAGCTGGGTGAGGGAGGAATGAGCACAGGTGAGCAGGGTGAGGTGAGTGTTAGCACAGGTGAGCTCGGTGAGGGAGGTGCAGGTACAAGTGAGGGCAGCGGGAGGGGGGTGTCTGAATGGCGGCCTACCCCCGCAAAGCGGCGCAGGAAGCAGAAAAATGTAATGAACGATGGTGGTGACAGAAAAGCTGGACAGCTGGAGGATGTAGCCGCTGCCACAGACAACAGTGACCAAGAGTACATGTCCAATGCCAGTGAGCTGTCAAACACGGTGGCAGACAGCGAGAGGGATGACTTGTACCCCCCCGAGCATGATCAAGAATTTTCTCACGAAGACCAAGGGCATGAGAGGCCCTGATTTGGGGATTTACTTCCCCGACAAGCTCCAGTTCATCCAGTCAGCCGGCCATTGGATCAAACACAGAGTGGTGTCGGACCTGACTGACCCTGAGATCTTCCGGCTGAGGAAACATATGGGCAAAGCCAGGAAACAACTGAGAGAACTGTCCAACAGGAGCACCAGCTTGTAGGCCAACCAGCTGGGAAGGGATGGAGCCCCCCCTCCTGCTGGAGCGTGACAGGCCACTATCGTTTTTTCCCTCTGTAGGATGGATCCTACTATGTCAGATTAGTACCCATTTCTGTTCCGGGCGAGAGACAATGTTTTTTGTGTGTGTTTGAATATTGTAAAGGACAGGCATGGGTCAACTGGATCAATCACTCACCTGACAGGCCTCTGTCACCCCCCCACTGGGTCATGGTTTCCTCTCCTCTCCCCTCCGTTTCTCTCCTCTCCTCCTCCTCATCAAGCATACTAGTTATGCTGATTCCTGTGTAGTTTTTCTGCCCCCCCCCCCACCTTCTCTATTCATTTACAGGTATCGCCGCCTTCTGAGCTGCATGACGACCTCTGGCCCCGCTGACCCGCTGTATAAATAGTGTATTTTTGTGTGTGTTTCTGTGCTCTGCGCCCGTCCTCTCCTCTCCTCTCCTCTCCTCTCCTCTCCGCTCCTCTCCTCTCCTCTCCTCTCCTCTCCTCTCCTCTCCTCTCCTCTCTCTTTACCCAGCTGGCCATTAGTTTTTCCTTGCCACTGTTGTTTGTTTGGGCCCTGGGATTCTGGAAAGCGCCTTGAAACAATTTTGATTGTATAAGACGCTATATAAATAAAGATTGATTGATTGAATTGGACAGTGGACAACACCTTGTGGAGTAACCTTGTGTTTTTTGTTGATTCTATTTATTTTGTTGTCAGCACTGGTTTTTTAACAGGGTGTGAATTTGTGTAAATAAAGTGTTCGTGTAAAAAAAAAAAATCTTTCTTTCTGCTGGTGGTGGAAGGAGTGTGAGCGGGAGAGAGAGCGAGAGATTGTAAAATAACGTGGTTTTCCTATTCTGTCCTTTTCTGGGTGAGTGTGAATGTTTGTGAATATAGTTTGTTTTATTGTGCGTTTCTTATTTATTTATTTATTTATTATTTATTTATTTATTTATTTATTATTTATTTATTTATTAGTTTAGCGAGTGTGTGAGTTTGTGGGGCGGCCAATGCCGACTTGAGCAGGGGACACGGAGTAAAAGTGGGAGCAGGCTCCATGCTCAGTGTGGAGGAGGTGGCTCTGGCTGTGGGCCAGGAAATCGGCCACAGCTCCGTGAAGTCCGCCTCCCGAATGAACAGGGAGGTGGGATCACCGTGGGGGGGCAGTTCGTCCAGGTGACTTCCCTGACACAGCTGGCGGCGCGGATTACTTTGTCCAACGTGCCGCCGTTCATCAGCGATGAGTTCATGGCGAAAGAACTGTCCCGACATGGGAAACTGGTGTCCCCCATTAAGAAGTTGTTGTCGGGGTGTCGGTCGACATTGTTGAGGCACGTGGTGTCTCAGCGGAGACCGGTGCATATAATCTTAAACAACAGGGCAGAGAAGTTTAATTATTTAATTATGAATGTTGTAAAAGACACTTTTAAATCAATTGCACAGTGGACAACTCCTTGTGGAGTAACTGTTTTTTGTTGATTCTATTTATTTTATTGTCAGCACTGGTTTTTCAACAGGGTGTGAATTTGTGTAAATAAAGTGTTTTTGTAAAAATCAAAAAAAATCTTTCTTTCTTGTGTTCTACACCTTCACCTGGACCTTTAAAACTGAGGAGCTGATCCCTTTATTGGCTGCCTGTTTGTTGTAGACGTCAGTCAGGTGTAAATGTCTCTCATCATTCCGTGCATGTATTAGGGGTGAGGGAGGGGGGATGAAGGGGGGTGAGCCTTCTCAGCTTCTGTGCCCTGACATTGTGAGTGTCAGACTCCCATCACTTTAATCAGAGCAGGGATATGCATGATGAAACGGATAAGGGACTTTAATCAAAAAAGTCCGCTGGTCTGGAAATGTGACACACTCTGACAAGCACGCCCCCCCCCCCCCCAGCTCCCAGTGTCGCTGCCACAGCCATCCTGGTTTCAGGCCCCCATGAATATGCACAGATAAGCCAAGAGTGATGGAGGACATTAAAATGGACTGTTGTGTTACATTCTGGGTTTGAACAGGACCCGAAAGCAGGCAGGAACGCAGTGATGAAAAGTCCAAATCCAGGTTTAATTCAACAAACACAAAAACGGCAGTCCTCCTGGACTGCTGAGAAGCGCAAGTTCAAACCTTGGACACCTCAAACGAGCAGGGAAATGTACCATACACAAGATACAAAATACACTAGAAAATTCCAAAAGTACCAACACACCAACATCAACAAAACACCAAAATACTCCAACACTGGTAGGCAGGAGTTTAGTCCTTAAATAGGCGGCTGATTGCTGATAGCCTGCAGGTGCGTCAGCCTGTGGCAGGAGCATGGCTCCACCACGCCCCCTGTAGGAAAAAACAACCGGGCAACCTGGACCCTAACATGTTGTCCTTCAGCTGAGGAGGACAGGAAAAAGCGTCCACACACACACACACACACACACACACACACACACACACACACACACACACACACACAGATATTTTAAATTACAAACGTTCACTGAATCAGGCCAAAATCTACACGTTTCAGCAAAAGGTCAATTTATGTTTAAAGCTAATGGCTGTTCAAAGGTCCTTACAACAGCTGTTAAAGTGTGAACCACACCTCTGGGCTTTCCATCCATCCATCCATCCATCCATCCATCATCCATCCATCCATCCATCCATCCATCCATCCATCCATCCATCCATCATCCATCCATCCATCCATCCATCCATCCATCCATCCATCCATCCATCCATCCATTCACCCAGCCATCGTCCATCCACCCACCCGCCCATCCATCTATCCAACCATCCACCTATCCATCCACCCATCCATTCACCCACCCATGCATCGATCGATCCATCCATCCATCTATCAAATCAAATCAAATCAAATCAAATCAAATCAAATCAAATCAAATCAAATCAATCTTTATAGCGTCTTATACAATCAAAATTGTTTCAAGGCGGTTTCCAGAATCCCAGGGCCTAACCCCAGACAAGCAAGAGTGGCAAGGAAAAACTCCCCTTTAACAGGAAGAAACCTTGAGCAGGACCAGGCTCATGTAGGGGGACCCTCCTGCTGATGGCCGGCTGGGTAGAGAGAGAGGAGAGGAGAGGAGAGGAGAGGAGAGGAGAGGAGAGGAGAGGAGAGGAGAGGAGAGGAGAGGAGAGGAGAGGAGAGGAGAGGGAGGGGGAGAGGAGAGGGGAGGAGAGGAGAGGAGAGGAGAGGCACAGAGCACAGAAACACACACAAAAATACACTATACAACGGGTCAGCGGGGCCAGAGGTCATCATGGCATCCATCCATCCATCCATCCATCCATCCATCCATCCATCCATCCATCCATCCATCCATCCATCCATCCATCCATCCACCCATATAGTTTTTCTTCGGACTATAGGAGAGGAGAGCAGAGCAGAGCAGAGCAGAGCAGAGCAGAGCAGAGCAGAGCAGAGGAGAGGAGAGGAGAGGAGAGGAGAGGAGAGGAGAGGAGAGGAGAGGAGAGGAGAGGAGAGGAGAGGAGAGGAGAGGCAGCCATTACCCAGTAGGGTGAAAGAGGCCTGTCAGGTGATTATGTTTCTGGACCCCGGCAGCCTCGGCTTTGACACAGGATTTGCTAATGTGTTTCTGAGCTCCCCCAAAGACTTTTCTTGAGAATATATTTTTGTACCGGTATTGTAAACATTCAATTTAAATTCACATTAAACCAGCACTTTTACTGAAATCACCATCCTCCAAACACACACTCACACTCTCTTCCTTTGTCCTGCACAGTCCCTGGCATCACATATGACACGACAGAAGGCACCTGTGGACTTGCTGACCGAGGGCCTTGGAAACGTGCAAGCCCACTCTCTACCCCACACAAAACTTGGCCCTTGACCCCGTGGCAGCGAGGGGGAGGTATACTGAAGAAAACAACGGGATTAGATGGCTGTGGTGTGTTGATTGGAGCGCAGTTAGGAGGTCTGGCAGTGGCTACATAGCCCAGACATGGGCAGGCAGGCCTGAGTGCACATGTCACATTGATTTACATGACAGTTGGCCTCGTAGCTGACCTCGGGCTCAACTCCACCTGTCGTCCAACCAGCTCTTCCCATCTTGTGCCTCATGGTGTTTGTGCCCAAATACTGGTAGAAGAGGACAAACAACAAAAGACACCACATTGGTCAGGTCCTGCCCAAGCATCGCTTATGCTGGAACATCAATGCTTTTCCTGCCAAGTCCATAATGCCGGCATAGGCTACATCGTAGGATCAACATGATGGAGGCTGTTTCTAATATTCCTGCTTTTCACACAGTTGAAGCAGCGGTTGATTAAACACCTGGATTTTAGCTGGTATTACTTATTTCTTTAATACCCAAACAGGAATGTTACACCTGTGGCTTCTATACTAGAGAAGTTAATACTTTATGATTTCCTTTTACATGCTCAGTTTGAGAAGCATTTAAACAAAAGAGATCACAGCCAAGACTTCTTCAAAAAGTTCTTTCATGTAGACATCTTCTCTCAGTCCAATCAGACTGGAACTGGTTTGAACAAAGGACAGACCAGTGTTTGCAAGCCCTTGCACACATTAGGCACGTGTCCTGATTTACATCTTCCAAGGAAAAGGTTTCAGATATTTTACCAAAAAAGATCGCTGCTGAGCCACTTTCATGCTGCACGACAATAGAGCATTGTCCCGGGTTGGCGCAGGTCTTTTTGGCACGGTGAAAGGGTCGTCCTCCCATTGGCATTTCCTCCCAGGTCGAAAGACCCCCGCAATCGACCCGGGAAATTAGAAGGATGCCATCCCACATCGTCCCGCTGCTGTTCCTGCTTGTTATGATTTAGTCTCTAGACATCCTGTCCACAGAGACAGGTCTCTATAGGGATTTTCCCTATGGTTAATGGAAGCCCATACGTAACGTGCATCATGCTTGGGAAACCCTAGCCTTGGAGGAACCTTTATCTACAGCTTGTGTAGCAATACGATGCAGCTATTTATCGATCGTGGCAGCAACCACAACAAGATCACCAGATCTGCAAGCTGCTCAAGTTCTGGGGAGAACAGATGATGACCAAGTGTTTGGGTTTCAGTTATTTATGGTGAAATTACCAGCCTGGGATGCATTGAACAGCTGCTCGGCCCTAGCTAATCTTCTTCTTGTGTCTTTAGCTCTCGGCAAGCTGCACTACCGATGCTCTCCTCTGTTTTCAGAAATTGGGATTTGGGATTAGATAAACTAGTCAAATGTCGTCATTTATAATCTTTCCAGATTAGCCACACATTCCACCTGATGCTCACTTGGACCTTGTTCAATCTGTGTTGAGCTTGGAAACTTTGAAAAAGAGGCAACACATTAACATCTGAAACCACGCTGCTGACCTGTGCCTCGCTGATGGCTGTGCTGTCCATTGAAAATCCTGATTTCAGCTCATTTCAATGCTGCCTTTGGACTCTGCTGCTCAGGATTCCACGTTTCTATAGAAGGAGACCGAACTGCCATTCTCTGAGTGTTTGGTTATATAAAACCGTAGGGATTCATCTGTATTGGTCAGACAATATGCTACATTAGCATCATCCCGATTGATTTCAATACCTTCCTGAAAGGAGTGCAGGAGTAGGCTGAGAAGGTGCTGAAACAAACGTGCATGCCAAGATGGCACGCTCATTTACCTGACTGAAATCTTCACTCTTTCATGAATCTTCAGATCTGTGTTAATTAGCAGTCAGAGTGAGTTGATCCAGGGCTGAAGGGAGCCCCCTCTCAGCAGGGGGTGTGAAAGGTTTGTCTGATCGTCCCAGCAGAGCAACCAGCTGGAAGAAAGCAAAATGGAGTGTTTCATTGTTATTGAATAGCTCATTCAAGCTATCAAAGCTACCAAGGCTCAATTCTAAAAGAGGGAGGAGTAAGCTGTTTTAGGAGAGGAGAGGAGAGGAGAGGAGAGGAGAGGAGAGGAGAGGAGAGGAGAGGAGAGGAGAGGAGAGGAGAGCAGAGCAGAGCAGAGCAGAGCAGAGCAGAGCAGAGCAGAGGAGAGGAGAGGAGAGGAGAGGAGAGGAGGTAAATATCAAACAGGTAAATATCCATTCACACCTGGGAGTAAAGGCTCCACCATCTTCTGGGACTTGTGACCCTAACACCTCCCCTGATACCCCCAGTACCCCCAAGTGAATTTTTTGGGCTTTGATGCAGCTACTAATGGAACCCCTCTTACTTTCACACTGCAGTGGACTTTCTGTCATAGATACAGGTGGAAAACACAGGATGTAGGAGCGTCTGTGGTCAAGGCCTGTTGGTGACCATTGACGATTATTGCAAAACTTTAATTAGCAACGAGCCCAAAGCCAAAAACACAAACAATATTGTGCCGGACAAAAAAACAAGCCCAGCGTCTATACCAGGCATGGGCAAACTAAGGCCCGGGGGCCACACGCGGCCCGTTAAACGTTTTAATCCGGCCTGCCAAACTTGAAAAATTAAATGAATAAACCTTGTTAATGTTAAATTTTCACTGCAATTCTGGAGGTTTTCCCACTAGAAAAAAGACAGTCAGGAGGAGAGTGATGGTGATATCCTGAAGGATAACAGAACTTTCAGTGCTTTAAAATAGAAATGGTTATTAATTTTTTTAAAAAGGCACATTTTATACATTTGATTTTAAGTATTTTAAGACTCATTCCAAAGTCAGATATTTTGTTGTAATGCTTCTCTTCATTTTCATTTGAAATTAAAGCACATGTCTTCTCCATATCCCAAGATGTGTATTTTTTCTCCAATGAGGTGAGGTTACCAAAGCACTCCATCCATCCATCTGCTCCTGGTCCGGCCCCTTTGTCAAATGTTAGAACCCATTGTGGCCCACGAATCAAAATGTTTGCCCACCCCTGGTCTATACAGAAATCTGCCAAAGCGTGTGTGTGTGTGCGTGCGTGCGTGCATGTTTGTGTGTACTCAGGAAACATATACTCTTAGAGGAATGCTGCTGACATCTTGGGGGGATGGTGGGTGGTAATGGTGCTCAACTTGGGAGTGGTGATCATGTCACCTCTGTAGACACAATCAAAGAGTTTCACAGTTCTGCACACAAACACACTTCCAGATTGCATGATGAAGGCTTCCAGATCAACCCTATTAGCATGTAAAGGGACACCAGTGTGCTTGCATTTTTCCAAAGTTAAGCAAGGAAACGCAAAAGAACATTTTTCAATATTATCGATTGGCCACTGAATGGCTTTAGCTAGCTAACATCCATGCTCTTCATTCCCCCGATCGATTAAAAAAAAAAAGAAGGTTTGAGGCCGTAACAGCGATCTTAAAAGCCGCAGCTAGCCCATGTTTGTCTCCTTTGTGTCACAGCTGAATGGCTGAATCTGAACAGGCGGATTCATGTGACTGCCGTCTAAAAGAACAATATGTTCTGTCAAGGAGTGAAGCAACAATCAACAACTCAAACCAGCCTCAGTCTCTGAAGAGCCCAGTGCTCAGATACCGATATTCCCATTTTTACAGAATCCACAAAACTGCCTTCATTTTTCCACACCAGAGCCGCTTTTTCACGTTTGCCGTTTCGGCCAAAATGTTACTGTGCAAATGAGATGATACATGGAGCAGCACGGCGAACGGGGCTCCAACAATCACATGACTAATGCACAGACTCTTACTGATGCTGGCTGACTGGAAATGCTTCATTCTTTCATAAGCACGGGCTCAGGGGGAGGATGCAGTGTTGCTCCAAGATATGTGAAAAATAGCAGGAGTGACAGATGGGGGGGGGGGGGGTGGAAGGAGACAGGCAGCAAAATGGAAAGGGAGGATCTGGAGAAGACTGGCTACTTTATTGTTGAGCGGAACAACCATTCTTCAGCCTGACACTTCAAGTCGGTTTGTTAATGCGTCTCTGGGTTTTCAGGTTCTTTCAGGAGAAGTGGGGCGCGTGGCTAAGCTGTATTGTTCCGTCATTATTGTGACTGCTAAAAGGAACAATGCACAGGAAACACCCGATACAGCACAAATCCATTAGAGGAAACTGCAGTTTGAACACTTCATATATATGCAGAGGGATCGGCTAAATCTCACCAGCGATTTGTTGAAGTTTGTAAACTACCCTGAAAAGGAACAAATATGGTGGCGCTAATGTGAATGTAAAGAGCTTTTGGGGCATTCAGAATCAGTAAACACTGGATGAGTTGTTAGAAACATCCATTGTGCCAGTAGATGGTACGCACTTACATGAGGTATACCTTGTTGTGAAAGGGGGAAAATACGTATGACCTTGGAAAGATTTTCTGGACACATCATCAGCAGTATGCCCTTTGACTAATCAGGTGTTTCGGCCTTTTAAACACTGGACACCCTCCTCAAAGGTGGCCAGCTACAGGCTGAAAAAAGCCTGAAACTTGTGTCCCTAGCCCAGTCTTACGTACACCTGGTCACACAGTAGCCAGGAGCAAAACTGAGTGAAACCAGCTTCAGCCGTTTGCCAATGATTGGCATTGGATAGCCCATGGGGCTCTGCAAGGCAGAGGCGTCCAACTTCCTGAACCAGCACCTACGCTGGCCGCATTCCTCCAGTGGCCAGCACCTGCGCTGGCCGCATACCTGGAATTGTTAATATTGATCCATGAGCCCAGCAAGGGTCCTTCCGTTTGATCCATATCCACTGACTGCTTCTTTCAGCCGCTTCAGAGACTGATCTTACCGTCTGCTGCAGGGCCTGCCCACAGACGCCAAGATCCTTTAGCAGCTTGATAAAGGAAGAAGCCACAAACCCTCTGCATCCGACTTCAACCGGATAGACTCTTGGATTCCATCCTCGCCGTTGTACCTCTGCAGCCAGCTCTGTGTAGCGCAATTTCTTGCGCTCGTAGGCCTCTTCTGCTGAACTCTCCCAAGGAACTGTATGTTCTATGATGTATACAGACTTCAGCGAAGAAGACCAAAGGACCAAGTCTGGCCTAAGGGTTGTGGCTGCGATCTCCAGTGGAAATGTTAACTGCTGGCCAATATCAACAAGTATCTTCCAGTCCTGAGCCATGGCTAACTGTCCTTCTTCAGATCTGACTGGAGGAGAGCTTGGCTTTTTTTGGCCCTCTTGAACAAATGTTGGTGCCTTGCTAGACCTGGATGCACTGGAGGGTAATGAGTTGATGAATGTCCTCTTTCTTTCTAGAGCAGCTGCCAAACTCTTAAGAACTTGATTGTGCCTCCAAGTGTAGCGACCTTGTGTAAGACTAGTTTTAAAACCAGTCAGTATGTGCTTAAGAGTCGCTGGAGTTGGGCAGAGGACACAGGTTGGGTCTTCCCCATACCACTGGTGTAGGTTCTTTGGGGATGGGAGCACATTGTAGGTAGCTTTAATGATAAAGCTGATGTTGTTTGCCTCCATTTCCCAGAGGTCCCTCCAGCCGATTTTCCTCCTCTCAAGGCCATTCCAGTTCATCCATTGTCCCTGCTTAGCAAGTGGGACAGCTTTCGCACTTCTTTCAGCTTCCTCTTGTCGACGCACCTCCATGACCACCATTCTCCTCCTCTCTGATGTTGTTAGTTTACTTGGTGCAAGACCAAAGCCTCCTCTTCCCCGTTGGACATGCCCCACTATGTCATTGTGCTCTAAAGCTGATACAGCATGCTGCACCGCTTCAGCTGGTGCCCACTTCCGTCCAGTTACCAGAGGTGGAACAGCATTACTGGTAATCTGGTCTCTGGAATCCTTTAGCGTCACCTGGAGTCTCACCTTAGAACATTTGTATTCTTCAGTGAGACTTGTAATGGGTAGTTCAAGAACTCCTTTGCCATAGAGGCTGATGTTAGTCAAACAGCGTGGGACACCGAGCCATTTCTTGACATATGATGTCACAGTTCGTTCCATCACGGTTGTCATTGGGACCTCATACATAATGAGTGGCCACATCACCCGAGGAAGAAGTCCAAACTGCAAGCACCATAGTTTGAGCTTCCCTGGTAGAGGGGTCTTGTTGATGATCTCAAGACTATTGGTAATGTCCTGCTTTAGCTGCTGCACTTGGTCTTTATCCTTGAGACTTGCGTTGTACCATCTGCCCAGGCTTTTGAATGGCTGTTCAGACACCATTGGTATTGGGTCATCACCAATGAGGAACTTCACATTTTTCAGTTCACCCTTGACTATTGAGATGCTTCTGGATTTGCTGGGTTTTATTTTCATCCGGGCCCACTTGATGTTCTCCTGCAGTTTCCCAAGCAGTCGCCTGGTACATGCTGCCGTAGTGGTCAAAGTGGTCATGTCATCCATGTATGCTCGAATAGGTGGAAGACAGATTCCATCTATAGTCCGCTCACCCCCCGCCACCCACCTTGAAGCCCTGATGATGATCTCCATGGCCATTGTAAAGGCCAGGGGTGATATTGTACAGCCTGCCATTATGCCTACCTCTACCCGCTGCCATGTTATGTACTTACCTGTTGTAAAACACAGTTGCAAGTCTGTAAAATAGGCCTTTACCAGAGAAGTGATAGATGATGGAACATGAAAGAAGTTGAAGGATTCCCAAAGGAGGTTATGAGGAACTGAACCAAAGGCATTGGCTAGGTCAAGAAAGATGACGTGGAGGTCTCTTTTATCCCTCTTCGCTGCTTGTATGTAGAATGCCAGCCTTCTGTACAGATGTATCAATGTACCTATTCTTTTCCAGGTAGCTGGACAGTCTCCTTGCTATTACGCTGAAAAAGATTTTCCCCCTCAACGTTGAGAAGGCAGATTGGCCGGACTTGACTAATAGCTGTTGCATCCTTCTCCTTGGGAATTAGCACACCTCCAGCCCTTTGCCATGCCTTACGTATTAGTCCCTTCTGCCACACAACCCTCATTAGCCTCCAAAGATAGCGCAAGACATCTGGTGCGTTCTTGTAAAGCTTATATAGTACTCCATTTGGCCCAGGGGCCGATGCTGACCTTGCCTGCCTTATTGTCTCCTCTACTTCCTTCCATATTGGAGGACCAGTCTCCAAGTTGAATTCAGGAGGTTGAATAGGTGGGATATCATATGGAATAGTTAGCTGTTTGTGCCTTTTGTGTCCTGGTGGACATTTCCCATGTATTTTTCCACTTTCTGCCTTGTGGCCTTCAGGGTTCCACTTTTTCCGGAGCGAAGAGGTCTTTTACAAACTTGAAGGGATTTTTAAAGAACTGAGTTCTTGTGCGTTCCTTCTTCTTGCGAAGCTTCCTCAAGTTCTCAGCTTTCCGCAAGGTTGCCAAACGAGTTTTGATCTCTCCTTGAAGAAGCTGAAGACCCTCTCTCTCTGCATCTGATGCTTTTTTCCATTGTTTCCTCAGCTGCCTTTGCTCTTTCACCAGCCTCTCAATCTCCTGCTGCCTCCTTGATTTGGCTGGCACAGTTGCTGCTTCACCACTTCTCCTTAGCTGATCTCCAAAGCGCTCTACTCCATAGTGATAAATGATGTTACCCATCCTTTCCGGCTTTACCTCCGCCGTTCCTGCTCCAGGATTTTTGTCAGGTCGTTATTGACAGTTTCCCACTCTCGCTTTTCAACAGCTTTGGGCCATTTCACCCTTGGTCTGTACTCTAGGGTCTTTTCTCTAGGAGGTCTCTGTGACTGTGTGGGTTCCTCCACCGGCATTCTTGTGCTTGTGCTTTCTTCCTCAGCTTCAGAGGCGCTGATGCTCTGCAAACTTTGGTTTTCGTCCTGTCACTGTGCTTCACTCGACTTATTTGAGTCGCTACTTCGTAAGAAGTACTGGTCAATGCAAGGCCCCTTTTTCTGCTGCCTCAATCACCCTCTCTTTCCTTGGTGGATTTTCAGGCCCCTGGCTGTTGTTATTTTGTTCCAGCCACAGAAGAACACCTGAAGTGCTTGGCCTGCTGCTGTTGTGGATCTCTCATGTGCAGTGTTCTTGCTCAAAGTCGTTTCCATTCCTGGGTCTGTAACCATGTTGTCAATCACTGAGCCATCTTGCGCCCCCGCTCTCGCAGGCTCTGGGGGTATGTTCCTCTGTTGATTTAAATAACATGACTAATAAAACACTGGGTCTGGGCTGCAAAGAAAAAAAAACGACATGTGTGGAGGTTGAGTGCAGAACTATCGTATTTTCCAGACTATAAGTCACACTTTTTTTCATAGTTTGTCAGGGGTGCGACTTGTACTCGGGAGCGACATATAAGTTAAATAAACGCATTTCTATTACAGAATTTCACATGTTCGTTATTTTCACACTGACAACCACAAGAGGGTGCTCTATGCGTGTGTACCTGAGGAACGAGTTCCTTAAGCGACGCAGAAGAAGAAGCGGTGCTTCGTCTATGGCGTTAGACTTGATTGTTTGGTAAACTTGCTCGGATGTTCTTTACGCTATAGTTATAGTAGTTTATTTATATAGCGTCTTATACAATCAAAATTGTTTCAAGGCGCTTTCCAGAATCCCAGGGCCTAACCCCAGACAAGCAAGAGTGGCAAGGAAAAACTCCCCTTTAACAGGAAGAAACCTTTAGCAGGACCAGGCTCATGTAGGGGGACCCTCCTGCTGATGGCCGGCTGGGTAGAGAGAGGAGAGGAGAGGAGAGGAGAGGAGAGGAGAGGAGAGGAGAGGAGAGGAGAAGGAGAAGGAAGAGGAAGAGGAAGAGGAAGAGGAGAGGAGAGGGGAGGACAGGCAGAGGATAGAATGGAGAGGAGAGGAGAGGAGAGGAGAGAGAGCGGAGAGGGAGAGGGAGAGGACAGGAGAGGGAGAGGAAATTAGAGGAGAGGAGAGGAGAGGAGAGGAGAGGAGAGGAGAGGAGAGGAGAGGAGAGGAGAGGAGAGGAGAGGAGAGGAGAGGCACAGAGCACAGAAACACATACAAAAATACACTATACAGCGGGTCAGCGGGGCCGGAGGTCATCATGCAGCTCCGAAGGCGGCGATACCTGTAAATGAATAGAGAGGGGGCCGGGGGAGGGGGAAGGGGGAGAAGCAGAAAAATGTACAAACGTATATTTCAAGGTAGCTGCACCGACACCGTTAGAAACAAAAGCATTTACCGGTACAATATATTTGTGTTGCTAAGCGGATTAAATTAAAAGAAAAGTTAAAAAATCCTGACATGATGAAAATTGGATTTAAGGTCTCTGTGTAAACATACAAGTGAAAAGAGTGGCTGTTGTTTCTTACCTGTCTGTCTGTCACTCGTCAGTGACTCGTCTCTTACGGTAATAAAAACATATACAGGTACTAAATGTTTTCGATCTAATTTTTCATATTACTACGTGGGATACCTGCGGCTTAAAATCCGGTGTGGCTTGTATAAGTACAAAATTGATTTTCTTTCTAAAATTAGATTATAATCAGATAAAAGATTTAATCAGGTGCGCTCTGTAGTCCAGAAATTACGGTAGTCCAACTCCTCCAGAATGGAACATCAATACGTTCCGTTGCAAGAAGTTTTGCTGTGTCTCCCAGCACAGTCTCAAGAGCATGGAGGAGATTCCAGGAGACAGGTAGTTACTCCAGGAGAGCTGGACAACCCAATAGAACACCTCTGGGACATTATGTTTAGGTCCATTCGGCGCCGCCAGGTTGATTCTCAGACTGTCGAGGAGTTCAGTGATGCCCTGGTCCAGATCTGGGAGATCCCCCAGGACACCATTCGTCGTCTTATTAGGAGCATGCCCCGACATTGTCAAGCACGTGGGGGCCACACAAACTACTGAGAATCATTTTGAGTTGCTACAATTGTCACACCCTGCTCCAGCCCATGGACTCAGTTCTTTTCCACTCCCCTGCTCACACCACACCCTCTGATCACACACCTGCTCTCAGTCACTGATCACACACCTGCCCTCACTCACTGATCACACACCTGCCCTCACTCATCAATCAGTTCACCTACCAGTATATATTCTCCAGCCTCACACTCACTCGGTGCCAGATTGTCTCTGCTATGCATGACCTTCCAACGTTTACCTGCCTGTCTTCCCGGAATCAACCCTGCCTGTTTACGACCTGCCTGTTCTACCTGACCCCCGGTAAATTAACTCTGTCTTCCGTTTTGACCATGAGCTCAGCCAGTCTCCCTCTGGATTGTTTGCCTGATTCTGCCTGTCTCCCGGTTACTGACTTTTTGCCTGCCTCCACCAAGTCCGCTGCCCCACCCTCGAACTGTTCTTTGTTTGCCAGATTGCAGTTAATAAACCTGTTAACCGATCATCAGTTTATTGCCTGTTTTGTACTGCACTTGGGTCCATACCATACCCGTCACAACAATGACATTTTAGCAAAATTGACCAGTCTGTTGCATCATTTTTTCACTTTCATTTTTGGGGTGTCTTTGATTTTGCCCTCTACAGGGTGATCATTTTCATTTCTATCAAATTATGTGGCATCATTTTGTTACTAATACATCACCTACTTTTTATGAGGAAAGATAGATAGAGATCATTTTCCCCCAGTTTAGATCTGATGTGTTTTTGAAATGTTCCTCTAATTTTTTGAGCAGTGTATCACTATGGTCTATGTATATGTTCCCTGATGGCCAGGGTTTCCCTACCATGACCTACTTCACGTATGTGCTTCTATAATGGAAACATACGCATTTGATTTGGTGGACTGAAAAAAGGGGTCCCTCCAGAGACCGGGCCCCGTCAGAGTCCGGGCTCCTTTGGAGACCAGGCTCCTCCAGAGACCTGGCTCCACCAGAGACAGGCCCCATCACAGACCAGGCTCCTTCAGAGGCCAGGACCCTTCAGAGGCCAGGCCCCTCCAGAGACCAGGTCAACGCCGAGGTCTGCAGGATAGACAGTCCAAGCACAATGAGACCAATGATGGGTCCAGCTGGCTCCCTCACATCCTCACACCTACCAACCAAGGCTGGTTGGTATCAATGGCCAACCGTCACTTCTTGGTTGGCTCCATGCACCCCTTGTGTTCCGACTGATTTCTTTCTGGGCCCCACTCATGTAATGATCCATGTGTCCATTCATGTTGGCTGCTATGATGCCTGACAGGACTTTCCAGGTTATACTGAGGCAGGTTGTCGGGCAGTAGGTGGATGAGATGGCACCCTTCTGTGGATCTTTTGAAATCAGGATCGCCTGATCACCATTCAGGGTGGGTCCCATTTTTTAGTAGCTAAATCATTTGTTCATCATTTGTGAGGCCTTTTTCATGGATGTGGGCCTCTGCGATCATTACTGGTTCTTGCTCTGGGAGATTGCCGTGAGCTGTTCTTGGATCTTCCAGCCATTTGTCATCAATATTGTATGAGCGGCTCTTTCCTCCACATTCTCCTCCAGGACTGTTCAGTCTCCAGCCTCCAGCCAGTTTAGCTTTTGTTGTATTACCCCACTCCTGAGAGGACATGCTACAGATTTATATATTTTTTATTTATATTTTCAGATGTGTTATAGTTAGAGAGTCCAAGGCTGTGGTCCATGTTTTAAAGACAGAGAATAGAAAGAAACATCCATTCAGACTGCTTTAGGGCATGTTACGGTGTTGCCTCTGCCTTGATTGGGTCACACCACTTGCGCTTGGCCCCTTCAAGACGGCCTCGGCAGTCTGCTTGATCTTTCTGGCTGGCTGAGGTAACACTTCTGGTTACCGAACATGTCCTCATTAGATTTTCGATGTCATCATTTACCCTGATGAGGTTTTGGACTGTCAGAACCGGCACCTCCAATTCTTTAGCAACATTGCTGCTATTCTTTGCCTTCCTTTTTGATGTTTACAGTGTTTGCAATTCTCACCGAGCTCTGATGAATGAAATGTCACAAACAAGCATTTTTTGCTACGTACTTGCGGTTCGAGCCTTAATGTTGATAATCATTTTTACACTTTGGATTCTAATTTTGCTCTCTCACAAGAAATAACCATCTCCATCATTTTAAACTCTTTTCCTCACTATGAATAATAGACTTAAGTGCAAAGCAAAACATGACAATGTATCAAAGAGCATCATATCAGCCTGTCTGTCCCACCGCTAATGTTCGAGGGCAGAAGTAAACAGGCTCGCCTAACTTTGGACATCACATCGATTAAACTGTCAGAGAGCATCCAGCGCTCACGCGCTAGCCTGCATCTACACCTCCCTCTACAATTAACTGCTGCCTCTCCTTGTTCCCCTCTGTGCTTTCTGCTCTGGGCTGTGGGGTGGGGATGGCTGCAATGACAACAGCCTGTCTGGAAAAGACTTCACCTCCTCCTCCTCCCTTTCACTATTTCTCTGTGTGCCTCTTCTGGGCAGTGTGTCACCTCTGCTCACATCTGTCTGACTACCACTACAGGAAAGAAGGATGAAGCGATGCGTGCTAAACTGACATTTCCACTAACATGCAGGAAAATGTAAATAGGGGCCGGGTGCTGGGAACCACACACGTCACATTAACGGCCGTGATCGTCTTTGCGACGGCCTGGATGCTGCAGGGCTTGTTTCCATCTGCATCACGCTGATTTCCATGGACCCCAGAAACAGGCCACTTCCTCCTTTTCTCTTCCTAGACAAGCTTTCAGAACTGACTTATATTACTGTTAATGGCGGCGCCACACACTCTCTTGCCACTGTTTCTTGTTTTGTCCCTCTTTGGTGTTTTTGATTTGTTCATTCCTCAAACCATCAGCTACTGTCACATCTGCTGGGAACCTGTTTCTACTCGTTTGTCGTTCCTTAATTTTCACCTTCATTCACGCACCATCCCGGAGGCCAGGCACACTTGACGAATAGGCTCTGAATGAAGTGTGAAGCTGCCCCCTGTGTGCCTTGGTACCTTTGATCAGTGCAGTCTCAGCTTCTGTAGCTCAAGTTCTGTAGTTCCAGTTGCTATCATAAACAGACAATTTATCATACTTAGGGGGTCGTCTAATCATTAGGTTAACATCTTAGCTATGCTGTTATAGGCCGAGGCTGCCGGGGCCCAGAAACATGATCACCTGACAGGCCTCTGTCACCCCACTGGGTCATGCTCTGCTCTGCTCTGCTCTGCTCTCCTCTCTCTACCCAGCCGGCCATCAGCAGGAGGGTCCCCCCCCGGTCCTGCTAAAGGTTTCTTCCTGTTAAAGGGGAGTTATTCCTTGCCACTGTTGCTTGTCTGGGGTTAGGCCCTGGGATTCTGGAAAGCGCCTTGAAACAATTTTGATTGTAAAAGACGCTATATAAATAAAGATTGATTTGATTTGATTCTTCTCTCCTGAGATGTCCTCACCTCTTTGCCCGTCACGCACAGCAGCTAAAATTCTGCTTGTGTCATTTTTTTCCCCCATAGACAAATGGAGAATCAGAATAAATTTGAATCTGAAGTAAAGCCTGTGAAACACTTTTTTGTACAGTGCAACATACGCACTTGAGATCACCTCCATATGAGATGAACGTCTAGAGTTGCAGCAGTTGTTCCACTCAAAGCTAAAGCAGTTCTGATTCCACCTGAAAAAGCCTGTCAGACAAGAGAGAAAAGGTCTTCCAGGTTATTTTAGCAGACCAGAGCATACTGGGTCACTGGTCTGAGGCCACAACAAGCTTCTGTCGGTGAGTGACACCCTGTATGTGTAACAAAATAATATAATCAACCCACACATGCAACAATATGACAGCAATATCAACTTTAATTTTTTAGACAAAATGAAATTAAGATTTGCTTCTGAAAACACAAAATTCTCTGTATTTTTTTAGAGGTTTAACTTCTTCAAAGTAAAAAATAAATGATGACACCAGTTAAAGTGAACCAATTAAGGGAGACTTCTTTTAAGAACTAATTAACAGCACTCTCATTTACATAATGATACATATTAATTAGATTTTAATGAATTTGAATTTCCAGCAAGCTGCATTTCTTTGGCAGTAGAACAAATTGAACAAAGTGTTGTATCTACTTTTCACACCAAAGGGGAGAAAGACTGCAATCATTTGAAGAAAACCATCATCTCTTCCTTCTCCCCAGCCTGCACCCATCTGTTAATTATTTTACATCTTTTATCCTTTTGTTTTCACTTGATTTCAAGCTAGCATATGAGTGAAGGCACTCCGAGGGAGTCTGAAATGCACACTTACCAAGAATAAATATGCTGAAATATCTGCCCAGTTCTGCACTTAATCACACCGTGAAGTGAGGAAGAAAATCCACAATTAATCTTTTCAAGGAAATTCAATAATAAATTAGCTGTGAATGACCTTCCCTCCCTGTGGTGGGTTGCAGGACAGAAGCTAACAGGGTGGGCTACATCCCTTCTCCGCCCTCAACCCCAACAAGGTCCCCTCAGGGCTTTGGGCTGGCTCTATACCTTTGACTGCAAGGTGCACATCAGAGTCCACATCATCATTGGTCCCACAGTGGCAGGACATGTCTGGAGGACTGTTGCTGGGAGAACCACCTCTAAAGGAAGGTGGATGATGGTGGACTTTAGCGGAAAGCAACAGAGCCACAGCCGTGATCCATTTCTCATCAGTGGTGCTGAGGTAGAGATAGTGGAAACCATCCAGTCTGAAGTGACCATCTCATGGGACCTGACCTGGCTGCATCACAGTAAGGTTGTGGTGAAGAAGGCCAGCCAGCGTCCTGTACTCCTAAAGCAGACCGCCTAAAGCATCATCTCCTAAATGGGGAACTGCACCAGAAAGAACTTCTTGGCTGGGGAGTGGATCATCGGCACCACCCCCTCCAACCTTTACAGTCTTGTTCTTTCCAGTCAGTAAGGAGGCGAGTCCTCAGCATCAAATCACAGCTTTGTGTGTGTGGATCTGACACAGGACGGGGATTGAGCTCACTTATGGTAATTACGTTAATAGCTGTATCATTGTAGGGCCTGGCAGGCGGACCATGACCATCAGTCAAGAACACTAACGATCCAATCCAAAGGCTGCTCTAATTAGAAGAACAGGCCAGCGACTAAAGCCTGAATACTTAAGCTCTGACACTTAAAACAGACTGACAGTTTAGGCATACATATGGTCTCAACAGCGACTGAAGAGACCTGAAGACAGAAAAGGCGAGCCCCCTTAGATCAGTCCTGAGGACCTCAACGATCACATGTTGTTTATCTGCTCTTGGTGTTAACACGTTCCTCCACCTTGGACTCAAATGACCTGTTAGCATCACTAATAGCCTCAGTCTGCGTGTGTGTAGCTGTCACGCACATATTTCTGAAATGAAAGCACCTATTTATTTTACTCAAAAAACCTAAGCAGGGTTCCTCTTTCCTGAAAAAGGCTTTTTTCCCCCTTGCTCTGCCTTTGAAACACACTATCAACCCATAAGCTGTTTGTGCATCTGTGGGAAAACAGGCTGCTTTTATAGTTCTGCTCGGCATTATAAAATGGAGCTACAGAGATTTAAAGAAACAAGATTTCCAGTAGAGGATTTGATTTTTAGATTCCAATTTTTTTTTTAACACCACTACTACAAGTTTAGACTAACTTTGCCTAAGACATTCTATCAAACCCTAACCTTGATTATAGGGCTGAGACTTTTAGACTTTAGATTTTAGATACTTTATTGTCAATTCACTACATGTTTTGAACATACAGATGAACCGAGTTGAGTCTTCACTGGGCAGTTTGGAGCTGTTGTTGGAAACGCTGGGCTGTGGACCGGGATTGACGACGAGTGGTAACGTATTGTGTCACTTCCTGTCTTCTCAATCGTTCGCTGGTTGCACTGTGCACGGGGTGTTGTATTCACTTTATTTAATATTGAACACTTGGTGTGTTGTATTCACTTTACTCAAAATTTGAACACTTGGGACATTCTAGTCACCTGATAACAACAGTGAGAAACAACCCATATTAAACAAATACAGGGCTTCGCCGAATATTAGCATTAGCATGGCCTCACTGTCTGTTTCACCTGGTGTCTTTGTCTGTTCAGCGTGTGAAATGTTTAGTTACTCCTCTGCCTCCCTTAGTGAAGGGAATAGGTGCAGAAAGCTTAGTTTATTTATGGCTATGGAGGCGAGACTTAGCGAGCTTGAGACGCGGTTCCGCAGCTTGGAGTTAGCTGGAGTTGCATCAGGTAGCCAGGAGAAGCTAGCTGCTGCGGAGCTGCCTAGCGTAGTTTCCGCTAGCGGTCCCCAGGCAGCAGTCGAGCAGCCGGCTAGCCAGGGCGGCTGGGTGACGGTTCGCAGGAAGCGTAGCCCAAAACAAAGACCCACGGTGCACCACCAACCGCTTCCCGTGGCTAACCGTTTTTCCCCACTCAGCGACACACCCCCTGGTAATTGGCGACTCTGTTTTGTGCTACGTGAAGCCGACTCCAGCGACCATAGTCAAGTGCATTCCGGGGGCCAGAGCGGGCGACATAGAAGCAAATTTACGGCTGCAGGCGAGACGTAAACATAAATTTGGTAAAGTTATTATTCACGTCGGAGCCAACGACATCCGGCTTCGTCAGTCGGAGGTCACCAAAAATAACTTGGAGTCGGTGTGTAACTACGCAAAAACGATGTCGGACTCCATAGCATTCTCTGATCCCCTCCCCAATCTGGCCAGCGATGAAATGTTTAGCTGCATGTCGTCGCTTCATCGCTGGCTGTCACGGTGGTGCCCCGAAAACCAGGTGGCCTTCCTAGACAATTGGAGCACTTTTTGGGGAAAACCTGGTCTGATTAGGAGAGACGGTGTCCATCCCACACCGGATGGTGCCTCTCTCATTTCTAGTAATTTGGCTAATTTTATTAGACCCAAAGTGACCTGACAATCCAGGGTCCAGACCAGGATGCAGAATTGTAGTCTTACACACCTCTCTGCTGCTTCCATAGAACCCTCATCCACCAACAATAACATATTTAACACTGTAGAGGTGGTCTCTGTTCCACGGTTAAAAGTTCACCAAGCACAGAGCAGGGAAACGGTCAATCACCATAATTTTATTAAAATTAATACTAAAGCACAAGTTGGAGAAATTAATATCACAATTAAGTGTGGACTGTTAAATATTAGATCTCTTTTGTGTAAATCCCTGTTAGTGCACGACCTGATAGCGGATCATCACATTGATTTATTTTGTCTAACTGAGACCTGGCTTCAGGAGGAGGAGTATGTTAGCTTAAATGAATCTACTACTCCTACCGATCTTAATTATCATATCCCTCGTGTTACTGGTCGAGGAGGGGGAGTGGCAGCAATCTATCACTCCAAGTTGTTAATTAATCCTAGACCAAAATATGGCTCCAGTTCATTTGAAAGCCTGACTCTTGGCATCACCCATCTGAACTGGAAGGCAGAAAAAACACTTTTGTTTGTAGTTGTATATCAGCCCCCTGCTGGGCCACATTCAGAGTTCTTGTCTGAGTTCTCTGATTTCTTATCTGATATTATCATTGGAGACTTTAATATCCATATAGACATTGTAAATGACAGCTTTAGAAATGGCTTCATTTCATTACTTAAGTCAGTTGGTTTCCTCCAGCAAATAAACCAACCAACTCATAACTTCAACCACACCCTTGATCTAGTTCTGACTTATGGTGTTGAGGTAGAACATGTGTCAGTGTTCCCTCAGAACCCACTCCTGTCAGACCATTCTTTGATCACTTTTACAGTTATGATTAAGGATTCTTCTATGCTCAGAGCACAGTCTTACTATAGCAGATGTCTTTCAGATAATGCTGTAGCTAAATTTAAGGAAGCGATCCCTGTGCTAATCCCAGGACCACCGTGTGTTTCCCCAGGGATCAATCATTATAATCTTAGCCCTGCTGAGGTTGACTCTATTGCTGAAGGTGCAGCAACATCACTGAGAATCACCCTTGATTTTGTTGCCCCCCTGAAAAAGAAAATAGTAAATCAGAGGACCCCCTGGTATAATTCACATATCAGGACCCTCAAGCAGAAAGTGCGAAGACTGGAAAGGAATTGGCATTCTTGTAAAATAGACAGCTATCATGTAGCCTGGAAAGACTGTCTATTAGTTTACAAAAAGGCCCTCCGCAAGGCGAGAACAGCTTATTTTTCTTCTTTAATTGAAGAAAACAAGAATAACCCCAGGTTTCTTTTCAGCACTGTGGCCAAATTAACCAAGAGTCACAGTGTTTTAGATCCACATATCCCTTCTTCCCTTAGTGGTGAAGACTTCTTGAGCTTCTTCACTGATAAAGTTCTAGCCATCAGAGAAAAAGCTCACCAGGCCATCCCTACAACTGGACCATCACCAGATGTGCTGACTGTGGGAACATACAGGTTCTCCAACTAGCCCTTACACTCCTTCAGCCCTATATATTTTTCTGAGACGTCATCGCTAATTCAGAAATCCAAGACCACCACCTGTCTTTTAGATCCCATCCCAACACATCTGGTAAAGGATGTTTTACTAGTGATAGGCAGTTATATCCTGGACCAGATCAATGGTTCTTTAGTGACAGGTTATATACCCCGGTCCTACAAGGTGGCAGTGATTAAGCCGTTGCTTAAGAAACCATCACTGGATCCCGATGTGTTAGCAAATCATAGGCCAATATCCAACCTTCCTTTTATCTCTAAAGTTGTTGAGAAGGTGGTGGTGACTCAGTTACTGGAGCACCTGCAGAGGAACAGCCTGTTTGAGATGTTTCAGTCAGGCTTTAGAGCTCATCACAGCACAGAAACAGCACTTATTAACACTAGAAGTCCCAGAGAGCGGCCATTTGGCCTTTTTACCTAGAAAACCCACAAGATGGCCAATTGGCCCCAAGTCCCCCCTGTGGACACTCATTTTGTTATGGAAATGTGGCTGTTAGTGGCACACGGCCGGAGCCACTTGAACCTGTGGGGGGAGGGGACATACCTTACGGCTCAGGAGGTTCTTTTGAGAGCAAGCTGCTGGACCTCAGTGCTGCTTTTGATACAGTTGATCACAGCATCCTGTTACATAGACTGGAACATGTGATTGGGATTAAAGGGACAGCACTAGACTGGTTTAGATCATATTTATCTGATAGATACCAGTTTGCTCATGTCCATGGTGTTCCCTCTTCATACAGTAGGGTTAGCCATGGAGTTCCACAAGGTTCTGTACTTGGACCAATCCTCTTCACCTTGTACATGCTTCCCTTAGGGAACATTATTTGGCAGCATGGGATAAATTTTCATTGTTATGCCACTCAGCTTTATTTATCCATGAAACCAGAGGAGAGAGAGAAGTTAGCGAAGCTTCAGACCTGTCTTAAAGATATAAAGTCCTGGATGTCTTCAAATTTCCTCCTCCTTAACCCAGGAAAAACTGAGGTCATGGTGTTTGGTCCTGAACCTCTCAGGGATAGATTAGATCACATGATCACTGCAGATGGTATCTCATTAACATCTAGTCTCTCTGTGAGGAATCTAGGAGTAACTTTTGATCAAAATCTCTCCTTCAACTCACACATTAAATTAGTCTCTAGAAGTGCCTTTTTTCACCTGAGGAACATCACAAAGATTAGGAAACTACTGACGCAGCATGATGCTGAAAAGTTAATTCATGCTTTTGTTACTTCTAGGGTGGACTATTGTAATTCTTTATTATCAGGGTGTCCAAACTCCTCTTTAAGAAGCCTCCAGCTTATCCAAATGCTGCAGCCAGAGTTCTGACAGGTATTGACAAAAGAGATCACATAACTCCTGTAATGGCGTCTCTTCATTGGCTGCCCGTTAAATTTAGAATAATTTTTAAAACCCTTCTTTTTACCTACAAGGTCCTCAGAGGCCTAGCTTCTTCCTACCTGGAGGAGCTAGTGATATCTTATCAGCCCAATAGACCGCTCCGCTCTCAGTATTCTGGTCTACTTGTGGTTCCCAGAGTTTCTAGGAGTAGAATGGGGGGCCGAGCATTTAGCTACCAGGCCCCCCTGCTATGGAACCAGCTCCCTGTCCAGGTACGGGAGGCTGACTCCATCGCTACTTTTAAGATCAGAGTTCTATTCTAGATCAGTTACTATTATAGACAGACACATTATCATACTTAGGGGGTCGTCTAATCATTAGGTTAACATCTTAGCTGTTCTTTTATAGGCCAAGGCTGCCGGGGTCCAGAAACATGATCACCTGACAGGCCCACTGTCACCCCACTGGGTCATGGTTCCCTCCCCTTTCCTCTCCTTTCCTCCTCCTCATCAAGCAGACTAGTTATGCTGATTCTTGTGTAGATTTTCTGCTTCCCCCCTCCCCCTTCTCTATTCATTTACAGGTATTGCCGCCTTCGGAGCTGCATGATGACCTCCGGCCCCGCTGACCCGCTTTATAAATAGTGTATTTTTGTATGTGTTTCTGTGCTCTGTGCCTCTCCTCTCCTCTCCTCTCCTCTCCTCTCCTCTCCTCTCCTCTCCTCTCCTCTCCTCTCCTCTCCTCTCTCTTTACCCAGCCGGCCATCAGCAGGAGGGTCCTCCAACATGAGCCTGGTCCTGCTGAAGGTTTCTTCCTGTTAAAGGGGAGTTTTTCCTTGCCACTGTTGCTTGTCTGGGGTTAGGCCCTGGGATTCTGGAAAGCGTCTTGAAACAATTTGGATTGTAAAAGACGCTATATAAATAAAGATTGATTTGATTTGACCGAAATACCGTTTGTAGCTTATTGTGCTGTAAAAACTGAAATGAAAATTAAAAATTAATAACATAAAATGACAATATAAGATATAAAAGAACAATATAAAATAACTATATAAGTGAGGCAAAAAAGGGGGTCAACAAAAAGGGCGTTACCATTATGCTTCTGGCGGGGTTCTAAAAGGTCAGGGCACCTTGAAGAAGGTCAGGCCAAGGTTAGGAGAAGGTCAGGGCAAGGTCAGGTCAGACACTCTGCCCTGGGTTCAATTTAGCTCCGATCAGATGTGACATTGCTGCTGATGAAGCAGTGTTTTAGTGTTGTTCTGAGAATGTTGATTTCATCCCTGGTTACGAGTGAGTCATTGGGTTCTGCAAAAAGAGACTCTTCGATCATCACCGGAATCAGCAACCAAAGCTTGGAGGCTTATTTTTTCCATAAATGATCTAATGAGCCACCAAATCCAAGTGTCTCAACAATCTTTACCAGGTGAGTAGAAACACAGAGGGTTGGACATATATGAGAAACAAGGTTTTTGGTATTTTTGAATTAGCTGGAAAGACTTGAAAGGAACACAACATCATATTATCTCGACCGACCGACCGACCGACCGACCGACCGACCGACCGACCGACCGAACGAATGAACGAATGAATGAATGAATCCCAGAGCCTGACCCCCAAACAAGGAAAAACTCCCCTTTAACAGGAAGAAATCTTGAGCAGGACCAGGTGGGGACCCTCCTGCTGATGGCTGGCTGGGTAGATAAAGAGGAGAAGGGGGGAGGATAGGTAGAGGAGAGAATAGGCATAGATCATAGAAAATACATAGAGAAATACATTATATTAAGTAAAGTAAGCTGCCAGTAGCATCAAGTTGAGTGGGTCAGCGGGGTGGGAGGTCAGTATGCAGCTCTGAAGGCGGCGATACCTGTAGATGAATACAGAAGGGGGGGGGGAGGCTGAAAAACTACACAAGAAATAACATCACTAATCTACTTTATGAGGAAGAGGAGAGGAGACCATTTCCCAATGGGGTGACAGAGGCCTGCCAGGTGATCATGTTTCTGGACCCCGGCAGCCTCGGCCCATAGCAGCATAACTAAGATAACCTAATAATTAGACGACCACCTAAGTATGATAATTTGTCCATCTATGATAGTAACTGGGACTACAGAATTAGTGATAATAAGCTTTTTCAAAGAGGTAATTTTTAAGCCTAATCTTAAAAGTAGAGGTGGAGTCAGCCTCCCGTACCTGGACAGGGAGCTGGTTCCACAGCAGGGGGCCTAAATGCTGGTAGCTAAATGCTCGGCCCCCCATTCTACGTCTAGAGACTCTGGGGAACACAAGTAGGCCAGCATTCTGAGAGCAGAGTAGTCTATTGGGCTGGTAAGGTGTCACTAGCTCCTCCAGGTAGGATGGAGGAGTTTAGGGGCTCGTTGGAGACCCTGTATGTTCCCACAGTCAGCACATCTGGTGATGGTCCAGATGAGTCCTTCACCTTGCTGTAATTATCTGTCATCCTCACTCTGTCATGTAAAGGTATCAGATCTGTGCCTCAAGGATCCCAGGAGGATCTAGCCTTCTCTGCTATTCAGCATCTCTACCCCTCCCCCTTCACACACAGGCCTGCTTTTACTTCCTCATCCCCAACCAATGCTTCAAGTGGCACTAAAGACTAATGAGGAACACGTGTCCCTTGAGTTTCTCTTCTATTTCTGACTGACTGGTTTTTATGCCTGTCTGTGACGTCTCTGCGATGGCAAATTGCACCAGAAACTGGGAGAATCCCAGACACAGACAACATGAGTTGAGGGTTTCAGGCCTCAGACTAAGAATTTGGGCAAGTGTAGACTGAGAGCATGCCCTTCAAAAATAAATAAAACAATACAATAAAAGAAAATTTGGAGGTGTGACCCCAAACATAAGGTGGAAATCTCAGTTTATAAAATTAGACATGTTGAAATTTCTAAATTTGGTGAAATTCAAAACAGCAGGAATAATATAGGAAGCATGAATAAGCTGCTGCCAAAAACCATCAGGGAACAGCTCAAGTGTGTATGTATCGATAGAGACACTTGTAAGGATGCTCATGGAGGTAATGCATACTCGAACTCTTAACGTAACTAATTTATGGCTATAAAAAACATCTTATGATGCAGAAATACAGCATAAAGAGCCATTGCATTGCAGATAGAGAACTGTAGCCACAAAAAACAAAGTAGGGCAAGTCTCTGCCTCCTGCAGCTACAGCTGCTACACACATAGAAACATCAATAATAACTTCACAAACTTGCTATATTATTTAGGAAAATAGCAACATTTTAGCGACAGTTTAATTACTCTGTCGTACAGATTGTCTGTGCGCTTCCCTTCCATCAAGAGGTGCTTTTCTATCACCGTGGAAGCTAACGCTGAAGGTCGCTCCAGCATCTTAATTCAGACACATGTGCTGGGTTTGTCGAATTTGTGAAAGGTACCATGTGGTAAAGTGCGAATCTATCCCTTGGAGGCTCACGACCAAACACGACGACCTGGTGGTCTGGAGCCATTTCATGGGTAAATATAGCTGAGTGTCATTAGCATAGCAATGACCATTTGCTGAATAGTGTTTCCTAAGGGAAGCATGTACAAAGTGAAAATAATTGACAAGACAAAACACTTCTTCTCTGGCCCACTTGGGAGGGGAATATGGAGAATGCTATGGGTCTGACATCATTGTGGCTTACTTACACACAAACTCAATATTAATTTTGGGAACCTCTGACTGATGAAGCTGGGTGTTGTTTGCTCCGAAGTGAATAATAACTTTTATGATTACTTTTCACTAGCTGTCACTATTCAAAGCCACACCAAGATAAAACCAGTACATGGGAGCGACCCTGGTTCCGGCAGCTCCAGATCCTCCATGTCCTTGCCTCATAGATGGTATTCCAGCTGTTCTTTCCTCAAGTATTTAAACCCCCTTGTCTGACACTCATTATTGCTTGGATTTCTTTGATGAGAGAGTTCACTGTGAACAGAAATTGTTTTTGAATAAAATAAGATTTTCTGCTAAGTGCTGTTCTGCTGGTTGTGTGCTGCGTCTGTGTCTTGTTTCTACCCTTGACAAAGGGGCTTTGATCATACAGCAAACTACTATGGCTGGGAAATGACTGTGTGTGAATTTGCTCTGGGGCTGCTTCCATTGGGCACCCTATTGCATCACTTCCTGTGCATCCTGTCATGGTGGTGCACGTTGCATAAAGTTAAATAGTCGGGCAATTCTTGTTATTTGCCTACAAAACTTCTGATTACACAAATATACAACTCTCAGTTGTCATGAGAACATTTTCATCTGCTGATTCTACCCATCATAGCATTAGCATGGCCTCACTATCTCTGTCTGTTCAGTGTGTGAAATGTTTAGTTCCTCTTCTGCCTCCTTTAGTGAAAGGAATAGGTGCAGAAAGTGTAGTTTATTGATGGCTCTGGAGGCGAGACTTAGTGAGCCTGAGACATGGTTCTGCAGCTTGGAGTTGTCTGGAGTTGCGTCAGGTAGCCAGGAGAAGGTAGCTGCTGCGGAGCTGCCTAGTGTAGCTGCAGCTAGCTGTCCCCCGGCAGCAGCAGGCTAGCCAGGGCGGCTGGATGACGGTTCGCAGGAAGCGTAGCCCAAACCAAAGGCCCACGGTGCACCACCAACCGTTTCCCGTGGCTGATCGTTTTTCCTCACTTGGCGACACACCCGCTGAGAAACCGACTCTGTTTTGCACTACGTGAAGCCGACTGCAGCGACCATAGTTAGGTGCATTCTGAGGGCCAGAGCAGGTGACCTCGAAGCCAATCTAAAGCTGCTGGTGAGAAGTAAATGTAAATTCGGGAAAGTTATTATTCACGTTGGAGCAAACGATACCGGGCTTCGTCAGCCGAAGGTCACCAAAATTAACAGAGTTGGTGTGAAATTACGCAAAAACAATGTCGGACTCCGGAGTATTCTCTGGTCCCCTCTCCAATCTGGCCAGCAATGAAATGTTTAGTCGCATGTCGTCGCTTCTTCGTTGGCTGTCACAGTGGTCCCCCAACCAGCTGTCCCTTGTAGACAATTGGAACAGTTCTTGTGGAAAACCTGGTCTGATTAGGAGAGACGGTGTCCATCCCACCCGGGATGGTGCCCCTCGCATTTCTAGTAACTTGACCAAATTTATTAGACCCAAAGTGACCTGACAAACCAGGGTCCAGACCAGGATGCAGAGTTGTAGTCTTACACACCTCTCTGCTGATTCCATAGAACCCTCATCCACCAACAATAATATATTTAACACTATAGAGGTAGTCTCTGTTCCACGGTTAAAAGTTCACTAAGCACAGAGCAGGGGAGCGGTCAATCACTATAATCTTATTAAAATTAATAACAAAGCACAAAAAGAAGAAATTAACAGCACAATTAAATGTGGACTATTAAATATTAGATCTCTTTTGAGTAAATCCCTGTTAGTGTATGACCTGATAGCGGATCATCACATTGATTTATTCTGTCTTACTGAGACCTGGCTTCAGGAGGAGGAGTATGTTAGCTTAAATGAATCAATTCCTCCTACCCATCTTAATCATCTTATTCTTCATGGTACTGGTTGAGGAGGGGGAGTGGCAGCAATCTATCAATCCAAGTTATTAATTAATCCTCGGCCAAAACATGTCTCCAGTTCATTTGAAAGCCTCACCCATTTGAACCGGAGGACAGAAAAGCCACTTTTGTTTGAAGTTGTATATTGGCCCCCTGCTGGACCACATTCAGAGTTCCTGTCTGAGTTCTCTGATTTCTTATCTGACTTGGTCCTTAGAACAGACAAAGTCATTATCATTGGAGACTTTAATATCCATGTAGATGTTATAAATGACAGCTTTAGAAATGGCTTCATTTCATTACTTGAGTCAGTTGGTTTTCTTCAACAGATAAATTAACTAATTCATAGCTTCAATCACACCCTTGATCTAGTTCTGACTTATGGTGTTGAGGTAGAACATGTGTCAGTGTTCCCTCAGAACCCACTCCTGTCAGATCTGTCAGACTTGGTCCAATTAATTTTGAGCCCTTAAAATTAGGAGAATGCATAAAAATACTTGCAATACCTAAACATTACATGTTTTTGTTCAAGCACATGAAATAAATTAAATTTCAAATCCACACTTCAAATCTATCCCAGTTGTTTTCTTTTCAACCTAGTGTGACTGCGTAGAAAGCTGGAAGAGTGTCCCCAGCCGGTGATCAGCTGTCAGCCTTTCTGTTAGTTCCCATAAATTATTCCCAAAGAAGAAAAAACATCAAAACGGCTTCAGCCATCTTCTTTCAGCTGGGTTCTCCATCTCACTTATTTTCACACACACACACACACACACACACACACACACACACACACACACACACACACACACTTTAGTGTAGAGGAACAAGCATATAAGAGCCATGTGCACTACTAGACAGGCCCTCTAAGCATTTTTTGTTCAATACCTTGCTCAAGGGAGCCACACATCTTTTGGTTTACACCTGGGAATCAAACCAGTAACCCTCCTTAGCTCATGTTGAGAGGCCAACAATGCATTTGTGGTGCGATATGAGGGTTCAGGTTATCATGCTAGCTGGTTAGCTGTACAGTATTTGAGATCTGGGTTTTTGGTTGTCCCTCCTCCTTCACTCGCACAGTTGACAATATAGAGATGGTAACTCAGTCTGTTGAGCAAGGCACCGAGCCCACAATTGCTCACATTCGATGAACTCGTGGCTCATCCTGGCAGGGGGAGGTTAGACATGACTTCGCTTGTTGTGGACCCTTCCTGAGACCCTGAAAGGGACCAAGCAGTTAAGACAAGGATATGAGATAAACATGAGTAATATATGTTCTGCTATAATCACAGAAATATACAGGAGTTTGAGTATATATAGTGTATGTATGGATCCAAACACATAAGCACAAGCTTTTATCCAAAGTGACTTAGAGTGAGGTAACTCTGGTAATAAAGAAGACGTCCAGGAGCCCAGGTGCATCTCACATGGAGCTCTGGGAAACTCCAGCTTCAGATCTTGATGGACCAGCATCAACAAGACTGGAGAAAAACCAGATGGGCTCCAGCAGTAATATTGGTATTTATGTGGCATGAATGTAAACATGAATATTAAGGGTGGAGGAACCAAAGAAGGAGGCAGCGGTGTTTATTTATTATGTAAGTGCTGACAGTATAGAATGGGATTTTTCTTCTAGTTGAACAGGTTACACTGGAAATAATTATCTTAACCGCGTCTACTTTGCATTCTCTGACCTGCGATGACCTTCTCTCTCCAAAAACAATCGCTCTCCCATCCTTTTTCTCTGTTTCCACTCTTCTTCTTTTGCACCACCACTTGGTTTTTACATGTGAATCAGATGAAATCTACTCCGTGGAAAAGCAGTGAAAAAATACATGGGATACAGTTGCTATCATTGGTCTCAGGTGCTGAGCCGTTGTGGAGACACCATAGCCGTGGCCATCAACACCATCAAGGGCCACCACAAGTTCAAAGACCATGAGGTTCCACAGAGCTGAACAGAAGCTCCACACTCATCCACAGACAAAGTCTGGCCTCTTCACCTTCGCCACTGATCACATGGAAGTGAATCTTGGATCTTGGAGTATGCCCAAGGCTGGTTTCTGCTGACGGTGAAAGAATTTCCTCTTGGTGAAATAACAAATGAAAATCTGAAGCCCCTTTCACATCATGTATGGTCCCATGTCCACGTGGATGTTTTTGGCAATCTGAAAGTGTTGCCGCGGCGTTTTGTCCCAGGTCAGATGAGCCTCAAGCTCGGCTCTCCCTGACTGCCAGGTTTTGGTGTAGTCAGTGGACAGGCCGTCTCTGTGGATGCTGCAAGGCCATGAGAGCTTCTCACAGTCCCAATCGGCTGGCGGAGGACAACAAAGTTGTTCACATAGACTTCAAAATCAGGGAACAGTCTATTTGACCTCCCTCCATGATCAGCAAAAATCAGCCAACCGGATTTGGCACAACCCCCATGATATCCAGACTCCATGGCTCCCATCTGGATGCAGAATCCGCAGGTGCACAGTACAGAGCAGGAAGAGCTTCCTCCCCAAGGCAGTCCAGCTCCTGCATGACAGCTGTTGATGTGAGCTTGATTGTACGACTTGTAATTTATGTATTTATTAATAAGCGTGCACAGCATCTGCTGTCTTGTACTCCTTTATTTTAAATTGTCCCATGGGAACAAATAAAGTATTGCATGAAACTGAACTGTAGGAACATTTTGCTAAAAAGGAAAACAAGAGAAAGATTTAATAAGAAAATGGCCATTGTAAACACAGATTAGCTTATAAAGTTTACCATGTTGTCTAAATCAACTAAAATGGCTTCATTAAAAAAAAGGTGAACAGCAAGGTCATTTAGGCAGAACACTTTTAATTTTTAAAATTTTAATACGGGTAGCTCAAGTTTTGGCTTAAGACAGTTTGGTGATGTCAGAATTCTCTTTTTTTCCCGCATATCTTTGGGAGGTGACATGTTGGAGGCTGTTGACAGTCATTACAGCTGTTTGGTTGTTTACTCCTGTGTCTCTGGTGTGTTACTGGCCCCACTCAGCTCTCTGGATGGGATGCGTCTCTGCAGTCTCTGGCCGCCTGAATCATTTAACAATCACCCAGAACTTTGGCCTTGGGATTTGTGTCAGTGCAGTAAACTTGTGCACAGTTCTTGATGTTTTGAGGACAAACCCCCTCCCTGTCCCCCATCCCCAAACATAAAGTGTTTTCAAGGCGCTGCATTGATTGACAGGAACTACCCCAGCTCGATGTGTCAGTGTGTTGTTGTGTTCTGTTGGGACATGTTTCCTCGTACCCACAGTTGATCCCGGCTGAGCGCGCCATGACTGATCCACCGCTCACACACTTCTCTGTCGCGAGCATCCACTCACTGCTCTGACTGGATCATTTGCACATCTTTGTTTGCACGGAGAAGATGAACAAATAGAAAAAGGGGGAGACTGCAGAGGCAAGAGAAAAAAGGGGCGGCAGTCTATGTGTGTGTGTGTTTGTGTGTGGAAAGGGAGAGGTAGTCTGAAGATTATATTTTGCTGTCTAGAAAATGAGGAAAAGGGTCTCTTCTATCTCCGGGAGTCGACTGGGGAGATCTCTCTTCTGATTCTTGTTGGAATTGTTTATCATAGCAGGGCAGGGGGTGATAAAGGCAGTGCTCCATCACAGCTTTTACAGCCTCGCAACACATGCTGAAATGAAAGGAGCAATAGATGGTGACTTGATTTGCCTCAGCTCAAGAAGTAAGGTCCAGGGCATGATTGCAGCCCTGTGAAGTTCTGTCCAAAAGAGAAGCTGTTTTTTAGTCATCTACTCAGTTGGCCTCCTTTAAAATCACAATAGTCACAGTATCACACACACACTCATGTTTCTGTACCACTGCACTAACCCTCACCTAAACCAATAAAACATTTTGCAACCCTCAAATAGTCTGGAACTTACAGGTATATATGTATAAGGGTTGTCAAAATGAACACATTATTGTGGATTCATCCATCATGATTATTCTGGTTTAAAATTTGAATGTGATTGACCAACTACGTGGAATGCACCCACTCTTCTTTTGCTCTGATTTGCACCCCAGTTAACTTTTGCCAGCAGTCAGCATCAAAGTGGTGGTTTCAGTGGTGTAGAGATGATGCTAGTGTGTGTTACCACAGGCAGTTTCACACGTGGCATACTTTCCAAGCATGCGTGAAAAAAAATTACAGCAAGTAGAACTTCAACCCTGCTGTGAAAAAAATAAGAAAATGATTATATTTATAGAATAAAATATGTATATACCAGGATGTACTGTATGTGTGTGTGTGTGTGTGTGTGTGTGTGTGTGTGTGCCAGAAAGTAGGATGTTATTTAGCCCAGTTAAGTCCAACCCGAGCGACTAAGCTCGGTGTGCTTGTTCTGCTAATTGGGGTCAACGGTTTCCATTGAGCACTTAACTGACTGCTGCCAATAATAAAGGATGCACTTCAGCAGCCTCTGTAGCTCTGAATCCCCCTCCTGCACTTAAATGTGTGAGAACTGGCCACCAGGCCACACATCAACCACAACCGCCCTGCAAAACGGTCTAATTATGGAGTGTTTTGTAATTAAGGCGTGATGAAACACTCGTCAGTCACTCCAACTTTTCGCACCTTTGCCTGTATAAAAACAAATTAAAATCAAAAGGACTGCTAACCTTGCTAACAACCTCATCATGGTGGCTAACACACAGTGGTTTAGTGATTTGATTGTGTTTGCTTTGTGTGTGGAGATATTGTACATTTAGAGGAAGCGGCTGCATCACTGCACGTCGGTGTGAAAAGAGCAGCTTTGATTACTTTTCACACAGGGTGATGAAAGCTGACACACAGCTGAGCAGCAAAGCTGGAGAGGAGCCTTAGAGTCAGGATGGAACCTGTGATTAACATTTAGCAGCTCCATACACACACAAACACAACCAGAGCACTTTCACACGTTTGGACAAAATATAAACACAACACAGGAGACAGAGGGATTTTATAATACCTTTACTTACACATTTCAGTTTACATTTTCAATACAAAGACATTGGAAACATGTTAAAAATTTCAAATCAAATAATTTTCTGACCGAACACAGGACGTCTTTCCCTCCCCAGATGTTGCCAAACATCTCAGTTTTTTCAGTCAACTAAAATTCCACCCTGAGCTGAGCTGCCAGCGGTCCAGTCATCATGGCCACCATGTCCTCTCACCCAGTTCTTTCTGGTCTTCCAGATGGCTAACTTAGATGATCCCCCAGATGAAATTAACCAGTTAGTGTCCAGCCTTTCTCCTAGCATGGTAGTGGGCAGCCTGAAGAAGAAACCCTCACCTAACCCAAGAAACCACCTCTGTAGCTGTCCAAAGGACTGTCTGGGACACTGGACAAAGAGGTGGTAGATGGTTTCTGACTGGGAGCAGAAAGAGCAGCCATCCCCTGTGCTAGGGTCAAGGTGCACTAGATATCTGTTCGTAGCTGGAGGTCTCCTGTCCGTTTATCAACAGGGGGGTTATACAGGGAACGCCAACAGCCCCCCGAGGAAGATCCCACAGTCCATCTTGACGCCTTCAGCTCTGCCAGGGAGTGCAAGTTTGTAACCTTAATGGCTAAGAGGTAGAGAACAGTGTTATCCTAACAATAAGCCATGGGTAACACAGGAAGTCAAGGATGTCCTCAATAAGAAGAAAAAGGCCTTCAGAAATAAAGACAGGGAGGAGATGAAAGAAGTGCAGAGGGAGGTGAAACGCTGCTTGAAGGAGGCAAAGAACACCTACAGGAAGAAGGTGGAGAAGAAGCTGGCTGATATCAACATGCGGGACATCTGGGAAGGTGTCAGGACCATCACTGATCACAAAGCCAAGACCAGCACGGAAGGGGGAGGAGTGGAGAGGGCAAACGACCTGAACCAATTCTTCAACAGGTTCAGTCAGCCCACTCCACTCCAATCCCCCCCCACTCCCCAGCAGCCGAGCTCCCCTCTACCCCCCCTCCCTCCAACCCGCCACCCACCACAACTTCCCCCAACCCCACCTCCCCTCCCTCTACTGACCTCCCTCCTCCCACCCTCTACCACCCCCATCCCCCTGCTCTCACCATCCCCACATCCTCCCTGCTTCACGGCTGACCAGGTGAGGGGAGAACTGAGGAAGCTCCGGCCCCGAAAAGCAGCTGGACCGGATAGAGTCTGTCCCCGGCTCCTCAAAACCTTGTCCTACAGGACAAGCTTCTACAGATGCGAGTGGACCCCTGCCTGGTTGCTTGGATCTCCAGCTACCTCACCGACAGGCCGCAGTTCGTCAGGATGAAGGACATCACGTCTGACACTGTGGTCAGCAGCATCGGTGCTCCACAGGGGACTGTGCTGTCCCCCATCCTCTTCACTCTGTACACCTCGGACTTCTGTTACAACTCCGAAATGTGTCATATCCAGAAGTTCGCAGATGACACAGCCATCGTTGGATGTATCAGAGACGACGAAGAGGAGGAGTACCGGTGCCTGGTGAGGGACTTGGGCCTGGTGCCACAACAACAGCCTGCAGCTCAACACCTCCAAAACTAAAGAACTGGTCATTGACTTTGGGAGGGACCGACCGAGACACGAGGCAGCTGTACAAGAAGACCCAGAGCAGCATGTAATTCCTGAGGAGACTCAGATCCTTCAACATCTGCAGGAAACTCCTCTGGATGTTCTACCAGTCTGTGGTCGCCAGCATCCTGTCCTACGCTGTGGTGTGCTGGGGGGGGGGAGTGTGACAAAAGCGGACCTCTCCAGGCTGGAGAAGCTGATCAGGTGGGCCAGCTCGGTGGTGGGGATGAAGCTGAAACCTCTGGCGACAGTGGCAGAGAGGAGAACTATTGACAAACTGTGGAGCATCATGGACAATGTCCGCCACCCTCTGCACACTGTCATCCACAGCCAGAGAAGCCTGATCAGCCAGAGGCTGCGCCTTCCCAAGTTCAGGACAAACAGACTGGGGAACTCATTCATCCCCCGAGCCATCAGACTGTTCAACTCCTCACTGGGGGAAAGGAGGGCCAACAGAAGGACTGGAACAACACTGGAATAACATAATACTGTGACATCCATTCATTCAGTTCATTCATCCATCTATTCATTTATTTACATTTTTATAGTTTTATATTTTATATTCTATTTTTAATTTATTCTATTTTATTTCTTATTTTATTCTATTTTTATTATCTTTAATAGGTTTAATGGTGTGTAATGGTGGTGGGAAATTTTGTACAGTGCTGTACGTTTTTTTGGAGAGGCTAATTTCCCTGATGGACACCCCCTAAAGGGATCAATAAAGTACTCAATCAATCAATCTGTGACACGAGATGCGATTTCAACCAATCCCTGTACCCTATAGGCTCCCTGTAGGCTGTCAAAAACTCTAGGTCATTTTTGGAAGAACAAAAACCATAATCAATTAGACCAAAAAAATCACAATCAGTTCAGGAGACTTCCAACGACCAGCTCCTCATCCTCCACTAAACATAGGTCATCTTTGTGGCACCTTGCGCTCTTAAACTCATTTGTTGCCAACACTCTAGACAGCAACTTGTAATCGGTGCACACAAAGGACACCAGGCACCAGTTCTTTATGTCCTGCAGGTCCCCTTTCTTTGGAAGTAGGGTGAAGATGGCTCTTCTGCAGCGCAGCGGCAGCTGACCTTGGCTCAGACTGTCTCTGAGGATACACAGTAAATCTTCACCAAGAACGGGCCTGAAGGCCCTGTAAAACTCTGCAGGAAGCCCATCAACGCCCGGAGCTTTCCCACCAGTTCCTCAGCCAACAGGGGAGCATCCAGCCCCCGGTTCTGTTCATCACCCACCTGGCGCAGACCTTCCAGAAAGGACAGCTCCACTGTCCCTGTAGAAATCCACCACCCGCTGGTGAATCTCAGTAGGGTCCTGAAGCATTTGTCCAGTACCGGCCCAAAGGGAGTGCACCATCCTCCTCTGGTCATTCCAGGCCAAAGAAAAAGTGAGAGAGAGCATCCATCCGGGTGATATGTTGGAACCTTTAGCGGACCAGAGCTCCCTAAACAGCCACACCCAGTAAGTCAGGTAAAGCTGATGATTTGATTTTGAGAACCTAAATCTCTTCTCTTCCTCACATAGAACATGCCAAAAGTTGGAGCTCTGCCACAGCTCTCTCCAGATCCCTCATGGACCTGGCCATGTCCCTGCTGGCACTGAGAGTATACTTTAAACAAAACTGCTTTATGTGGATTTTGCAAATGTCCCACCACTGAAGGATGGAGCTGTAACTAGATTTTGTCAGTTTAAAATTTTGCCATAGGGTTTTAAAATCTTTTAAAAAAACATTATTGTGAAGTAACTGGGTGTTAAATTAATACCAAAGCACAAGTTGGAGAAACTAATATCACAATTAAATGTGGACTGTTAAATATTAGATCTCTTTTGTGTAAATCCCTGTTAGTGCACGACCTGATAGCAGATCATCACATTGATTTATTTTGTCTAACTGAGACCTGGCTTCAGGAGGAGGAGTATGTTAGCTTAAATGAATCTACTCCTCCTACCGATCTTAATTATCATATTCCTCGTATTACTGGTCGAGGAGGGGGAGTGGCAGCAATCTATCACTCCAAGTTATTAATTAATCCGAGACCAAAATATGGCTCCAGTTCATTTGAAAGCCTGACTCTTGGCATCACCCATCTGAACTGGAAGACAGAAAAGCCACTTTTGTTTGTAGTGGTATATCGGCCCCCTGCTGGACCACATTCAGAGTTCTTATCTGAGTTCTCTGATTTCTTATCTGACCTGGTCCTTAGAACAGACAAAGTCATTATCATTGGAGACTTTAACATCCATGTAGACGTTGTAAATGACAGCTTTAGAAATGGCTTCATTTCATTATTTGAGTCAGATGGTTTTCTCCAGCAGATAAACCAACCAACTCATAGCTTCAACCACACCCTTGATCTAGTTCTGACTTATGGTGTTGAGGTAGAACATGTGTCAGTGTTCCCTCAGAACCCACTCCTGTCAGACCATTCTTTGATCACTTTTACATTTATGATTAAGGATTCTTCTATGCTCAAATCACAGTCTTACTATAGCAGATGTCTTTCAGATAATGCTGTAGCTAAGTTTAAGGAAGCAATCCCTGTGCTGATCCCAGGACCACTGTGTGTTTCCCCAAGGATCAGTCATTATAATCTTAGCCCTGCTGAGGTTGATTCTATTGCTGAAGGTGCAGCAGCCTCACTGAGAATGACACTTGATTCTGTTGCCCCCCTGAAAAAGAAAATAGTAAATCAGAGGAGGTGTGCCCCCTGGTATAATTCACATATCAGGACCCTCAAGCAGAAAGTGCGAAGACTAGCAAGGAAGTGGCATTCTTGTAAAATAGACAGCTATCATGTAGCCTGGAAAGAGTGTCTATTAGTTTACAAAAAGGCCCTCCGCAAGGTTAGAACAGCTTATTTTTCTTCTTTAATTGAGGATAATAACAACAACCCCAGGTTTCTTTTCAGTGGCCAAATTAACCAAGAGTCACAGTGTTGTAGATCCACAAATCCCTTCTTCCCTTAGTGGTGAAGACTTCATGAGCTTCTTCACTGATAAAGTTCTAGCTATCAGAAAAGAAGCTAACCAGGCCATCCCAACAACTGGACCATCACCAGATGTGCTGATTGTGGGAACGTACAGGTTCTCCAACGAGCACTTAAACTCCTTCAGCCCTATATATTTTTCTGAGGCGTCTTCGCTATTTCAGAAATCCAAGTCCACCACGTGTCTTTTAGATCGCACCCCAACACACCTGTTGAAGGATGTTTTACCATTGATAGGCAGTTCTATCCTGGACCAGATCAATTGTTCTTCAGTGACAGGTTATGTACCCCGGTCCTACAAGGTGGCAGTGATTAAGCTGTTGCTTAAAAAAACATCACTGGATCCTGATGTGTGAGCAAACTATAGGCCGATATCCAACCTTCCTTTAATCTCTAAAATTCTTGAGAAGGTGGTGGTGACTTCTGGAGCACCTGCAGAGAAACAGCCTGTTTGAGGTGTTTCAGTCAGGCTTTAGAGCTCACCACAGCACAGAAACAGCACTTATTAAAGTTACTAATGATCTTCTTCTAGCTTCAGATCAAGGACTGGTCTCTATGCTGGTTGTGCTGGACCTCAGTGCTGCTTTTGATACAGTTGATCACAGCATCCTGTTACAGAGACTGGAACATGTGATTGGGATTAAAGGGACAGCACTAGACTGGTTCAGATCGTATTTATCAGATAGATACCAGTTTGCTCATGTCCATGGTATTCCCTCTTCATACAGTAGGGTTATCCATGGAGTTCCACAAGGTTCTGTACTTGTACCTATCCTTTTCACCTTGTACATGCTTCCCGTAGGGAACATTATATTGCCGCATGGGAGATATTTTCATTGTTATGCTGATGACACCCAGCTATATTTATCCATGAAACCAGAGGAGACAGAGAAGTTAGTGAAGCTTCAGACCTGTCTTAAAGACATAAAGTCCTGAATGTCTTCAAATTTCTGAGGTCATGGTGTTTATTCAGGGATAGATTAGATCACATGATAACTCTAGATGGTATCTCATTAACATTCCTGTCTGTGAGGAATCTTGGAGTAACTTTTGACCAAGACCTCTCCTTTAACTCACACATTAAAACAGGCTCTAGAAGTGCCTTTTTTTACCTGAGGAACATCACAAGGATTAACCACGTCTCAAGCTCACTAATTCTCGCCTCCATAGCCGTAAATTAACTACACTTTCTGCACCTATTCCTTTCACTAAGGGAGGCAGAGGAGTAACTAAACATTTCACACGCTGAACAGACAAAGACACCGGGTGAAACAGATGGTGAGGCCATGCTAACGCTGATAATCAGCGAAGCCCTGTATTTTTTAAATATGGGTTGTTTCTCACTGTTGTTATCAGGTGACTAGAATGTCCCAAGTGTTCAATTTTAAGTAAAGTGAATACAACACACCGTGCACAGTGCAACCAACGAACAGTTGAGAAGACAGGAAGTGACGCAATACGTTACCGGAAATCCCGAGAGAGTAATCCAGAGAGGAGTGTAAAGTGTCTGTGCATGGCCTGCGTGTCCTGTGATCTACCTGTGTCTCATTTGTAGTAGGCGGACTTGCTGCTCTCAGCACTGCGTCGCGGGCAGATCAGCTGTCCAATGATCCCCCTGATAATCTGGCCAACCCCGCTTCACACTAATCCAAAGGCCCGGTGAGGTACCTACCTGTTTGGGCATGATCGGATCACAAGACCCTCCTCGAGACAACCAAAACACTTTAGAGAATCGGTGGTGAAATAAAGGGTAGAGTCAAACTCTTCAACACTGAAGGGAAGAGCCAAATTAAGCTCTTCTTTGTTTTTAGGCACCATCGACGCCTGTCCTCTAAAAGACACGCCGAGCGGATCAGCCTTATCAGGGCTGTCTACAAAAACCACCACCGTGCTGTTCATTCTGGAAACAGACTTAATGCTTCCATGACCCACAATCTCCAGGTCGCACTCCTCCATGGACACACCAATCGTTGGAGAGTTTGAAGATGTGTCTGCGGGTGAGTTTCTCAAACCCGGAGACACCAGGCGGCGCCGCCTTGATGTGATGACCTGCCGCGGTCACCAAACAATTAAAACAAACAATTAATCCAAAACCAGTGATCACACAAACACACCAATGTGTAATTACAAAAAAGTGATACCCAATAACATTAAACACCACCCAGGGCACGAATAAAGATTAGAAAGGTTTGATAAAACTTTCTGTATAATCTCTCACTCCCATAGCCTGACACTCACCACACTCAGAGAGGGGGAGAGAGGGGAGAGGTTGTCACTTCCATTTCTTTCTGTTCGGATACTGACGCAGGATGCCTTCAGGTCCCCACAGTTGCTGGAACAGTGCCTTGTGGCATTAATGTTCTGCTTCCAGAAGGTCACGATATCACACGTGTCCCTGCCCCATCGTCTGTCCCTGCCTATCCGGCAAATTGTAGCTTTGCTTCACCAATGAAAGGATTCAGCACCTGACAATTAATGTGTTCATTCGCCTCAGTAAGGGCTCACAGAGCAGTATCCAGTCATAGGCTGCACACATGCCCAAGTAATAATCTGGCCAACCCCGCTTCACACTAATCCAAAGGCCCGGTGAGGTACCTGCCGGAAGGCACGCCTAGTGGCAGTCCTTCTTCGAAAAACACCTCAGCGTTCCTCTCTTCCTTAAAAATCACTTTCACACAGAGATGTGTGAGACTGACAGCTCTCTTCTTGATCTGCCCCAGCTACTGTCCTGTGTCTGGCAGCTAAAAGTGGATAAGCTAAAGCCGTCTTTTTAGTTGTGAGGATTTTAATAGATCCTCGATTTCCTGTAGACTCATTCAAAGGTTCCAGCTCCACTATGTCGGCCTCCAGATCTCTGATAGAACCGGTGACATGACCAGGGACATTGAGGATGTGCTGCTGACACAACAGTTTAATCACAGTGTTTCCATGGTCCCACCATTGCTTTAGATAGGTGAACTCACCCTTCCTCTGCCTAAAACCAGTTCCAAACAACCCCAAATGCTGGTCCAAAATGCTGGTAGGCACTTTTTGTTCAAAAAGGGTTAGGACGTGCCCCCCTGGCACAACATTAGATGTTTTAGGAATACTAAAATAAGAACAATAAAAGCAATGGAAAAGAGCTAAAGAGCCCTGTTATCTCTAATGTGGGACTATGTGGACTGTCTTCAGCCTCCATATAATCTTCTCCACATGATGGGACACTATGTGATTCAGGAGAGGAGATTTACATCCATATATGACTTTATGTGCACTCTCTGCACAGACCATGGCGCTGGACACCACACAAAGCACTGAAATCTATACTAATAAACTGACACAACACAGCAACACCTAAATAAACTATACTGACAAAAATATTAACAAGAAAATAGCTTAAACAGATCAAAACACAGCAGCTCACAGCACGCTCCTCACGGGGAGGGGGGGACAGAGGGAGAGACAGAGGGGGAGGAGGGAGAGAGAGAGGGGGAGGGCGAGAGAGAGTGAGTGAGGGGGGAGAGGGAGAACTTAAGTGTATCACCTGTTCCATTCTAGCTCAGGTGTGTTTCTAATATCTAATTTGACAGTTGGGAAAACTTGTTCATCTTCTCTCTGCTGCATCTGTTGATGCTTACAAGCGTTGACAACTATTATCTACTATCACAGCAAAATCATTATTTGACATGCACCCAGCTGCTGCGGGTATCTGCGTGTGTGTGTGTGTGTGTGTGTACATTTTTGGAAAGTAAGGACATTTTAGGGGATCATCATAACTTCAAATGACTGTTTAGGGTTAATAGTTTTTTTTCAAGGTTGAGAACAGAAATGGGTTACAGTTCAGGTCAGGGTCAGGGGTTAGTTGGGATGGTCAAGGTTAGGCTGAAGAACTGTCAATACAATATGTCTATGACAGTCCTTACATAGATAGAAGTTGAGAGATGTGTGACTGTCAACACGTGTTGCATGTGTGTCAGTTGCATAGATGGTTACATATTTTCAGCACGCACACACACACACACACACACACACACGTGAGAGTTTTCTGAATAAAAGCAGAAACTTACATTTTTGTGTTTAATCATTTTAAAAGCATGACGTCTTTCCCGGGGCAAGAGTTACATAATAAGCAACGGTCAACAGCGTGGTCAACGCCATCCCACTTGTCACCCAGATGAAAGTTGGTAAATGCCAGCCTTCTCATTTCTACTCACACAATCAGACAGAACACACACATTGGCGCTGAGTCCCATCCTGACAATTGCCAGTTCTAAATAGATGGCAGAGCTGCTGTTGTTGGAAGAGGCGTCCTGTGGTGGCGCCAAGGCAGCCTGATGCCAAGCATTTCAAACTCTATTAGCTAATAGCTCATTCACTGGGCTACAGGAGGGCTGGAGCATCATTAACTCCTGCTCACACACACACACGCAAACACGCACACACACACACACACGCACGCACACACACACACCACACACACACACCACCCTTTATAAATAAATAACGCATTGATTGAGAATAATGGCTCATATTTACGAATAAAGACAGATTAAAATAAGACCGTCCAGTGTTTCATTTTTTTTAGCAAATGCTAACATCTAATGAGGCACTTTTCCTACACGTCTGATATGTAATCTGTAAGAAATCAGTAAATCAGATGGATTGAGCTTCATTTGCTGAAAGAGTAAGTAAACCCCCCAAATTACTTTTGTCTGCTGAAAACATAAATAATTGGCTATGAAGTATTGTTGTTCATCAGAGGAGACCCTGGAGATTCTGCTGGAGGGTGGCTGGGCGTGCCGAAGCCCCACCCATGATCAAGTTAGCCTAAAGCACAGGGGGTTTGGTATTTAAATATGTTATACCCCATATTTTGCTTCTCAAAATTCCTGCATTTGAATTTAAAGTTAGAAATTTGAGGCATCAAATTGTGGACTCTTGTCCTCCGGGTATTCTCAGCTGACAGTATCTAACAATGTGAACTAAAGAGGCAGAAGGGGCTACTCCGTGGGGGCTCATAAAGCATCAGCTAAAACATAAACCTCTCTGGTTCAAACCAGGATTTAACATTTTGGTCTCCATTCTAAGACTCATGTTTGGAGGGAACCAGGCCCCACTCTTCACCTCCCAGTGCAGCCCCTGCAGCGCGGCCTGCTGGGGGCAGCAGCAGGCTGTCGGGGGGTTTCAGCAGCTGAGGCAGTCAAACAACTCTGGGTTAGTACACAGATGTATTCAATAAAACCTTATCCAGATCACCCAGGACATCAGACTGGGCTGAAGCCAAGATCACCCTTAGCGACAACTCTGTCCATGTCCTCGGGGGATTTAGTTCAATCGCAGATGCATCAAACGCAACTGTCCAAGCCCGGTAGAGCTGGAGATCCATGATGTTCTCGTCTTCAGTATTGGAAAATAAAGAAAAGTAATATGTTAAATGTGCAGAACTCTAATGATAAAATGAGGAACTACAGAGGAGGAGTCTGACTGACTTTGTCCTCTGGTATGTGTTCACTTCCTGTGAGGTAAAGAGGACGTGATAAATCCTCACACACTAACCCTCCTGGTTACACCTCTCACACTATCGCTGTTGCCGTTGGTCTCAGCCCGTTTGACCTCCAATGCTAGGGACTTCCTGACTGACCTCCAGGGACACAGAGCTATAGCAGAAAGCTCCGTAATGTCAGAAACATGATAAACAATGTCGAGGACTCAAACCCCGGCGTAGGAAGCCAAACTTCTGAGGGGGATTACTGAAGATGTTTGATTGAAATACCATTCAAATCAACATACACATCTGCAAATGAGCTTTTCATTATTTGCAAAGCAGGTTTTTGATTAAATACTCATAAAGGCCTGATTCCAATCTTGTGTGAGGAAGGGGGGAAGAAGATTTGATTATTTTCCTTTAAGCCTCATCAGATCTGTGAATGGAGCGTAATTAGGAGCCCACCGCCGTAGTTCTCAATGGCCACATCAAATGTCAAACATTGTCACCGCATTTGTAACACAACTCGTGTATGATGAGATCATGATGAACAAAAAAGAAGTCTTTCACAGCAGAAGTAAAATAATGATGGTAATTGCCACATATTGTCATATTGATTGCGCTTCAGAAAACAGAAATGGTTAATTGGAATTTCCAGTGGACCAGATTCAAAGGATGTCTCCAGGGATTTGCTGTATCCGCCCAGGAGGTTGTGTGTAGGAAGTCCCGGGTAATGATGCAGCCTCTGCTCCTTTCTGTGGAACTATGAACACAACGGATGAGATCCAACAAAGTCCATGAAGATGTGACAGACGGACGGATGGACGGACGGACAGAGAAGCAGGCAGGCAGGCAGGCAGGCAGGCAGGCAGGCAGACAGACAGAGAGAGAGAATACTGTCTTTCATCATGTCAGGTAGAAGCTCTGCCTTTTCTTAAATTAACCCTTCTAATCCTCCAAACTTTCAGCCTTTCTTCTCACCCACTTCCTCTGAAGCAGCGCGTCACTTACTAGGCTTATGAGGGGATCAGACCCTGCGAGGTGCTCAGGGTCAGATAGCCAATTACCCATGATCACTTTCGACTCCTCTAATCTCTCTGCATTATTGAAGGATTTTGCTCCAGCAGCACCTGTGAGGACCAGACAAGTCCAATCTGGTTACGTCCTCTTTAAGTCTAATGTCAGCCCTTGACTTGCGCTCGTTTGGATCAGATAAGCAGCTGCTGGTGAGAACATCTCTGTGACCTCCTTAGAAGTAGTGTTGATCCCTACAGGGGATTTGTCAAAAGGCCACTGAGAGTCGCATGAATCCAAGTCCACATGTCCTCAACTCCTGTCTTCCCCTACTTCCATGAGAACACCAGCAACAGCGATGCTCTGGTGTACTGGCAATCCAGTAGGATGGATGGTTTTTGGTGATCACACGAGTCCGAGCAACCCTAACGTAAATGTTTTGTACACAGGTCCTGTCAGGAGGCTATAAGCACCACTGACTAGTGCCTGAGCCCAGCCAGATTTAACAATTTGATTTTAAAATGTTAAGATGTGGAAGGTCAAGGGCAAATAATAATGGACTAGTCCAGGGGTGGGCAAACATTTTGATTCGTGGGCCACAATGGGTTCTAACATTTGACAAAGGGGCCGGACCAGGAGCAGATGGATGGATGGAGTGCTTTGGTAACCTCACCTCATTGGAGAAAAAATACACATCTTGGGATACGGAGAAAACATGTGCTTTAATTTCAAATGAAAATGAAGAGAAGCATTACAACAAAATATCTGACTTTGGAATGAGTCTTAAAACATTTAAAATCAAATGAATAAAATGTGCCTTTTTAAAAAAAATTAATAACCATTTCTATTTTAAAGCACTGAAAGTTCTGTTATCCTTCAGGATATCACCATCACTCTCCTCCTGACTGTCTTTTTTCTAGTGGGAAAACACCAGAATTGCAGTGAAAATTTAACATTAACAAGGTTTATTCATTTAATTTTTCAAGTTTGGCAGGCCGGATTAAAACGTTTAACGGGCCGCGTGTGGCCCCCGGGCCTTAGTTTGCCCATGCCTGGACTAGTCTATAAATGCCCATTAATCATGATAAACTAGTCAGTAAGGCTGAACTGCTCATGAATAAAGAAGAAAAGTGTCACATTTCAAGGATCCTAACATTAATGTTGCCATCTTAAAATCATATATCATATTTAATCAAGTCCATCAGTATGTTTTATAATTGCAAATGTTTACTTTTAACATTTCTTTTACACACTCCAAAAATAATAAACATCAGAACTGATATGTTCCTTTCAATATTATGTAGCCCTGCAAATATATGAAAACATTAACTGTAGTTCTGTCTCTGTACAGGTTCTCTGTTTGTAATCAAAAAGTGAAACGTCTACATGACACAGTGATAAAGGAGTATAATGGACTGATGAAGTACTACGTATGGACACGAAGCCATATCTGGTAATAAATAAGCTTCTGAGATAAAAAAAAAAAAATGCTATAAAAACACAATATATGCAAGTATCCAAAATTGTGTGACTTCTTTAGTGAAATTGCGCATTAATAACAATGACACAAATTGCTCAAAAACGTCTCATAACAGATTAAGAATGCTAGGGACCTTACTTGCTCTCGACCTCTCAATCTTTTGTCAACAATTGCTTTGAATCCAAGGAATTGAGGTCATGTCTTACTCAATGACCTTCATCAACAATCTCTGGTCCAAATAGCCAACCTGGCATGTTCCACTCTGAATCCATGATACCAGGTTGGGTGGTAAAGTGGTTGCTCCATCGTTACAAAGGTCCTGTGTTGGTCCTTTCTCTCCAGCCTTCTGTGGTATTTAGGTTTTAGAGCGATGCACACACTGGGAGTTTTGAGCTCCAATCCTGGACTGACTTCCTGTGTTGGACCCTGCCTGTCTCACCTTGGCCTGGTAATTACCTTAATTTCTGCCTGACCTTGTCACTGCCTGCTCCTCATTTAGTTTTTTCTGCCCAATTTCCAAATTCTGGATTCATTGACTCATTGGATAACAAGCTGGTTGTGTTTACCCGAGGGATGAGTTTCTGCTTTGATTTGCTGTGTGCCGCTGTGTGCCGTTAGTAAAACTGCTGTGTCTTTAATAAAGACTATAATTATAAAAGAATAAAGTTTTTGACAAGAGCTCATTTTGTGTGATGTGTTTGGGTCATGTCACCATGATGATAGCTACAATGTACCACCCCCACATTGAGATACATCCAGTCTGTGTTTCTCAGCCTAGTTTTGCTCAGTGTAAAAGGCTCTGTCCCACCAGGGCTCCCAAAGTGTCCCATTTGAGAGTGGGACTGAAGGGATTGCTGGATGAGGCGACAGGTTATGGACTATGACCTCAGAGTCTCAGAGTCTGCTGCCTCACTGGGCTTCAGCCGCAAGACTGGCCCCTCCCTTTAGCTTGGCACCAGCGGCCATGCTTATCCTTTTGGCAGGCTACTCTGATGTTTGCTCAAGATCTTCAGTAGGGTCATCCTGTACTAGTGGCCACTTGAGCATTTGCTTCTGACCCTTCCAGTGTTATCCAGCACAAAGCCCTGCACAGCCGCAGGGGGGGTATTCATTAAGGAGCCTCTGAAACGGTCAAAGATGCTAAGCCTCCTATAATTATGAGCAGTTTTTCACTCAACTTGCTGAGATTTTATCCTTAGTTTCAAATTAGTTGATTTTTCTTTGTGAATAATGCAAAACAAAATCATCACCATAGTTATCCTAACTGAAGCTGTAAAGTGAAGCAGCTGGGATTGAAGAGGTTTGGGATCAAATAATGAACACCAAAGAAACCCCCACCCCCAAAAAATTCTTGAAGGTATATTGGGTAAAAAAGGGCAAGCGGTATTGATTTTGTCCATTAATATGGTACTTAAAGCTAGGTTCTGAGGGGCCCAATGATCTCAACAGCTTTCATCTGGAGCTCTCTTACAGCTGGATTGGTGTCACCTTCACCTCTTGACGAGTGCTTCAGCAAATCCTGCAGTTGTGGAAATCTTCTTCATCTGACAAGGCCCCTCAGGCCTCATCCCTTCTCTCCTGTGTAGCCTCTGTGGTTATTACGAGTTCTAGATTTCATCCCCAGCTGATTTAGGAGTCCGCCATGAATTAGTTCCCAGTCTACATCCCACCATCTAAAAGAAAGTGAAGAAAAATAGTCTGATATTTTGGAGCCACATATGAAAAATATCTGGCCAAAGGTGAGCGTCTTCCTGATATTATCTTCAACTGCAGAGAGTGAGCGTAGTTACACAGAGTGAGTGTACTTACAGAGAGTGAGAGTAGTTACAGAGTGAGAGTAGTTACAGAGAGAGAGAGTAGTTATACAGAGTGAGAGTAGTTACAGAGGGTGAGAGTAGTTACACAGAGTGAGAGTGGTTATTGAGAACAAGAGTAGTTACAGAGAGTGAGAGTATTTATAGAGTGTGAGAGTAGTTACACAGAGTGAGAGTAGTTACAGAGTGAGAGTAGTTACAGAGATTGAGAGTAGTTATACAGAGAGAGAGAGTAGTTGCACAGAGTGAGAGTAGTTACAGAGGGTGAGAGTAGTTACACAGAGTGAGAGTGGTTACTGAGAACAAGAGTAGTTACAGAGAGTGAGAGTAGTTATAGAGTGTGAGAGTGGATACAGAGAGTGAGAGTAGTTACACAGAGTGAGAGCAGTTACACAGAGCGAGAGTAGTTACAGAGAGTGAGAGTAGTTATAGAGTGTGAGAGTGGATACAGAGAGTGAGAGTAGTTACACAGAGTGAGAGTAATTTGAGAGTGAGAGTCGTTACACAGAGTGAGAGTAGCTACAAAGAGTAAGAGTAATTACACAGAGAAAGAGTAGTTACAGAGTGAGTCATTACACAGAGTGAGAATAGTTACAGAGAATGAACGTAGTTATTGCCCATTGCAGGAAGCTTGTCATACACACAGGCTACACTCACATGGACTGTGATCATTAGCCTGGAGTTACCAGCGTGCGCCGCAACACCGTGCTCACACGGCTGTGTGGACAGATGCACGGATGAGGAAAAAGAGGCTGATGGCACTTCTCGGTTTGGGCATTATTTTTCTCTTGTTTTGCTTGTGTATCAGGTGGCGCTGCTGCGGCATGGCTGCTAGGACCTAATGACTGAAAGAAGATGTCAGACAGTGGACATGCTGAACCAGATCCCAGGCAACAAAAGATCTGTGACCTTCCCCCTATCTGTTTAAACCTACAAACCAAATGATCTCTAAACCAATGGGATTCTGCACTGACTGCTCTGTAGGTTATCAAGAGTGTGACACAATCAGCCCTCTCACATAAAAATAACCTTTGCTCTTCAAAGGCAGAAGAAAATGGGGTTACGTTGATCCAGGATGGAGGTGTCAGCGGGGAAAGTGCCAGTGTGGCGTTGCATGTAATCTGTGATGTCTTGCCACATAGAGAAGGGGCTGCTATCCCTGAAGTGGGCCCGTGTCTCCCCTTTCTACTTAGTGGATGCCATTTACTTTTTATTACCTTTAAAATGTACATAGAAGATGAGTCTGTTTCCTTCCAGTGTTGTGTATTAGGGTGGAGCTTTTAGCATTTGCCTCTGTGTCCATAGAAAAGGACTCATTGATGGAACTGAAATGCACTGATAAACTGAACAACAGAGCCATTAAATTCTTCTTGTATCTGCAAGCTTTTGCATATTTCTGCATGTGTAAGTGCACTGTGTGTGTAAGTGGTGTAGTACTGTCCACATTATCAGTGCACAACAAGCTCTCTCTTACTGCATGCATGTGTTAATGTTCTTGCATGAATCAGGAATCACAGTTGATGAAGACAGAGCTTGATGTTGGTGACATGAAGCAGCTGGTCACATAGGGAAATACGCACTGATTTTATTTTAGTTTGAGTTTTTGCAAAATCAACATCCAGGAGATCTTTCCCCCAACCTGTCCACAGAGGGTCTCCGGAGGACAGTGGAAACTCCACTCGCTGTGGCCCCCTACTGTCCAAGCACGCTGGCAGCACAGACACCAAGTGTTATGATCCAAAATGCTCCCCGGACCAGCACAGTCACTACGTGAGAGTGGATAAGTGGAATGAAGGAGGCCACAGGCAGCTCCACTGGCAGCTCGAGACCTTTGGGAATATCACTGTGACTGTGTGAAAATGATTTAAAAAGTAGATGTCTGTCCATGGCTAAATCTGCATTCTGTCATTGTGAATCCTCAGGAGAAACTAATCCCAGAGGCCTTTTCTCCTGAAATGTACCTGAGGACTGGGAATATTCAGAATTCTGAATTAGAGAATCAAAGACAGGTAATTACAATTAGAATGGTGCTGGATAAGATGATGATCACTGCAGCTACAGATAAGGCAACCTCCAGCAGATTTCTGCCCTCTTTTAATATTTATGGGACGCTATTAGCCCACAGGTCCGGGGCCACATCAAACGCTTTAAGGATGACGTGCAGATCAAGACCTGCAAAATCTGAATCTTAACGGAATGACGAAAAGATTAGAGGAAAAGCAAAGACTTGAGTGTGTGTGTGTGCGCGCATGTCATTATCAAAGGTGTGTTTAAGGGGTTAAGACCAGGTTTTAAGACTAGAATTGGGGTTGGTTTTAGTTTAGGCCTTAAGCTGGGATGGTGAGTGTGAAGGTCCTCATAATGAAACAAATAAAACCGTGTGTGCCGGAGAATTTCTTACCAATGTGCACACCCACTGAAATTTTGACGAGTGCATCTATTAATATACTAAAATATCAGAGATGTGGCACCTCAGAAATATTTCACTTTTTAGATTGTTCTACACCCTTCCTGGGCTACCACCTTATCGTGGTCGAGGGGTTTGCGTGTCCCAATGATCCTAGGAGCTCTGTTGTCTGGGGCTTTATGCCCCTGGTAGGGGCAGCCATGGCAAACAGGTCCTAGGTGAGGGATCAGACAAAGCGTAGCCCATGACCCCCTAAAGATGATAAACAACATTGGTGCCAAGTTTCCCTTGCCCGGATGCGGGTCACCGAGGCCCCCTCCTGGAGCCAGGCCTGGGGGTGGGGCACGTTGGCAAGCGCCTGGTGGCCGGACCTCTGCCCATGGAGTCCGGCCGGGCACATCCCGAAGAGGCAACATGGGACCCTCTTCCCGTGGGCTCACCACCTGCAGGAGGGGCCAAGGGGGTCAGGTGCATTGTGTGTTGGTAGCGGCCAAAGGCAGGGACCTTGACGGTCTGATCCCTGGCTGCATAAACTGGCTCTAGGGACATGGAATGTCGCCTCTCTGGTGGGAAAGGAGCCTGAGCTGGTTTGTGAGGTTGAGAAGTTCCGACTAGACATAGTTGGTATCACCTTGATGCACAGCAAGGGCTCTGGAATCAGTCTTCTCGAGAGGGGTTGAACTCTCTACCACTCTGGAGTTGCCGATGGTGAGAGGCGACGGGCAGGAGTGGCAATTCTCGTTGCTCCCCAGCTCAGTGCCTGTATATTGGAATTTACCCCGGTGGATGAGAGGGTAGATGAGAGGGTATTTTTGAGGCGGCTGATCGGTGCGATGGCTGCAAGGTGGTTGGTGCCTGTCGTGGTGGCAATGCCCAAACCCGCTGGTGTCCACCAGCGGTGAGGGATACCATCAGGCTGAAGAAGGAGTCATATCCGGCCTTACTGGCCTGTTTGGGACTCCTGAGGCAGCAGATAGGTACCAGCAGACCAAGCGGAGTGGAGCTACGGCTGTTGACAAGGCAAAGACCCGGGCATGGGAAGAGTTCGGTGAGGCCATGGAGAGCGACTTTCGGACGACCTCGAAAAGGTTCTGGACCACCATCTGGCATCTGAGGAGGGGGAAGCAGTGCACTGTCAACGCTGTGTATAGTGGTGATGGTGTGTTGCTGACCTCAACTCAGGATGGTGTGGATCGGTGGAAGGAATACTTCGAGGACCTCCTCAATCCCACCAACGCCTTCCAATGAGGAAGCAGGGCCTGGGGACCTGGGGATAGGCTCTCATATCTCCGGGGCTGAAGTTGCCGAGGTAGGCAAGGCCCCGGGGGTGGATGAGATCCGCCCGGAGTTCCTTAAGGCTCTAGATGTTATAGGGCTGTCGTGGTTGACTCGACTCTGCAACATCGCGTGGACATCGGGGGCGGTGCCACTGGATTGACAGACCGGGGTGGTAGTCCCTCTTTTTAAGAAGAGGGACCGGAGGGTGTGTTCCAACTATAGGGGGATCACACTCCTCAGCCTCCCTGGTAAGGTCTTTTCAGGGGTACTGGAGAGGAGGGTCCGCCAGATAGTCGAACCTCGGATTCCGGAGGAGCAATGTGGTTTTCATCTTGGGCGTGAAACAGTGGACCACCTCTACACCCTCAGTAGGGTCTTCGAGGGTGCATGGGAGTTTGCCCAACCAGTCCACATGTGTTTTGTGGACTTGAAGAAGGCATTCAACCGTGTCCCTTGGGGGGTCCTGTGGGGGGTTCTCCGAGAGTATGGGGTGCCGGACCCCCTGATATGGGCCGTCCGCTCCCTGTACGATCGGTGTCAGAGTTTGGTCCGCATTGCTGGCAGTAAGTCAAACTCATTTCTGGTGAGGGTTAGTCTCCGCCAGGGCTGCCCTTTATCACTGATTCTGTTCGTGACTTTTATGGACAGAATTTCTACGTGCAGTCATGGCGTTGAGGGGGTCCGGTTTGGTAAACTCAGGATCGGGTCTCTGCTTTTTGCAGATGATGTGGTCCTGTTGGCGTCATCAGCCCGTGACCTCCAATGATCACTGGATTGGTTCGCCGCCGCATGTGAAGCGGCTGGGATGAAAATCAGCACCTCCAAATCCGAGGCCATGGTTCTCAACCGGAAAAAGGTGGAATGCCTTCTCCGGGTCAAGGAGGAGATCCTGCCCCAAGTGGAGAAGTTCAAGTACCTTGGGGTCTTGTTCACGAGTGAGGGAAAAATGGAGCAGGAGATCGACAGGCGGATCGGTGCGGCGTCCGCAGTAATGACCGAAAGAACAAGATCACGGGTACAAACGTCCGAAATGAGCTTCCTCCATAGGATGGCTGGGCTCTCCCTTAGAGATAGGGTGAAAAGTTCTGCCATCCGGGAGGAGCCCGGAGTAGAGCCACTGCTCCTCCAAGTTGAGAGGAGCCAGATGAGGTGACTCGGGCACCTAGTTAGGATGCCCCCTGGGCGCCTCCCTGGTGAGGTGTTCAGGGCATGTCCCTCCGGTAGGAGACCCCCGGGAAGACCCAGGACACGTTGGAGAGACTATGTCTCTCGACTGGCCTGGGAACGCCTGGGGATCCCCCCGGATGTGCTGGAAGAAGTAGCTGGGGAGAGGGAAGTCTGGGCTTCTCTTCTTAGGCTGCTGCCCCCACGACCCGACCCCGGATAAGCGGTAGAGGATGGATGGATGGATGGAGATTGTTATACAGTTTATTCCTAAAATATCTTTAATCTATTTTTCATTTTTTAAATGTGCTCTCTTTTAATTAGTACTAAAAGAAAAACACCAGCAACTTAAAATGTTCATCAGATTTAGAGAAAATATTTTTTATTTTGTAAATGAAAATCTTGTTTTAATTCCACAAATGAATCAAACCACACATTAAAAGCAGAACTGTGAGCACAAGGCAGAGTTGTGACTCAGCAAAATACAGCTGCTCATTTCCAATCTCACAAAGGTTTAATTCTTTCATCCTGAAACAGTTTGAGGGTGATTTCTGTCATGTTGGGACACTTAAATCTTGAATGTGGTTTACTATCGTCATTGTAGAATGTGAAAATAATACTGTGGATATATCAACTGATCACAACAGTGTGATCAAATGTGTGATTTCCTTTTTGCAATCAACTTGAATCCTTCCTGCATGTCAGGCTGGATGGGGGGTTGGTGGATGTGGGGCCCGGTTGAGGCCCAGCAGCAGCGCACGCCTCTTTCACGAATTCCTTTATTCCTCCACATGTCGATAAACTACTTGTCTGCTAATCACCTCAATCTGCTGCACATCCTCCACCTAACACTTTGTCCCGGTCCGTCTGTCTTCATTACTTTCAGTTTCACATTTGCTCTTTCTTGAAGTAATGACTAAAAAATCTGTTCCCATTTGTTTGTGGAATTCAGGAAAACCCCAGATGTGTGAGTAGTGAGAAGACGAAGAGGATTTATCATATATTGTTTCCACAAGTTATGGAGAGCAGAGTGGAGTTTTTCCAAGGGCAACAGACATTGTGGAGTGGAGAACAGAATGAAAACAGTTGTGCCAGGCAGGAATGGAGGTGAGTCAGATGAATGGCAGCGTGTAAAGTGTAGACAGCCTGGAGCTGCTAAACTAACCCTGATTCTGATCCTGATCCTGATCCTGATCCTGACCCTAACCCTAACCCTAACCCCAACCTAACATAACCCTAACCATAACCCAGTCCTAACTAACCCAAACCCTAACCCTAACAACCAGAAGCTGGTGAACTGACCCTACCCTAACCCTAAAAGCCTGGAGCTACTGTATTTAGCTAACCCTAACCCTAACCCACCAGCTGGAAAGCTGGCTCTTTACACTGCAGGTGATGAGGCAGTGGAAAGCAGGTGTGTGTGACTGACCAGGTGGAGGTGGTTTGAGTTGAGCCATTGCAGCCACACCCACATGGTCAAACATAGAGAGGGGAGTGGAAACACTGAGGCTCTAGGACTGCTGGGAAATGGAGTTTATAACAACATTGTTCTCAAACACTGGTCATAAGGCGGTGGATAAATTTGTCTCTAGGTCAGGCATGGGCAAACTAAGGCCCGGGGGCCACACGCGGCCCGTTAAACGTTTTAATCCGGCCCGCCAAACTTGAAAAATTAAATGAATAAACCTTGTTAATGTTAAATTTTCACTGCAATTCTGGTGTTTTCCCACTAGAAAAAAGACAGTCAGGAGGAGAGTGATGGTGATATCCTGAAGGATAACAGAACTTTCAGTGCTTTAAAATAGAAATGGTTATTAATTTTTTTTAAAAGGCACATTTTATTCATTTGATTTTAAGTGTTTTAAGACTCATTCCAAAGTCAGATATTTTGTTGTAATGCTTCTCTTCATTTTCATTTGAAATTAAAGCACATGTTTTCTCCATATCCCAAGATGTGTATTTTTTCTCCAATTAGGTGAGCTTACCAAAGCACTCCATCCATCCATCTGCTCCTGGTCCGGCCCCTTTGTCAAATGTTAGAACCCATTGTGGCCCACGAATCAAAATGTTTGCCCACCCCTGCTCTAGGTGCTTGAACAACTGCTATGTAAATAAACATAATTTTTTTTTAAAGTTAAAATGGATTAGGGAAAGGCTGAGTTTAAAGGATGTGTAATGATTAAAAGGTCTGTGGTTGTTTGTATTGCTTAGCACACTCTCGGTTGACTGACTGGCTTGGAGGAACCTTGTCATTTAAGGCAGCTGACAGGCTCCTCTGAGAAATGCCACTTCTGCAGGCTGTCTCCCCAGACCAAACCTTTTCCATCTGTGGCCCACTTGCATTTCTTCACTGATGTCTAAAGAAATCTTTACTGTCACTCACATTTTATATTCACTTTGTTCACATTCATTGACAACTCTCAGCTGTGTGTGTGTCTCTGAGAGAGAGAGAGAGAGAGAGTGAGAGAGAGAGAGAGAGAATGAGAGAGAGAGAAAACAGGCATGTACAGGTTAAAATATGCCATTCATGCAACTGTATGTTTCATGTAGACAGTGTTGTGGACATATGTGTGCTCACTCTTCTACATAACCTCACTACCTCCACCCGATGACCCACCCTGCTCTAGATGTTGCTCTCTAAATACTCTCTCATTAGGGGAAACCTCTTTGAGACTGGGGGAGCTGGAATGTGTTGTCAGATCTATTCCCATGTCCTGACACATCTCCAGACTAATGGCAGGTGGGAAGAAGGGGGGGGGGGCAGGCTTGAAAGACAAGTTGACGTTGGGATGAGTGCCAAGTAAAGATGGAGGTGTGGGTAGTTGGTGATGGTATTAGGCGGGAGTCTCCTTCCATCTGTCAGATGTATTAAATATTCTCAGTCACCTTCTGCTTCACTCTGTGTGTTCAGTGTCTGAAAATCCTGTAAAAGACCTCCCTGACATCACCTGAGCCTCCAGTTCCTCTGTGGTTGTCTCCTGACCAAGGCTGTTTAACTTTAAAGTAACGGCAAAGTAACTGTAAAGTAACAGTAAAGTAAACATAACATAAACATAAGGGTGTCTTGTAGGTCAATGAGGCAAAAGTTGACAGAGGTATATCAGAATTTATGGAGATATGGAACAAATCACTGCATTTAATTGCTAAATAAAGAGATATTCCGTATTTTACAGGATGAGCGGCAACCCTACTGACAGCTTGTTGTATATTGGTCTAAGATCTGTGGGGTACTAAATGTAAAAATCTCACGTAGTTTTCTAACATTTAGCTCCATGAGACAACTCATTTCCTTACATTGAGATAAATGTGAGAAAGTCTAAAAGTAAATAAAAAAACTTAATATATAACATTTGGATCTAAACTTAACATTGCCATTTAAATGTCGACATAATATTTAACATTCACATTTAAAATTTACAATCATTTATTAACATTTATACAGGTTTACAGCTCACATTTACTTTTAGACTTTTGTAAATGTGAGGAAATTAATTATGTTGTCCATTTAAATGTAAGAAAAGTAGTTGTACATTTTTACATTCAACACCCCGTAAATCGACCACACGGTGTTTTTGTCAACGACAGAACGTGTTGACAGTGATCAATGAAATTGTGCTTTCATGTGTCCTGGGATACCGGTGCTAACACAGATGAAGACAAATTATGGCAGTCCCGCTGAATCATTTTGGAGTCTTGAGAATTTTCCCTGGGGGTTAGCAACCCCTGGAGAATATTGTTTGTTTGGAGTAGGGTATCAACTGTGTGCAAGCTAGTATGTGAAGTCACAACTGCTTTGGTAAAAATGTATCAGGGTTTCATTTCCATGCCAACTGGACAGCACTGGTTACCTTCCATGTGTTGGTTAAACAGATGTGACACATATTTCCATGACTGCTCCCAAAGACAACTCGTAACTGGTTGCTAGTGGGCATGGCTTGAGGTGTAAACATTAGTTAAGTACTTTTAGTTGCTTTAATGCCAAGGTGGCTGCAACACACAGTCGCATTTGTTTGTTCTCGGCTTTGCCAGGCTTTATTAAAGGCTTTTTGGGACACTTTTCTATTGTCTCTGTTTTTAAAAAATTGAGACCTGTCAGGAACCAGATAAGAACCCAAATGCGACACACAAGTCTGGCTGAACACCGCTTTATTGTCAGAAAACTCCCCGGATTCTCCGGGGAGCGAGCAGAACAGAATGGTCAGGAACAGGCAAGGTCGGAACCGGGCAGGCAGGCAAACAGGAATACGCTGGAAAGTCATCGGGAACGAATAACGATCAGGCAAAGCGCAGGTATGCCTCCGGGGTTTAAGAAGAGTGCTCATTAGAGTCCTGATGCACAACAGGTGTGCGGGGCGAGGCAGCTCACGGGCATGATTGCCTGCAGCTGTGACAGAGACCATACATAAGCTAGTTTTCTTTTGGCCTATATTTGTGTCCTCTGTTCTGCTGGTTTCCTCTGTTCTGCCAGTTGGCTGGCCTGGCCTATATGTATCCAGGATATCTTTAATTCCAAGGGGCTCACCAATTCAGACCTTTTCATCACTGCAGAAGAGCACCAAAAATTACCTTTTTTCCCCGAGGGATGAATGTGGCTTTCATGTACTGTACAATGCAGATGTCCTACAACTAGGAACTCTGAACTGGGACCTGCGCCGAACAGCGGAGGGTTCTCGGGTCGAGCCCTCGGGTCGAGGCAGACAAAACATGGAAGGTTTCTGGTAGGAGGGGGAGGAGCCAGGACACCTTCAGACCACTGCCCAGGTGCCCTTAAGCAAGGTATCAAACCCACAAATGCTCATATAAGGCCCTGGGATGAACTAAGGACTCATCCGGGGTGGACCCTACCCGTAAACTAGAAATTATGATCTTCCTTTCCTTGTCTGCTATGTTGTCCACTTACAGAAATCAAAGATGGTGGATGGGACGTCTGTTTCCCTGACCCTAAGCTCAGCCAGGGATGCTGTTGGGAACACCTGAAAGGGTGCTGGAGATGTTTAACGAAGGAACAGGACACGGGCCTCACACTGATGCCCAGTGTTGTTGCTGGCTGCTGCATTTGGCAGAATATATGATGTGTGAAATCCTGAAAGTCAATTTTAGCGACATTTCTGCTGACAGGACAACTCCAGTGATGCCACATATAGCTGGATGTCCATTATTACTCTCTGTATATTTTAGTCATTGACTTTTGATCTGTGAAAAACTCCCAAAATCCCAGAAAATTCATTTGCATCACATTTATTGGGCACTCTTTGGCCTTCTTTCTTGAACTCAATCGTTTTCATTATATTAGCCATGAAAGGATTCTGTTGTGCAAAGGCTGAAAGCCGGACCCACAATCTAGACACAGAGGCTAGTGGCAGGCTAAGGATTGACAAGAGACACAAGTGAACTAGGAAGACGGTAGGCCAGGCCCACCAGCCTGAGACCAACAGAGAAGGGACAGAAATACAAGCAAATCCAATCAAGGAGAATACGGTGTAGAAGGGTAGGCGTAAGGTTAGATCTGAAGGTTTCTTTCTGTCTTTGATCAAAATGGTTTTTAATAAATCTCTCAAGTTTATGAAAACATCATCGAGTTTAATGCTACGTGCTGTCTTCAGGACCATATTGGCCCGCCCATCCATCCATCCATCCATCCATCCATCCATCCATCCATCCATCCATCCAGTTGTCCTCAGCCATTTTGCTGTTTTCCGGTTTCTGGAGTCTCTCTTGCAGCGACAGGCCAGGAACAGATCTGCAATATTAAAGAGAACCCTAATAAATTTTTGACACCTAATTTGTTTTTTCCCCGTTAACATATCGTGGCTCACAGGGGCCCCCAGTGCTCTGCTGGGGCTCTTCTGAAGTACAGGGCTGAGAAAAAGGGGCCTGCCTCTAATGGACTCATCTCTAATAAGTTGTAATCATAGCAGCAATGTTAATTAATTGCCTTCCAAAACCTTTCTTTTATACGAGGCCTACAGGATCTTCAGAGCCATAATTATGGACTGTTGCTGCCCTCTGATTTGCATGTTAATGACCACTGTTTCCGGGCTCAGTGATGCAGAACAACCTGCTCTTATGTTGGGCTAGTGGCAGAGCTCCCCCTCCCTGTCTGCAGAAGCTGTCCTGTGTGAGGGCCCCCGCAATGCATGAGGGGCCCATTTTGTGTGAGGGTATGCGTTGCATCCTGATGTCCTGATGTGGACCACCATGGCTAGGTTTAGCTGAGCACTGTTGCTTTGCTCGGTTTACTGAGGTGGGTCATTAGTTTTCATCCGTTTGCCTCCAACAACCAACAACTGGTGAGGAGGAGCTGCGTATCTGAGTAGAACGCCTGGGCTTCCATACCTCTGACCCCCTACAGCGAGGCGGCATCGTTTACGTCTGAATTCCTTTTATGTCAGAAAGAATTTGACAGATGAGGCTGTAAAACACATCTCATATTTTAATGAATATTATAAAGATATTGACTGGATCTGACAGGATCACGAAAACCCCCAAACCCACCTAAACAAACAAAGCATTGACCACCGAGAACCGCAAAGAAGAAGTCACACATTTAGCTGTGTGAAGTCTGAACTCTGACCTCCTGCAGATGAAGATAATATAACTTACTAACAGAAACCAGCACACGATGTTTGGACTTGAATTAATCATCTTTAAAAAGCTAAAATCATTGAAGAGCTCAGATTCTACAGTTCACCATGACGATAGTCAACCAGAAATATATATATATATATATATTTTACTAAGAGTACTGGGCCATAACAGCTAGACATGATGTGCTTGGAATAAGGAGATTGAATAAAAACAAGGTTTTAATTAGGATTGGGATAACAAAGCTATAATAATAATAATAATAATAATAATAATAATAATAATATAATAATAACAATAATAATAATAATAATAAAAAAAGAAGTAAAGTAGCAGCAGTAGTAGTAGGAGCAAGAGTAGCAGTAATAGCAGTAGTAGTAGTAGCAGTAGCAGCAGTAGTAGTAGTAGTAGCAGCAGTAGTGTCAGTAACAATAGCAGTAGCAGTAGTAGTAGCAATAGTAGTAGTAGCAGTCGTAGCAGTAGTAGTAGTAGCAGTAGTAGTAGTAGCAGCAGTAGTGTCAGTAACAGTAGTAGTAGTAGTAGTAGTAGTAGTAGTAATAGTAGCAGTAACAGTAGAAGTAGCAGTAGTAGTAGTAGCAGCAGTAGCAGCAGTGGTAGTAGTAGCAGTAGCAGTAGTAGTAGTAGCAGTAGTAGTAGTAGTAGTCATAGTAGCAGCAGCAGTAGTAGCAGTAGTAGTAGTAGTAGTAGCAGCAGTGGTAGTAGTAGCAGTAGCAGTAGTAGCAGCAGCAGTAGTAGTAGTAGTAGTATTAGTAGTAGCAGTAGTAACAGCAGTAGCAGCAGTCGTAGAAGTAGCAGTAGTAGTAGCAGTAGTAGTAGTAGTAGTAGTCATAGTAGTAGCAGCAGCAGTAGTAGCAGTAGTAGTAGTAGTAGCAGTAGTAGCAGTAGTGTCAGTAACAGTAGTAGTAGTAGTAGTAGTAGCAGCAGTAGTAGCAGTAGCAATAGTAGCAGTAGTAGTAGTCAGTAGTAGTAGTAGTAGCAGCAGTAGTGTCAGTAACAGTAGTAGTAGTAGTAGCAGTAGTAGTAGGAGCAGTAGCAGCAGTAATAGTAGCAGTAATAGTAGAAGTAGCAGTAGCAGCAGTAGTAGTAGTAGCAGCATAGTAGTAGTAGCAGTAGTAGCAATAGTAGTAGAGCAATAGTAGTAGCAGTAACAGTAGTAGCAGTAGCAGTAGTAGCAGTATTAAAAGTAGTAGCAGTAGCAGCAGTCGTAGAAGTAGCAGTAGTAGTAGTAGTAGCAGTAGTAGTAGGAGCAGTAGTAGCAGTAGCAGCAGTAGTAGAGTAGCAGTAGTAGTAGTAATAGTAGTAGTAGCAGTAGTAGTAGTAACAGTAGCAGTAGTAGTAGCAGCAGTAGCAGCACAGCACAGTAGTAGCAGTAGTCGTAGTAACAGTAGCAGTAGTAGTAGCAGCAGCAGTAGCAGCAGTAGTAGTAGTAGCAGTAGTAGAAGTAGCAGTAGTAGTAGTAGTAGTCATAGTAGCAGCAGCAGTAGTAGCAGTAGTAGTAGCAGTAATAGTAGTAGCAGTAGTAACAGTAGTAGCAGTAGCAGCAGTGGTAGTAGGAGCAGTAGCTGTAGTAGTAGCAGTAGTAGTAGTAGTAGTAGCAGTAGTAACAGTAGTAGCAGTAGTAGCAGTAGCAGCAGTAGTAGAAGTAGCAGTAGTAGTAGTAATAGTAGCAGTAATAGTAGAAGTAGCAGTAGTAGTAACAGTAGTAGTAGTAGTAGTAATAGTAGCAGTAACAGTAGAAGTAGCAGTAGTAGTAGTAGCAGCAGTAGCAGCAGTGGTAGTAGTAGCAGTAGCAGTAGTAGTAGTAGCAGTAGTAGTAGTAGTAGTCATAGTAGCAGCACAGCAGCAGTAGTAGCAGTAGTAGTAGTATAGTAGCAGCAGTGGTAGTAGTAGCAGTAGCAGTAGTAGCAGCAGCAGTAGTAGTAGTAGTAGTATTAGTAGTAGCAGTAGTAACAGCAGTAGCAGCAGTCGTAGAAGTAGCAGTAGTAGTAGCAGTAGTAGTAGTAGTAGTCATAGTAGCAGCAGCAGTAGTAGCAGTAGTAGTAGTAGTAGCAGTAGTAGCAGTAGTGTCAGTAACAGTAGTAGTAGTAGTAGTAGTAGCAGCAGTAGTAGCAGTAGCAATAGTAGCAGTAGTAGTAGTAGCAGTAGTAGTAGTAGTAGCAGCAGTAGTGTCAGTAACAGTAGTAGTAGTAGTAGCAGTAGTAGTAGGAGCAGTAGCAGCAGTAATAGTAGCAGTAATAGTAGAAGTAGCAGTAGCAGCAGTAGTAGTAGTAGCAGCAGTAGTAGTAGTAGCAGTAGTAGCAATAGTAGTAGCAATAGTAGTAGCAGTAACAGTAGTAGCAGTAGCAGTAGTAGCAGTATTAAAAGTAGAAGCAGTAGCAGCAGTCGTAGAAGTAGCAGTAGTAGTAGTAGTAGCAGTAGTAGTAGGAGCAGTAGTAGCAGTAGCAGCAGTAGTAGAAGTAGCAGTAGTAGTAGTAATAGTAGTAGTAGCAGTAGTAGTAGTAACAGTAGCAGTAGTAGTAGCAGCAGCAGTAGCAGCAGCAGTAGTAGCAGTAGTCGTAGTAACAGTAGCAGTAGTAGTAGCAGCAGCAGTAGCAGCAGTAGTAGTAGTAGCAGTAGTAGAAGTAGCAGTAGTAGTAGTAGTAGTCATAGTAGCAGCAGCAGTAGTAGCAGTAGTAGTAGCAGTAGTAGCAGTAGTAACAGTAGTAGCAGTAGCAGCAGTGGTAGTAGGAGCAGTAGCTGTAGTAGTAGCAGTAGTAGTAGTAGTAGTAGCAGTAGTACAGTAGTAGCAGTAGTAGCAGTAGCAGCAGTAGTAGAAGTAGCAGTAGTAGTAGTAATAGTAGCAGTAATAGTAGAAGTAGCAGTAGTAGTAACAGTAGTAGTAGTAGTAGTAACAGTAGTAGCAGTAGTAGTAGCAGCAGTAGCAGCAGTGGTAGTAGTAGCAGTAGCAGTAGTAGAAGTAGCAGTAGTAGTAGTAGTAGCAGTAGTAGTAGTAGTCATAGTAGCAGCAGCAGCAGTAGTAGTAGTAGTAGCAGTAGTAACAGTAGCAGTAGTAGTAGCAATAGTAGTAGTAGCAGTAGTAGGAGCAGTAGTAGCAGTAGCAGCAGTAGTAGAGTAGCAGTAGTAGTAGTAATAGTAGCAGTAATAGTAGAAGAAGCAGCAGTAGTAGTAGTAGCAGTAGTAGTAGTAGCAGTAGTTGTAGTAACAGTAGCAGTAGTAGTAGCAGCAGCAGTGGTAGTAGTAGCAGTAGTAGTAGCAGTAGTAGCAGTAGTAGTAGTAGTAGTCATAGTAGCAGTAGTACAGTAGCAGTAGTAGTAGCAATAGTAGTAGTAGCAGTAGTAGGAGCAGTAGTAGCAGTAGCAGCAGTAGTAGAAGTAGCAGTAGTAGTAGTAATAGTAGCAGTAATAGTAGAAGAAGCAGCAGTAGTAGTAGTAGCAGTAGTAGTAGTAGCAGTAGTTGTAGTAACAGTAGCAGTAGTAGTAGCAGCAGCAGTGGTAGTAGTAGCAGTAGTAGTAGCAGTAGTAGCAGTAGTAGTAGTAGTAGTCATAGTAGCAGCAGTACAGTAGCAGTAGTAGTAGCAATAGTAGTAGTAGCAGTAGTAGGAGCAGTAGTAGCAGTAGCAGCAGTAGTAGAAGTAGCAGTAGTAGTAGTAATAGTAGCAGTAATAGTAGAAGAAGCAGCAGTAGTAGTAGTAGCAGTAGTAGTAGTAGCAGTAGTTGTAGTAACAGTAGCAGTAGTAGTAGCAGCAGCAGTGGTAGTAGTAGCAGTAGTAGTAGCAGTAGTAGCAGTAGTAGTAGTAGTAGTCATAGTAGCAGCAGCAGTAGTAGCAGTAGTAGTAGTAGTAGTAGTAGCAGTAGTAGTAGTAACAGTAGTAGCAGCAGTGCTAGTAGGAGCAGTAGCTGTAGTAGTAGCAGTAGTAACAGTAGTAGCAGTAGCAGCAGTCGTAGAAGTAGCAGTAGTAGTAGTAGTAGTAGTAGTAGTAGCAGCAGCAGTAGTAGCAGTAGTAGTAGTAGCAGTAATAGTAGTAACTGTAGCAGTAGTAGCAGCAGTAGCAGCAGTGGTAGTATTAGCAGTAGTAGTAGTAGTAGCAGTAGTAGCAGTATTAACAGTAGTAGCAATAGCAGCAGTAGTAGAAGTAGCAGTAGTAGCAGTCGTAGTAGTAGTAGCAGCAGCAGTGGTAGTAGTAGCAGTAGCAGTAGTAGCAGCAGCAGCAGTTGTAGCAGTAGTAGCAGTAGTAGTAGCAGTAGTAGTAGTAGCAGAAGTAGTAGTAGTCATAGCAGTAGTAGTAGTAGAATAAGTAGTTAATTAATTCCAGCTCTAACTAGCAAATCATTTTGTTGCCATTGTTGCTGTTGATTAAAACCTTTTATGAAGTATTTTCTCCAAAAACAGACCCAAAACAAGGGCCCACACATGTCCTCACTTCAATCAACAAATCAAAGACTGGGAGCCACATGACAGCAGCTGCTGAAGAGGCTGATTGAGCACAAGTCTTGCATCAAACACCCAAGAGGCACCTGCATGAGGGTCTGTCCTCCAAACACCCACTTTCCCCTTTGGACAGATTTACCTTACAGAAGGGATTTGTCAAGAAAGAGTGAGAAGCATTTTAAAGCTTTGTAGTAGAGCTTTTTTTTTTTAATCGTGTCCATTACCAGGACACGAATCAGAACAGGCAGGCAAGTCCAACAAAAGCACATGAGGAATCCTGGACACTGGACCACTTATCAAAAACACTCCGGCAGACAGGAAGGGGAAGCGGGCTGAAATCCTCGAGGTGAGGGAGGGGGACTAGCAGACACAGGGGATTACAATGGAGGATGGGTCGAAACGGAGGGAAGAGACACACAGCAGAATTAAGTCGAGAATTAAACAAATAACCCAACATTTGGTGCAGGCAGGCACACCCTACCAATCACTGGGACTTTATCTACAACTGAAGGTCCCCTCGCACAACTTCATTTTCACAGACGAGCAAATCATTCATATTCCATCTGTTCCAGCTATCAAGGTTCGGGGAGTCAATCAGCGATTCCCTCTGATGTGTGGGGGTGGGGTAAGCCAGAGGAGAGACGAGGACTCGTAGAGGCACAGCATCTGCGCTCAGCTCCAGGGAGCTTTCAGAGAAGCTCATCATACATCAATGTCCTGCCAAAATGCCACGGAAGAGGAGACAGGCCGAGGTAAAGACAGAGACAGAGCAAGTCAATAAGACAAGGAAGAGTAATGTCCTCCTGTTACCTTGGTTTGAGCTGTTGAAGAAATCTACATGTCTACATGGGATGTAGTATGTTTAGGGGTTGTCCTAGAGTAAGGACAGTGCTACGGTGGTCAAAGGATGGAGTTTGAGAGGACTTGAGGTTGGTTGGTGTGAGAGAAGAGGATGTAAAAGGACAGGTGGAGATGGACGAGGAAGGTTCGCTGTGGCGGCCCGGGAAGGGATCCCCGAAAGAACACATCATTTCTGCATTCTATTGCATTTCCAGGTCAAAACGCAGCTTGATGTAGAGTACATCCAGGTCATAACACGGCCTTCAGTATGTCTGAAACATTATGGGATGCCTTTGGTCCTTTCTGTCTTCTTCCCACCTAAACGCTAACGCTATTTTTCAAAAACATAGGTCTTCGTGTGAAACCTTATTTTAACAACGATTGAATTGGGGATGGAAAGAAGCAAAGGGAAAGCACTTGGGAGGAGGGTGTCAGGGAAGGGAGGGGCGAGGGTGAAGCTGAGCGGTGAGACGGAGGTGACACATCTGTCGCAGTATTAACTTTCAGCCCTTTGGAGCCTGGGTGTCAACAGGAGACACCGGGGCCAGACTCCACTCTGACCCCAGAGCTCAGATGGAGAAATAAAGGCTGCTTTCCACCGAGCAGCACGGTTCATTTCCATCCATACCAACTGTGCTTTCTCCGCACACAGAACAACCTCTGGGTTTATATTATGAAGCATTTTCAAAAGCGAAGAGACCCAGTCAAGCTACCGAGAGGTTCTCCTGTGCAGTGAGGCCGGCAGCGGGATAATGAAGGTTAAATTCATTTGCGTTGATTCTGCATTTGCAGTTTTCATCTTGAGCAGCACAAGACCAAATCAATGAAGGAGTCCCAGGGTCCACCGACCAACAGGCATTTATTAGTCAGTGCTCTAAATGCCAGTCTCTAGTGAGAAATATCTGAGCACATAATCTCTAATGTCATTATGGTCACTCTGTCCAAGGAACGTCCCCTAGTGCTTCAAATCAATAGAGGCTGCTTATTGTTCAGTCTCAGAGGAACCTCCTGGCCAGACAACAGGGATTTCTTCTCTTCGGATGGCCAAACTGACCCTAGAGTCCCGTGGCCCTCAAAAGGCAAAAGGCCCCATGTGCTAAAGGACTTAGACAAGTGCCCTAAGTGGACACCAGGGACAAGGATCTGCTGCTCCGAGCCGTGAGCTGCTGCTCAGATTGTTGTTATTGTTTTTTTTGCTGTTGTTGTTATGTCTAGGCCTACACCACCACTTTTTCTTCCATTCCCTCCTTCCCTTCCTCTCTCTTGATCTATCACAGGTCTGCACTCCATGAGTTTTGCCTATGAATTAATGAAGATGAGCAAGGTAATTAAATGCAGTGCTGATGGCGATACAGATCCTGAGAGGGTTTCAGAGGGACAGGCAGTCCATGTGGGCATTGACCTACCTGCTCTACAATTATCCTCCTTCCCTCCATCCCCTTGGCCCCAGGGCTGCGTGGAACACAGATTTGGCTTGATTGGCCTGCTGGGCATCAGGAGGAAGAGTGCTGGGGAAAGTGACACCCAGGGGAGGTGAAGCAGGCAGGATAGAAGGGGGTATATTGACTTCAGGCCTCATCTGTGGCTCTAGAACCCCCCACAGGAACCCTCCCCTGGCAGCTAGGTCACGCTGCATGGTCCAAACACCCCTGCCTGGGGAAGTGAGGAGCAAAACAACGGTAGAAAAAAGAAGAATGTGAAGGAGGAAAGATGAAGAGGATAATGGAGGTAGGGAACAAACCATAGGGCACTTCCAGGGATTAGGGCACCATACTGGCCCACTGGGGTGTAACCATGATGGATGTGTGACTGGCAACTGCTTGCCCTTTTGCTTTATGTGATGCCTGTAGACCAGCCTTGATGGCTCATGACCCAGTAGATGATGGGCTCCAAATCTAGCTGTAATGTTTATTATTATTATTATTAGTAGTAGTAGTAGTAGTAGTAGTAGTAGTAGTAGTAGTAGTAGTAGTAGTAGTAGAGTCAAATCTGAAAAAGATTCTTCTTTGTTTCGATAGGGGGGTGTTACGCTACAGCATGGTCCACGTGGCCAGGCTCAGGAAAGCTGAGTAACATGATACAACCAGTTGGAATGTATTTAAATATTTTGACAGGAGCAATCCTTCCATCCATCCATTTTTCAATAACCACCACCTAATCCATCAGCTGAGGGGGACGGGGGGGGGACGGGGTGTTACTGGACCCTGAACACGTGTGTGAGACACCCAGGCACAACTAAAAAAATTGTACCCAAAAACCTGCACTGCTGCGTCCTATAAGTTTTTCATTTTATATTGTAACTGTAATATGAAGTTAGAGAATAATGACTTCATCAACATATCAGCAGTATAATAAAGAATTTAAACCATTTCCAAAAAAAGAAGAGATATCTCATAAGAAGATCTTAAAGTAAGCTTCTGTCTTTTTTCCTGTATGATCAGAAGTGCGCTAAAGGAGGAGCATCCTCACCCAGGAGAGTCCCAGCAGCCTGCTGTGTATGTATTTGTCATCAGTGAACTAATTAGACAGACCTTCACTTTGGCCTTCCAGGATATCCATATCCCAGAAGCAACAGGGACAAGTTTTACTTACCCCCACCTCATCCTGCTTGCAGCTTTGGGGAATTCCATGCACACGGTAGCAGCTTCGATGTTTTGGTCAGTCGTGGTGCAGACGCACACGCCCACACCATTATCTGGGACCAGTCCTGCCTCCGTGTTCGTCCACCCCCAGATCCCACGAGGCTGTTTGTAATCTGCAACCCTGAATTTTGTTATGTAAACAAAAAATTCTGTCCTATTAAATGAGAGAGAGGGGTTGTCATGGGAACGGGGTAGGAGGAGCCAGCCACGAGTTGTACAGTTTAAGACGACTATTAACTAATTAACGTGTTTGCATTAATATATAGAGAAGCTTTAATTTTTTAAGCTTCACAGAGAGTCCTGAGATGGCCAAAGGTGACTTAAAGTTAAAGAAGAAAAAGACAAGAATGACAAGGAACGACAAATGTGAGCAGACAATAGCTCTGTTCCCAGCGGACGGAAGAGGAAAACGCTGAAACGTGATCGTACAAGCATGAGAGTGCACGTTTGGGTGGCTGCATCATCATTAAATGATGAGAAGGGCACTCGGAGAGAGCCGGCTGACCCTGTTGTCAGGCTGCATCAGAGGTTTGCTAATATAGCAATTTTAAAAGTGTGAACAACTTCAAAAGCTAATTTAGCCAAAGCTGCAGTCTCACACATGGTGTCAACATCACATTACAGAAACAATAAGCACAAAAAAACCCAAATAAATTATTTAAAAAATTGTTCTGCAGTCTAAAAATGGTAACGAACTCTTACGAGAAAACATTTTTTTTTCCTTTCTAAGAAATGTTAACAAAAAGAACTGTTCTCGCGTTATTCACTCAAAACAACTTTATCGCATCATATAAAGAATTGAATAAATGACACGCATGTTCTTTTAAAGAAATTTAACATACAATGATATTTAAAAGGCAATTAATACTCAATAAAATTTTACGCAGTACAATCAATATTCTTTAAAAATATGAAAAATTTCCGAGGAATGTTTTCCTTCTTTTCAACAGAAAAGCAACTTTTTTCCAGAGTAAAATATAATGTTTAGTGAGATAATTAGCGATATATATTGTCTTATATATTTATGATACATGAACTATTTCCAGGGATGATTTAATTAGCAGTCATGTTCCTTTTAAAACATCCTTTTAAACATTTGCATGTTGTGTTTGGAAGGTTTGAACCTCTTTATTCTGCTGCTTATTGTAGTGTAATTGTTCCTCGCAAATTTTCTACAAATTAGAAATTTTAATTTTTTAGAGTTAATACTTTTGGTAACACAATATAACAATGGAACCAAAACAATCTAGACCAGACGACAGTGAAACAATACGACCGTTTTAAACAGCACAGACTCTAAATGTCTCTCTTAGGTCCATGCTGTCCAAACATGTGGAGGGAAAACCTCCGTGTCCTTGCCGCTTTAACAAAAAAGAACACAACAAAAGGGTCTTTGTCCTCAGGGTCTTCCCTTTCTCTCAGCACCCTTCTGGCCTTCTGTTTCTCCTCCTCCTCTTCCATTTGCAGGAACCTTGGCAGTCGTATGTGTCCCAGAAAGTATTCAGGTTCAGTGGCAAGGAAAAACTCCCCTTTAACAGGATGAAACCTTGGTCAGGACCAGGCTCATATGGGGGACCCACCTGCTGATGGCCGGCTTGGTAGAGAGAGAATAGGTAGAGGTCATAGAAATACATTATATTAATTATAATAAACTGCCGGTAGAGTTGAGTGGGTCAGCGGGGTTGGATGTCAGTAGGCCAGCATACAACTATGAAGGCAGTGATACCTGTAGATGAATACAGACGGGGGTGGGGGCAGAAAAACTACACAAGAAATAACATCACTAGTTTACTTGGTGTGGAGAGGAGAGGAGAGGAGAGGAGAGGAGAGGAGAGGAGAGGAGAGGAGAGGAGCGGAAGTCATCACCCAGTGGGGTGAAAGAGGCCTGTCAGGTGATCATGTTTCTGGACCCCGGCAGCCTCGGCTTATAGCAGCATAACTAAGATGTTAACCTAATAATTAGACGGCCCTCTAAGTATGATCATTTGTCTGTCTAGGATAATAACTGGAACTACAGAATTAGTGATGATAAGCTTTTTCAAAGGTAGGTTTTAAGTCTAATCTTAAAAGTAGAGATGGAGTTAGCCTCCCGTACCTGGACAGGAAGCTGGTTCAAATGCATGGACTAACTTTTCAGCATCATGCCGCTTCAGTAGTTTCCTGATCTTTGCGATGTTTCTCAGGTGAAAAAAGGCACTTCTCGAGACTATTTTAATGTGTGAGTTAAAGGACAGATTTTGGTCAAAGGTTACTCCAGGATTCCTCACAGAGAGACTATATGCTAAGCAGGTGCCATCTAGAGTGATAATGTGATCTAATCTATCCCTGAGAGGTTCAGGACCAAACACCATGACCTCAGTTTTTCCTGAGTTAAGGAGAAGGAAATTTGAAGACATCCAAGATTTTATGTCTTTGAGACAGGTCTGAAGCTTCACTAACTGCTCTGTCTCCTTTGGTTTCATGGATAGATATAGCTGAGTGTCATCAGCATAACAATGAAAATTTATTCCATGCTGCTGAATAATGTTTCCTAAGGGAAGCATGTCGTGAAACAATTGACGTGAAACCAGAACAGCATCAACATTCAGTGTGCTGTTCCATTAAGAACAAGGCTACAGGCAGTCAATACATGTAGTGACAATAAGCTGAACAGGTCTTATTACATTCCGACTAACTGGTGTAAGTATTATACTGATAGAAATCAGGAACCACAAGAACACTTTCTAGGTGTTAGGTTCAAACTGTTTATATAGCAATGCCGTAACCGCTTATAATCACTCTTGTGCAGAACCCTGTGACCTGCTTTAACTGATGTTCTATCACCTCAGGATAGCAGGGGACAACCTGACCATCCTGTGACACTCCATTTCCCATTTTCTTATATGTTCCTTTTGTATATATCATGCTTTGTCTTATCATGTGACGCTTACGCTTATTGTAATCTTACATGTTCGTGTGCTAATATAAAATAAACCTTGTCAAGGCTCACGCTTTGTGGCTCACTGCAGACGTGTGGGTTGCCCTTGCAGCAAGTAAACTGAAGCTTCCGTCTCATTCCTCTGAAGGCAACAGCACAGGGAGAAAACTGATCATTTTCTCCCAAACACTAGGGAATGAAACCATTTAACCTAAGCCTGAGGCCGGTTCCATTTGTTGCCCGGATGGGGAACAACTGAGGAAAAAGTCAAAGTTAATGAAATATGATGAACGTTGCAATGTGATGATGATGTTGCAAATTCTGAGGCTGATCAGCTATTTTTAAAGGCAGTCTCAATAGGGCCTGTGGGCCTCACCACCTTCATCTGCCAGTCTTATTATGGTGTAGTCATCAAGGCACAAGCCTCAATGGTGAGGATGGAACGACGAAATATATGTCTTGGAATTGCAAGACTTTATTATAAGAACTCACATGGAATTCAAGTGAACACCCATCAATTTTCATCAATTGACCACATCAATTCATCAGTTGGCCGGATTCTTTATATTGCAAGAAGGCAGTTCAGATTTGCATATGAATTTAATGTTTTCCTTGTGTTGTTTTTCTGCCCCCCCCCCCCCCCCCCCAATTATGTATTCATCTACAAGCAGGCATGTCAAACTCAGTCCTCGAGGGCCACGATCCTGTCGGGTTTTCTATCCAACTGAATGCATTTTCAGCCTGGTAGGACAGAAAACCCGGCAGAATCGTGGCCCTCGAGGACTGAGTTTGACACGTGTGATCTACAGGTATCGCCGCCTTCAGACCTGCATGCTGACCTACTGACCTCCGACCCCGCTGACCCACTCAACTCGACTCTACCGGCAGCTTATTTTACTTAATATAATGTATTTCTGTATGTATTTCTATGATCTACCTGTTCTCTCCTCTACCTGCCCTCCCCCCTTCTCCTCTCTCTCTACCCAGTCGGCCATCAGCAGGAGGGTCCCTCTAAATGAGCCTGGTCCTGCTCAATGTTTCTTCCTGTTAAAGAGGAGTTTTTCCTTGCCACTGTTGCTTGTTTGGGGTCAGGCCCTGGGATTCTGTAAAGCGCCTAGAAACAATTTTGATTGTAACAGATGCTATATAAATAAAGATTGATTGATTGATTGATTGATTGATTGATTGATTGAAATATAGATTTAGCATTTAGATTTAACATGTACATTTAATGTTTTGTGTAACATTTAAAATTTGCATTAAATATTCACATTTTACAATTTGATAATTTTCAAAGATGGAAAATTTGATTGTAAATATCCTAAAAAAGGGCTATTTTGCGTGGGTGGGTATGTGGGTGTATGTGCATGTTTGTCATGTGTGTGTGTGCGTGGCTGTGCATGCAACTGTGTGTATATGTATGTGCGTCTTCATCCATCTTTATATATGTGTGTATGTGTGTGTGTGTGTGGGGGGCTCCCAGCCAGCTTATGGGACTGAAAGATCAATAAGGCATGATTTATTGATCACTAAAAATGATGGCTCTAATTAACCCCCCAAAGCGACCTCAGTATTAAGCAGATGACAAAATGTCACCTTCCACCGGCCAACCCAGGCAGCCTTCCAAAACAAACGAACGTCCCTAATCCACAAAAAAAGCCCTTTGTTGGGCTACAGCACAAGCCCCTCCCCGGCTGTCCAACCATTATGTTCGCCTGATGTCTGTGTGTGCTTTGTTTCTCAGTTTGCTGGGTTTTCATTTTTCACATTCTCTGGTTTATCTGAGATGTAATGTGGTTGTAATGTGGTGGCCCGCTCCTGGCCACAGGTGTCCCACAAACTATAAGCATTGCCTCTAGTTTGGTCTTGTTTCATCAGCACTCATCAAACCTGCGACCAAATGCAGACCTGGAAAAGCCGTCACTGCCCAGGGTTCACTTCCTGTTGCTAAAGGTCTCCCTCAAGAGTCTGTCCTTGGCCCTTCCCCGTTCTCCTCCACCTTTTCCCTCTCGGCTGACTCATCAAAAATGTGGGATCTTCTTCCTGTTGCTACACCAACCATGCGCAGCTTCATCAGCATCGCCGTTGTCATATTTTGATTTCCTGCCTCCAGCTAAACATCTGGTGGACATTTATGGTGCTGTTTGGCGTTCCTTTTCTCGTTCCTATTGTTGGGACTCTTTACCAAAACATAGCAGTGGATGATAGCAGTCAGAAGAACCCCAAAGTGATGGACATGATGGATCAAACTGTTGGCAACTACACATGTCACCGGAAAACAAGGAGTTGGCCCGGGATTCTCTGGTACAAGGTGCTGGATGTTGCCAGGCTCATTGCCTACACCAACTTGTGCCACATATGAAGAGGTGCACGGATGGCACACGCAAACTCCAGAAACATTTTATTGAAGCGACGGGAACCCCCACCCGGCTCCAAGAGGACATCAGACAGGAGGGCCACAGGAAGAGCAAGAGGTGCCTGATGTGCCCAAAACAGCAGCAGCTGAGGTTCACAGTGTACCAGCAGCACAAACACTTTGTGATCATTTGTGTACAATGTTATCAGATGTGATGGGATGTGTGTCGAAATGACCAACATGTTTCAAATATGAAATTAAAAAACAGATTAACCGCTAAAGGAATTACTTGAAACAAATTCTAATTGTAAATCACACTTGGATGAGCCATGTGTGGTCACATAAAGTGTTTTTGTTCATAAAGTAGGAAAGAAAAAATGAAATGAATGATCAACCACCAGAAACACACCATCTCCGGCATGAGCCATGTGATGGAAGCGCCAGGCTGTGGAGGCGCTTAGAAACCACAGGCCCACGGGGTCTTGTAAAGGTACAGGGGAACAGGAATGGAGATGAATATCACCAAGTGATGGAGGATCTGGTCTTGGACTTTTTCCTAATCCAAAACCACAAAACCTTTGACTGTATAGGTATTGTTTGATCTGTTCCTGATGCAACATTGTGAAGCCAGAGGTGGCACACTACTATGTGCTGACGGTATTGTGACACTCTGACCCTGATTCTGTGTGACTGCATGTTTGCGTCTTCTTCTATGATTCTTTTTCTGGCTGCTTGACCTCAGTCAGTTCAAACACAGACGACTGCGAGTGAAATGCAGCCATCAATTACAGGCAATGATACAGCTGGGAGCTGAGAGCTGGAGGCAGAGATCAGATGGGGCATTTGCTCAAAATGATGTTTGACAGCCACCTTGAAAGGGCTTTGTGTCGGGACATTGTTTGGATTCAATATGCATATGCATGTTTGTGGTTCTAAGCAAAACTGCTAAAAACGAGGACTAAACAAACCTCAAGGGACAAAAATCTTAGGTCCTCATGACCCCTCCTCTGGCTGGGGCCCAGCTGTTTGGTAGGAGGCATGTGCCGGCTAGAGGATAGAGTCACACAGACACACAAAAGAGTGTGGGCGATCACTGGTCACGAGCTACTGTATCAGTTTGTTGGAGGCTTAAACTCAGACTGAGCAAAGTCACAACATAAAAGACTAAATAAAAATAATGCACAGACTTAATGATTCTCAACAGTGACTCTCTTCCATGGTTACACAATGGCTTCAGAATGGCCACAAAAACAAATGAAAAAAGCTTCTTATTCTCATATAAAATCCAAGGTTTGTCAAAATCATCCATCAGAAGATCCAAAACATTAATTAGACAGGATCACAGCAGGCTGGTGTTCTGTGCCGAGTGCTTGGAAACTCGTGCACCTGAGAATTAGGAAGTGTGTCAACTATTCTCCTGGGATATTTTTATGTCGCCTTAAACAACAACAACAATGATGATAATAATAGTGTGTTCTCCTGCTTCAATGGTCGCTCCCACCCACCAACCAGTCACAGATGGTCATTGTGGCTCACCCAACTCATATTTTCTCACATTAAATTGGTCTAAAATGTACTCTTGGAGATCATGGCGAGAGCTCTTTGGGGGATCCTGGAACAGGCGATGAGGCCACCCGGGACTGGTCAGACAGAAGGGACATAGAGTGAGAGAAGGATACGGAGGAAGTATGTGTGTGTGTGTGTGTGTGTGTGTGTGTGTGGTGTGTGTGTGTGTGTGTGTGTGTGTGTGTGTGTTTAAGAGATACTATGTGTGTATACATGTTATTATCTATCTTCTCAACATTTTGTGAGGGAGCCAGATGGGGTCCATTCACACCACAGTGAGTTTTTAGGCTTCCTGCAGTCACTGCTTGTTATCTTTTGTCACCATTTCTCCTTACCTCACTGCCCCTCTCTTCTCTTCTCCCTTCATTTTCTCTTTTGCCATAGCTTTGATCTCTTTATAAGGCCTCCAGTAAACAGGAGACTGTTGTTTCAGCACTCTCCCTCCTCCCCTCCTCCTCGGCCTTCCAGGATTCCTTTCTTTTTTTCAGACCCAGGCAACCTTTCCAATGGATTAGAAGACCAGCTCTTTATTTAATGATAAGAAGATTTTCTCTTTGTTTGTTGTTCTGCCCTTAAACTCCTGCATGTCACCTCCACACTTCTGCTGATCATCACTGTGGTACCACAGCAAGGTTTTAGGGGGCCCTGGACTCTGGTAGCAGGATGAGGTGCCAGGACAGAGCACTGCTGATGTACCCTTGAGCAAAGGGCCCTGTAACGAGTTGGCGACTCACAGCTTCTATAGAAGCTTCATGGACAAAAGCTTTCCTCCATAATCAGAAACACAAGGAGACTTTTACACAGCCCTGCTGGCAGAAAGTCCTCCATCAACAAGTCCTCATTTTATATCAGCGGTCCATATACTAATAAAGGAGAGTACTCTTTTTCAGATAGAAAGAACTTTAACTTAAGACAAATTGAAGGAGATCATTTGTTTGCTCTGTCAAGGATCTGCATCATTAAGTAGAATTCAAATTCAAAACCAGGCTAAAGACAGTGGAGCTAGCTGCGAGTAGGAATGAGTGTTTGGCGCTGTGCTGTGTGATCTATGAACAAACCTGGGGACAATCTTACCTTACCTCATTCTAGACACATAAAAGCAGCAAAACTCATAATCACCCCTGAATATTTTCATCACCGCGCACATGAATTTCTATGGCAAATAATTATTTTTTGAAATAGTGAAAAGCAGGAAACATACCTGATGAAATAGCAAAACAAAGCCAGCTGCGGCATTATGACCAATTTGGGTGGTTGACAGTGTTGTTCTTCAGGACAGATACACTCTCAATTGTGTTTAGAAGAACTTTATGCTAGAGAGTGAAGGCGAGAACAGGACCCACAGGGCAGACTCAATCAATCAATCAATCAATCAATCAATCAATCAATCAATCAATCAATCAATCAATCAAGCGTCTGTTACAATTAAAATTGTTTCCAGGCGCTTTACAGAATCCCAGAGCCTGACCACCAAAAGGGCAACAGTGGCAGACAGTAGTAGGGATTGAAGTGGTTCTAATAAAAAAGGTGCAAGCAAGGGAGGCACAAAGAGAATGGAAGCAGGACTCCAAGACAGACGAGGCTGAGTCAAGGCAGGATTCACATCTAAAAAAATAAAAATGGAAGATGGTGACGTAAGCGGTGAAGATGGCAGCTTAGGTGTGGGGCTCTGCAATCTACACAGCCCATTTTCGTAAGTAGCAGCAATAAATGACTTCATCCCAGTGCACAGAAGACATTTTACAAGTGGGCGGTTGGCAGGTTAAATATTTGTATCCAGAATTCCCCTCAACAACTGAAACTTTTGCTTTGGCATCAAGATAGTACTAATAAAGAGAGCTTAGCTAAAGCTAGTGATCCAACAGAGAAGAGCGATGGCTCTGCTCCGCCCCTGAGCACTGCTTGCCAATGACATCCGTCACTGCTTAGTGCAAAAATGAGAGGTACAGGAAAGCAAGGTAAATTCTATTTAAGTCGTGACGAGAGCCTCTACGGACATACGCCTCCGTGCCTGATTAATGCTGAGTCCTATCTTGACTTTCTTGACGTAGCAAACAGAGCGCTAAAAGCTAATTCACTGGCGACACTTCCCGCAGTTGAGTCTCCACAACAGAAGGTGGATGATTTGGAGAGTAGGTGCCGGCGGAACAATCTACCCTTCATTGGATTTCTATAGGGCTGTGACGGCTCTGCTATTTTAGCCTTCATGAGTTGTACTATCCCGGATCTCCTAAGGACCGCGTTCCCGGGAGGCCATGACATTGACCACGCACACTCCGGTGTGCCAGGCACAAACTGGCCGGACAGCCACCCAGCCCGATCATTGTTTGGCTTCTGTGATTCCAAGACGGGGAGCGGATCAAGGAAATGGCGCGCAAGAGTTCACTGATTCTAAGACACGCTTGATTACATTCACTCTTTACTTCCCAAGAGTAATACGCAACTGTCAACACGGGTCTGTTGCTAGGGGATACCCACAGGGATTTAATTAATCTCCACCTTCACTGCTGCATATCTTAATGTTTGCTAATGAACATTATGGTGTATTTACATTAGACTTTGAACCCATAGCTATGCCGATCCTCATATAGTTCCTGTTGTTGGTCTGATACGACAGAGGGATATCTCATTGTAATAATGGGCATGCTTTAGTGATGCTCCTGTTTTCATGTACATGGTTACAAAGCTGTCATTTTGAGATTTCTCTCCTTGAGTCAGTTACACTGACAACTTTCACAGTCCTTGAGATTTTTGTTTTTGTTGATAAAGTTTTTGTGCACCTGGGGGGACCCTGTCACCTTAATTACTTTTGTTGTACTTGACTTATGATGTTGGCTGACCACTGGGGTACTTTAAATCCAATAATGTGGAATGTTAAAGGTTCTAACCACCTGAATAAGGGAAGGGAAATTTTGACATTTATAAAATCTAAAAAAGTGGCTATTCCATTATTTCACCAAACCCATTTACTACCTACTCAATCTGAAAAAGTCTGGGTGGGCGTTTTTTTTTTTGCTTTGTTTGACAATAGCCAGGGTGGCAATTTAAATTCATAGGCATTTACAATTTAGGTGTATTAAGGAGGATGGTGATGAGGCAGGATGTGTTTTACTGCTCATTGCAGAGATTCAAGGCCAAAGTGTAATATTAGCTAAGGTGTCTGCCTCGAATATAGATGACCCTGTATTTTCTGGGCAGCTGGAAAATAAGCTCCAGGATATGGGAGACTATCCTTTTTTACTGGGAGATGATGTAAATCAGGTTATGGATAATATTGTGGACCACAGTAGTCCATCACATCTGCTGCCCAGGTTTTCCTCTGCGCACATGCGCGAAGATCTCTGCCTGGTGGACATATGACAACTATTTAACCCTTCCTCACGAGACTTCACATTTTATTTCTCTCCCCATTTGTTATCTAGAGAATACTTCTTTATTTCAAACTCTTCCATCCCCTTGTAAATTCTAGCTCAGTTGGTAATCTGTTTCTCTCAGATCACACTCCTGTATCTCTGCATATGGTCCCACCTAGTAGTAGTATCTAAATCCTCTAGGTGGAGGCTTAATTCCAGTCTGCTCTCCAACCCTGATTTCATGTTATTGCTGAAGGAAGAAATTACTCTTGAAACAAAATGAGCATCTTCTCCCTCTGTTGGTGTAGCTTGGGAGGACTTAACACATGTATTGGAGGTCGTATTATTCAATTTATTTCACTCAAGAAGAAATCAAATAATATGTCTTGGAGAGGAGGATTGGTATCGATTTATCCTCCTTGGTAAAACCTAAATATAAACTAAATACAATACTGACACAATTATTTATTCTTATTATTCAGAAAAAGTTTGTCAGATATTGACTCTTAAATAACTCAATTTATGCCAAATTGTTATGGTTGTTCCATACACCTCCTCCAACCAGTGCCTCTACTGGTCACCCACATCATAGTTGCACTTCTGGGGTGAGAGGCACCTGGAAAAAAGGCACAGGAGTGGAGCCTCCTGTCAGTGCCAAAGTAATAATTCCCATATCCCAGAGTCAGGAGGGGAGGGGAAGAGGAGAGGAGAGGAGAGGAGAAGGGGAGGTAGGAGGGGAAGGAAGGGAAGGGAAGGGAAGGGAGAGGAGGGGGGGAAGAAGGGAGGAGAGGAGACATAGGAGGGGAGGGGAAGAAGGGAGGAGGAGAGGAGAGGAGAGGAGAAGGGGAGGTAGGAGGGGAAGGAAGGGAAGGGAAGGGAAGGGAAGGGAAGGGAAGGGAGAGGAGGGGAGGGGAAGAAGGGAGGAGAGGAGACATAGGAGGGGAGGTGGGAGGGAAGGGAGAGGAGGGGAGGGAAAAAAGGGAGGAGACGTAGGAGGGGAAGAAGGGAGGAGAGGAGACATAGGAAGGGAGGGGAGGTGGGAGGGGAAAGGAGAGGAGGGGAGAGAAGAGAAGAGGAGCAGTAGGGGAGAGGAGGAGAGGAGAGGTAGGAGAGGAGGGGAGGGGAAGAGGAGAGGAGAGGAGAAGGGGAGGTAGGAGGGGAAGAAGGGAGGAGAGGAGAGCTAGGAGGAGCTTGTCTGTCAAGTTACCAATTCTGACCTTGGGAGCAGCAACCAACCCTGTCTGGTGTGGCATCCACCACAAAAATTGGCCAAAGATTGATCACCTGCATACAGTGAAGACAGGAATCCTGTGGGCTTTTCCTTTCCAAATGGTGACTAAAACTGATGGGAGCTGTTTCAGAAGCTGAGTCAACATGGTCCTATTATCAGTCTGATCAAGTGTCAGTTTGGCTGGGGCTGAAGAGGGATATTAGGACACTGATATGTTCCTGTGGCATGTTTGCATGCCAAGGTGCAATGCAGCACCCTTCATCATGCCAAAGAGGGGGGTTTTAACCACGTGAATGTGGACATGCTGGGCCCCTTGCCTTCCTGCCATGTTTCACTCACCTCCAAACCATGGTGGACAGAACCACCTGGTGGCTGGAAGCTATTCCCCTGACTTTTGGCAGAGGTCAGACCTTTGAACTCTCTTGCTGAACCCTGCTTTGCACTAAAGGGTTTCAAATGCCATCACTACATGTTATGTTTGGTTGTGATAATCACAAACACAAGGGGAACTGGCAATTTTACGTATCCCCCATTTGATCATCGCGCAGCAACCCTTCTTCTCTTTATCTCCTTCACACCTCCATCATACAACAAACCCTTCGAATAGCTGGATGCCATCACAACAGTAATGCATGAAAGGACTTTATAAACACAACAATACTCTGATTGTTGTTCCTGGGGTGGAAGAAACATTCTTTTCCACACCTGTAACGGTCTGCTTCGCCACAATTGAGAAAATCCACTACACCTGTTACTCTCCTCAGTCAGCCATGATTCAAACACCCATTTTCCCTGGTATTTAAGCCCCAGTTTTACACACACTCTGCCAGAGTTTGAGCTCATGTCCACCTTTATTATTATATTATATTTTATTATATTATTCTTTCTATCTTTGTTTTCTGCGTGACCTCACCTCTGTCTGCCTATTTTCCATCTGCCTGATTTCCATTTCTCAGATCTATTTGTTAATGATAGAAGCCCAGGGAAAACATGATCACTGTGAAGAGCAGAGAGTGCTCAGGAAGAGGTCTTCCATTGGTGCGAAGACGACAGTCCATGCGTGGCAGGAGACACAGTGACCTTGGAGGAGAAAGAGCAAAGAACAATTCAATCCTATGACACAATATTCAGGAGTCTATGAATCAAAGTCTGTGAATCAAACATACACGATACACTGCTTTAATAGCAAGAGTATCAGGAAGGCACTGAACCAAAAACTTGCCTGTCTGTTGGGGTCCAAGGTTCTGGGGTGTGTGTCTGTTTTTTCCTGCAGGGGGCGTGGAGGAGATGATAATTTGCTAAAGCTGGTGCTGCAGGCTGGCGCACCTGTTGGCAATCTACACCTGGCCACCTATTTAGGGACGGAGCACCTGCCTATCAGCGTCAGAGAGTTTTGGTGTTTTCTCTGGTCTCCATGTCGCCCTGCGGGAGTGGAGAGTGCGTGGGACTGGACTTCTGTGTTGGCTCTGCTCTGGAGCTTTCTGTGTGCCCCGGAAGATCGGACGAGTGCTTCTCTGCGGTCCAGGAGGACTGCCAGCTAGAGTTGTTTATGAATAAAAACTAGTTTTTAGATTTTTTCTAACTGCGTTTTGCCTGCTTTCGGGTCCTGTAACAACCCAAACCGTAACACTATCAATAGTATCCTGAGTTGCATATATCGTTGAGACTCCAAAGACCCCATTATGGGGGGGTAGCTTTCTTACATGGAATGTCAGTTTTACCCTTTATTTTCCTACTGTCACAGGCATATCACATTTCCTGTAAAATATATTTTATTTACAGTTAGCACAATAACCTACTACATACTAGTGCGATATTTTATATCTGACTTTGCAGTCACCTCTATCCTCCCCTTGTGATGAGATAAATGTGAGTAAATGTTTATTTAGATTTAAAAAAAAGATCTCTGCTCCGTAGATTTGTCTGTTTACTGTGTCGGTGATGAAGCTTTAGCAAAGAAAAACACTTTACCGGGAAAAATCCGGTGAAATAGACTAACCCATTAGAAGCGAAGAGACCTCAAGAGTCCAATATGTTTAAGCACAGTACAGCTCATGTCTGCATCATCAGTCACTGTTAAAAAGTGACTTTGAACATCAAAAATAGTTTGGGGATTTTTTCAGTCCTGCACACATCAAACACCAAACTAATTCCTCTCAGTTTACTGCCACTCTCGTCGATGCCCCTCAACTCTTTTCAAAGGGAAATTGAATTCACTCCAGAGACCAAGGCGCCTCAGGAGGGTCAGTGAACATAGCAATGCTGTCACTTGCTATAAAAACAGGAATGGATACAGGCCAACTTTCATTTTCAGGAGGCAAAGCTTTGTGAGGCACAAATTGTACTGATGTATTGATGAGTAGAAGAAATGGCAACCTCTTATGGTTGTATTGCCTCTTGTTCTGCAACTGCAGCAACATCCATGACAGCAATAAAATGCCTAATTAGGTATAGGTGGTCTATTTAAAAGATGATGTCACACCTGTGGTGACTACTCAGTCATCCTGAGACCAAACCCCCTGCAGCTCAGGTGATGTGGAGGAGACGAACGCCAGGTATGCTCTCCAGAGAGCAATAGGCACGGTTGAGAGGCAGTACAGGGGCAGAGTGGAGTCCAGTTACAGGGGCCCAGGAACATGTTATGGAAACCATCACAGATGACACAAATCCCTGGAAAAAAAAAAATCAAATACTATATATTGAAAATACTCAAAATATGGTGCAAAATAAAAACTGGGATTGAATATTTATGAGGCAACCTGGGCCTAAAGTGTAAAGGAAAAAAAAAAAAAAAAATCAACCATTAGCTTCTGTTAGCCTTCTTAACAAAGGGTGGACTGATAAAAGGAAATCCAGATTTAATTTGACGTTTTACAGCTGAATTTTCTTGCAGTGATGTGTGACTTTGAATTACTAATCTTCACTGTCTTCCCACATTACCTGTGCTTCCTGTTCCATCCAGCCTCGTCCAGCCTGGGTCATTTCCTCCGGCTCTGTGCTCAAGTCATTCCTCATCATTAAATTCTTTAACCTCCCACTATCTTTGCATACCAATGAATCTCATTGGAGGATTTGTTGTTTGGCAGGTCATGAAGCAGCTATCATGGATTGTCTGGTGTGTAATGTGATGCCAGCAACAGTTTCTGAGCGGGACCACCTGTTGGTCCTGAAGAACAATGGAGGCCCGATGAGAGCATCCAGAAGCAAACGTGTTCAGCCTCAGATACCAGGGGACTTGGTAGGAGCAACAGGTAGGAGTAACAGGTCAACGAATGATCCACAAGAGGCGTGGAGACCTTGGAAGAATCCAGCAAACAGTCCACAGGGGAAACTCACCACGATAGTCCAATCACAATAGTCAAAATCACAAAAGACAAAATCACAAAGAGTCGGGGTTTCACGGAAGGGACAAAACATTCCAACACTGGCAAACAGGAGTACAGCCTAGACTAGATTACTGATAGCCCGCAGGTGCGTCTGCCTGCGGCTCCAGCTGCGGCAGGGGAAAAGCTCCACCACGCCCCCTGCAGGAGGAAACCCCTAACCAAGCTCCCAGAACCCAACATGACTGAAACACAGGACATCATTGACAACCATCACTTATATATTGCAGAGTACTAGAGTAGACCCAGAGTTCTGACAGGTCTTGACCACAAAGATCACATTACTCCTGTACTGGCGTCTCTTCATTGGCTGCCCATTAAATCTGGAGCAGGGGTCGGCAACCCGCGGCTCCGGAGCTTTCATCCTTATGTTGCGGCTCTTCATGGCTTAATAAAATAAATTATAAGTGTCTGATTGAAGTGTATGTTATTTGTCTCAAAACGTGTATCATGTCTTCTTATTAAGCCAAAGTTTCGGTGATCAGTATTCGCCTTCTTCAGAGATGTTTGACAGCATTTGACAAAAAATCCGTGTATGATTCGTTGACTCGAAGGCATTTTTAACCTTAATACAGTCGAAAACGATAGCTTTCATCAAATGTAACTTATTAATTTTTTTTAAACAAACAAAACTTTAACGATCACTTGCATATGAACATAAACGTCTCATACGCAGACATCTGACATCTCCCCCTCCTTCAGCTTCTCAGTGCAGCCTCCACACCAGAGTGAGCGAGACACAGACCTTTATTTCTGCAGATTCTGGCTGGGTTTTTTTTTAAAGTTATGAAACTGATCAGCGAACATCTGATTGACCACATTGTTCTGTGGTGGTGAAAGAGTTTTTAGGTCGATGTGAAGAGGGACTAAAAAAAGAGACCAAAAATACACTGCGCAATGTTGGAGAAGTTCCCATAACACAGAACCTGGTGTTGTCACATCTTTTGTCACTTTAAGTGAGCCATTATTTAAAGTTATAAAGGGTAAATTTTATTTCTTATGACCCTAAATGCGGTTCATTTACCGATGAGAGATCGCTGCGGGAGAGAAATCAAGACACAAAGCCGTTACGCATGAAGTGAGCCAGTGCGCGCAGAATAGGAGGAAAAAAGAGAGACTATATCTGTGTTTTATCATCTTTTCTGATGCTCCTTAATTGTCTGAGAGCAGAGCAGACTGTTCACCGACTAACGCTGTCTCATAAAAACACACGGGAGTGCGCAAATGCGCAAGGATGAGGTGGACAGCAGTGAAGCATCTGCGATGTCACTTATAAAAAGCTGAGGAACACATCTGTATGAATTTTTAGGAAAGTTCATTTCCAGGTCACGAATCTTTTACCTGACGAAAACTCTAACACGGATAAAACCGTTGTTATCCATTTATCCACTTTTCCATTTGAGCAACAAAAACAAAAATCGGAAAAGGAGTCGTTATCCATGTTTTCATTTTTATCTTAGACACGAATATTAAAAAAATAATTAATTTTCTCATTTTTTCAATTTTGGTTTTATTTTGAAAATCGACCGAAATAATGATACACAGAAGAAAATATTTTAATTGTGTTTGTTCGTATGTAGTTGTAAATTGTAAGATTATTGTGAATTTTCTGAAACATGGATAGACTGCATGGATTTCATAAGCAACACACTATTTTACAAGTGTGTGTATATGTGTATATATATATATATATATATATATATATAGATATATATATATATATATATATACACACACACACACACATATACACACACACATTTTCATTTCAGATGTCAAAAAGTGTTTGCGGCTCCCAGTACTGTCTTTTCTGTGGAAACCAGGTCGAAATGGCTCTTTAAGTGTTAAAGGTTGCCAACCCCTGATCTAGAATTATTTTTAAAATTCTACTTCTGACCTACCAGGTCCTCAAATGCCTAGCTCCATCCTACCTGGAGGAGCTAGTTTTACCTTATCATTCCAATAGACTGCTCCGCTCTCAGAATGCTGGTTTACTTGTGGTCTCCAGAGTCTCTAAGGGTAGAATGGGGGGGTGGGGGGGTTACTCTATCTCTGGGTCTCCTCTCCTCTCCTCTCTCTCCTCTCCTCCTCTCCTCTCCTCTCCTCTCCTCCCCTCTCCTCTCCTCTCCTCTCCTCTCCTCTCCTCTCCTCTTCTCTTCTCTCCTCTCCTCTCCTCTAAGCCTGAAAGATTGGCCACACATTCAGGATGTTAACGTGTAATTCTCTGCTGCATTGTAGCACTGGGGTGATTTATTTCCCCTTCCCAAAATATCTGCCCCACAGAAAATATGTGTGACCATTTTCCAAGGGGGAAATAATGCATGTGTCTCCCAGACTTGCCAAAGTTGTTGGTGCTAACCCTAACCCTGGTGGTGGTTCCATTGGGATCCTTGAGGGGAATGCAGCGGTGGGTAGCTTCTCACAGGCTCAACCCAGACCACCATGGCTGTCACAACCCATGGAGAAAGGTAGACACTCTGTCTCAGGAGTACATCTTCTGGTGCAGGAAGGTGGTCAAAACTCTTTTTGGTTTGAGGGAGAAACAGTGAATGGTGAACAGTGAAAACAACTCTACTGTGGCGCCTTATATCAACAGGCAGGGGGGGCAAAGGTCTTTGCTGCCTTTACAGACATTTTCTGTCCTTTTCCAGGAGTACTAAAAGAAGGAGCAGACCTTTCCAGAGGGAACCCTGTTTATGCAATGAAATGTTTAGTCGCATGGTGTCGCTTTGTCGCTGGCTATCACGGTGGTGTCCCGAAAACCAGGTGGCCTTTGTTGACATTTGGAGCAGTTTTTGGGGAAAACCTGGTCTGATTAGGAGAGACGGTGTCCATCCTACACGGGATGGTGCCTCGCTCATTTCTAGTAACTTGGCTAATTTTATTAGACCCAAAGTGACCTGACAATCCAGGGTCCAGACCAGGATGCAGAGTTGTAGTCTTACACACCTCTCTGCTGCTTCCATAGAACCCTCATCCACCAACAATAATATATTTAACACTATAGAGGTAGTCTCTGTTCCACGGTTAAAAGTTTAACAAGCACAGAGCAGGGGAGTGGTCAATCACTATAATCTTATTAAATATTAGGTCTCTTTTGTGTAAATCCCCGTTAGTACACGACCTGATAGCGGATCATCACATTGATTTATTTTGTTTTACTGAGACCTGGCTTCAGGAGGAGGAGTATGTTAGCTTAAATGAATCTACTCCTCCTAGACCAAAACATGGTTCCAGTTCATTTGAAAGCCTGACTCTTGGCATCACCCATCTGAACTGGAAGGCAGAAAAGCCACTTTTGTTTGTAGTTGTATATCGGCCCCCTGCTGGGCCACATTCAGAGTTCCTTTCTGAGTTCTCTGATTTCTTATCTGACTTGGTCCTAAGAATGGACAAAGTCATTATTATTGGAGACTTTAATATACATATAGACGTTATAAATGACAGCTTCAAAAATGGCTTCATTTCATTACTTGAGTCAGTTGGTTTCCTCCAGCAGATAAACCAACCAACTCATAGCTTCAACCACACCCTAGATCTAGTCCTGACTTATGGTGTTGAGGTAGAACATGTGTCAGTGTTCCCTCAGAACCCACTCCTCTCAGATGATTCATTGATCACTTTTACATTTATGATTAAGGATTCTTCAATGCTCAGAACACAGTCTTACTATAGCAGATGTCTTTCAGATAATGGTGTAGCTAAGTTTAAGGAAGTGATCCCTGTGCTAATCCCAGGACCACCGTGTGTTTTCCCAGGGATCAATCAGGACTAAGATTATAGTCCTGCAGAGGTCGACTCTATTGCTGAAAGTGCAGCAGCCTCACTGAGAATCATGCTTGATTCTGTTGCCCCCCTGAAAAAGAAAATAGTAAATCAAAGGAGGTGTGCCCCCTGGTATAATTCACATATCAGGACCCTCAAGCAGAAAACGCGAAGACTAGAAAGGAAGTGGCATTTTTGTAAAATAGATAGCCATCATGTAGCCTGGGAAGACTGTCTATTAGATTACAAAAAGGCCCTCCATAAGGCTAGAACAGCTTATTTTTCTTCTTTGATTGAAGAAAACAAGAATAACCCCAGGTTTCTTTTCAGCACTGTGGCCAAATTAACCAGGAGTCACAGTGTTTTAGATCCACGTACACCTTCTTCCCTTAGTGGTGAAGACTTCATGAGCTTCTTCACTGATAAAGTTCTGGCTATCAGAGAAAAAGCTAACCAGGCCACCCCAACAACTGGATCATCACCAGATGTGCTGACTGTGGGAACATACAGGTTCTCCAACGAGCCCTTAAACTCCTTCACCCCTATATATTTTTCTGAGGCGTCATCGCTAATTCAGAAATCCAAGACCACCACATGTCTTTTAGATCCCATCCCAACACACCTGTTGAAGGATGTTTTACCATTGATAGGCAGATCTATACTGGACCATATCAATTGTTCTTTAGTGACAGGTTATGTACCCCGGTCCTTCAAGGTGGCAGTGATTAAGCTGTTGCTTAAAAAACCATCACTGGATCCGGACGTGTTAGTAAACTATAGGCCGATATCCAACCTTCCTTTTATCTCTAAAATTCTTGAGAAGGTGGTGGTGACTCAGTTACTGGAGCACCTGCAGAGAAATAGCCTGTTTGAGATGTTTCAGTCAGGCTTTAGAGCTCATCACAGCACAGAAACGGCACTTCTTAAAGTTACTAATGATCTTATAGCTTCAGATCATGGACTGGTCTCTATGCTGGTTCTGCTGGACCTCAGTGCTGCTTTTGATACAGTTGTTCACAGCATCCTGTTACATAGACTGGAACATGTGATTGGCATTAAAGGGACAGCACTAGATGGGGTTAGATCGTATTTATCTGATAGATACCAGTTTGCTCATGTCCATGGTGTTCCCTCCTCATACAGTAGGGTTAGCCATGGAGTTCCACAAGGTTCTGTACTTGGACCAATCCTTTTCACCTTGTACATGCTTCCCGTAGGAAAAATTATTCGGCAGCATGGGATACATTTTCATTGTTATCCATGAAACCAGAGCAGTTAGCGAAGCTCCAGACCTGTCTTAAAGACAAAGTCCTGGATGTCTTCAAATTTCCTTCTCCTTAACTAAAAAACTGAGGTCATGGTGTTTTGTCCTGAACCTCTCAGGGATAGATTAGATCACATGATCCCTCTAGATGGTATCTCATTAACATCTAGTCTTTCTGTGAGGAATCTAGGAGTCATTTTTGATCAAAATCCCTCCTTCAACTCACACATTAAAATAGTCTCTAGAAGTGCCGTTGTTCACCTGAGGAACATCACAATGATCAGGAAGCTACTAACGCGGCATGATGCTGAAAAGTTAGTCCATGTATTTGTTACTTCCAGGCTGGACTATTGTAATTCTTTATTATCAGGGTGTCCAAACACCTCTTTAAGAAGCCTCCAGGTGATCCAAAATGCTGCAGCCAGAGTTCTGACAGGGAAGAGATCACATTACTCATGTACTGGCATCTCTTCATTGGCTGCCCATTAAATTTAAAATAACTTTTAAAATCCTTCTTCTGTTCTACAAGGTCCTCAGAATCAGAATCAGATTTATTTATTGCCATTGTTCAGGTAGTACACAGTATTACACAAGCTAGGAATTTGTCTCGGTGTGACGCTGTAACATTCAACATAGAGAAGACAATAAACACTAGAAGATAAATAAGATAAGACTATATATATATATAAATAGTAAGGAACAGGCAATGTGCATTCCTATAATGTGCAAGAGCAGCAGCCAAGCCAAGGCTAGAAGTCCACAGTGCAGGTCAATGCAAAAGCAGTGTACCGTTCGTTGAGTCCGACTGGCTGCTGTACATGGTGCCCAAGTGACTTGTCACTTGTGTTCAGCAGCCTGATGGCAGAGGGGAAGAAGCTGTTCATGTAGCGGGAGGTTTTGGTCCGAATGGACCATAGTCTCCTGCCTGAGGGGAGGGGGGAAAACAGTCCGTGACCAGGGTGGGAAGGGTCGGCCGTGATCCGACCTGCACACCTCCGGGTCCTGGAGATATACAGGTCCTGGATGGATGGAAGCCTGCAGCCGATCACTTTCTCGGCAGCGCGCACGACGCGCTGCAGCCTCAATCTGTCCCTGACGGTGGCGCCAGCGTACCACACGGTGATGGAGGAGATGAGGATGGACTCGATGATGGCCGTATAAAACTGCGCCAACATCCTGGGAGGCAGTTTGAGCTTCCTCAGCTGCCGTAGGAAGAACATCCTTTGCTGGGCCTTGTTGATGAGGGAGCTGATGGTTGGCTCCCACTTAAGGTCCCGGGTGGTGCCCAGGAAGCGGAAGGAGTCCGCGATGGTGATGGGGGAGTCCATGAGGGCAAGGGGGGATCAAAGGGGCTGTGACTTTCCTGAAGTCCACGATCATCTCCACTGTTTTCTGAGCGTTCAGCTGCAGGTTGTTGTGTCCGCACCAGGACACCAGTCGAGCCACCTCCCTCCTGTAGGCAGTCTTGTCGCCATTGGAGATGAGCCCAATGAGGGTGGTGTCATCCACAAACTTGATCAGCTTGACAGACTGGTGGCTTGAGGTGCAGCAGTTTGTATACAGGGAGAAGAGCAGGGGGGAAAGTACACAGCCCTGGGGTGATCCAGTGCTGATGGTGATAGAGTCTGAAACAGTCTTCCCCAGCCGCACATACTTCCTCCGATCCGTCAGGAAGTGAGTGCTCCACCTGCAGAGGGAGTCAGGCACACTAAGCTGGGACAGCTTGTCCTGTAGCAGAGCGGGGCAGATGGTGTTGAACGCAGAGCTGAAGTCCACGAACAGGATCCTCGCATAGGTTCCTGGGGAGTCCAGGTGCTGCAAGATGGAGTGAAGGGCCAGGTTGACCGCGTCATCCACAGATCTGTTAGCTCTGTAGGCGAACTGCAGTGGATCCAGGAGGGGGGTGGTGATGGACTTGAGGTGTGGCAGGATCAGGCGCTCTAAGGACTTCATGACTACAGAGGTGAGTGCCACAGGTCTGTAGTCGTTAAGCCCAGTGATCCATGGCTTCTTGGGGACAGGGACGATGATTGAAGTTTTGAGGCAGGCTGGCACCTGGCATGACTCCAGGGAGGAGTTGAAGATGTCTGTAAAGACAGGAGTCAGCTCCTCTGCGCCTCCTCAGAGGCCTAGCTCCATCCTACCTGGAGGAGCTAGTGACACCTTACCAGCCAATAGACCGCTCCGCTCTCAGAATGCTGGTCTACTTGTGGTTCCCAGAGTCTCTAGGACTAGAATGGGGGGCCGATCATTTAGCTACCAGCCCCCCCTGCTATGGAACCAGCTCCCTGTCCAGGTACGGGAGGCTGACTCCATCTCTACTTTTAAGATTAGACTTAAGACCTACCTCTTTGAAAAAGCTTATTGTGACTAATTCTGTAGTTCCAGTTACTATTATAGACAGACAAATTATCATACTTAGGGGGTCGTCTAATCATTAGGTTAACATGTTAGTTATGCTGCTATAGGCCAAGGCTGCCGGGGTCCAGAAACATGATCACCTGACAGACCTCTGTCACCCCACTGGGAAATGGTCTCCTCTCCTCTCCTCTCCTCTCCTCTCCTCTCCTCTCCTCTCCTCTCCTCTCCTCTCCTCTCCTCCTCCTCTCCTCTCCTCTCTCTCTACCTAGCCGGCCATCAGCAGGACGGTCCCCCTACATGAGCCTGGTCCTGCTCAAGGTTTCTTCCTGTTAAAGGGGAGTTTTTCCTTGCCATTGTTGCTTGTCTGAGGTTAAGCCCTGTGATTCTGTAGAGTGCCTAGAAACAATTTTGATTGTAAAAGACGCTATATAAATAAAAATTTGATTGATTGATTGATTGATTGATTGATTGATTGATTGATTGATTGATTGATTGAGAAGGGAAGATGATTCAAGTTCATCTTTATCTCATTTCAACATCTTCATCGTGATCTTGGTCTGTCACAGCATGAACAACGTTGTGAAACGTTTATCAGACTAGGTCTCTAGGAGAGAAATAATAATTTAATAATATTAATCGAGTGTGCACAAGAGACACAGAAGACAGAAGCAGTCCACCAGGACCGTCGGCGTCTGCCCTTCACAGGTCCACCGGTGAGTCCTCCACCAGAAGCAGTCCCCCTGGACTGCAAAGAACTTGCGTGTCCGGCACGGCACGCACGTCGGTCCAGCAAACGGCATGAAGACCTTGAACGTGCCCAAGGGACACAGAAGACAGTAGTCCTGCTGGACTGCAGGAAACTCAAACCAGAGGCAAAACCCACCACAGTCTGGCTACGGAAACTAAACACATGACAAGGGAAAACCAACCACACCAACACACGATGAGGGAATCCAAACAAACACCCTGGCCCTGATAGGCAGGCACAAACTGCTTAAGTAGGCGGCAAGATGTAAATTGCCTACAGGTGCACCTGCCTGCAGTGCACCTGCCTGCAGTGCCAGCTGCCGCCAATTGTGCTTCACACCACCCCCTGCAGGACAAAGCCAGACACAACCCTGAACCCAAACAACCCGACCTCCAAGTTCATGATGAAGCTCACTTCAGGTCACTAAGATATGGCTGTGAGTAGATATGGTGTGTTTCAAACAGAAGGTTGGTACTGCAAAAAAGAATTCTCTGTGCCTGACATTATTGTATGTGCAGCCAAATTGTGTCTGAATCAATATTAATTGGGTAATCAAACTACTGACTCGATTTTGAAGGAAATGTGTTTATAGTGTGTCGCGAGAGTCACAGCTACTTTCATACTACAACTACGACGACTTGCATCTTTTAATAGGCAATTGTAATGTATACCATAACGATCGAAGGACATTCCAACAAAAAACAATTTATTTAGATCGTCCTATCTCGACTTGGGAGCAGTGAGGCAATAAATAAACAGATTTGATAAAGTAACCCCCACACACGCACACACAGACACAAACGGATCTGATTTGATCTTCAATCATGTTTTATTCATTAGTAATCGCAGCCAATCAGAAAATAGATTAAATTCTACCATCTGGGGGGGTCCAGTGATTCCACAACCTACTAGAATGTATACATACATATTTGTAATCTAACACACTTATTTGCATATACACACATGAGCAGGGACAAAAAATAGATTCAGTGAGAAAAACACATTCACATATGCATGGACACACTGATTTCCAAACAGTGAAAACTAACATGCTCACACACACACACACACACACACGCACGCACACACACATCCTTTCCCTTTCTTTTCCTCTTGCTTGTCATGAGGCCATTTTTAGATGACAGATAACTCCCCCCCCCAATCAAGTCCATATGGCCTGGATCAAAGGTGTTGCTGGGTGCATGCATTTTATTGCCAGCCAATGCTGTTAATTAGGAAACAAGATCACAGGCAGTATTAAAATCCAATTAAATTGATATGAACAGATTGTCAAGTGATGTTCACTAATATATAACTGAGCACCGTGCAAATTTTTCTGGAGGCTATTATATTTCCATAATTCTGCTGCCACCTCTCCAGCACATTGAGTAACCAAGCTTGAAAAACCCTTTCTCTGTTGTTTCTAGTGGAGAATAATGAGTTAATTCTTTCAAATCGGGCCCAACCTTCACTGGTTAAAGCGATGCCGTCCACGTTGTGCACCCGAGGGCTGTGGAAGATGGATGGCAGAATGACATGCTGGGGGAGGGGTGCTTTACATCTGAAACTTTGAAGAGGCATGTGTGGTCATGTAGGTTTTAAATGTCCTTTTTTATTCCACCCTAATCAGTTCTAAGTCCGATAAATGTCCTTTAGCAACAGGTTACGTATCTCTGACTTACAAGACTGTCATAAATTGCACCACTGCCCTCCATGATCCCAATGTGTGCCTATTCGGTTGTTAAGCAGTGACATACGTGCCAAGGGCCAAGGCCAGGGCCAGGGCCAAGTGTGTCTCTCTTCAAGCCTCTGCTGTCTCACTATCTGGGACTCCACTGTCACACAGATGAGGAAATGGCAGCAGTTACTAATTCATATTTTTTAATTAATGGAATTGATGGAATTCAGATGCTTTTAAACCATCAATAATTCCTGTCTGGTGAAAAAAAAAAAGCGGTTGGAGAGACATCAGATGAAAGTGTATCTTTGGTCTTTAAACACAGGCTAGAAATTTGGTTCTTTCTTCTGGTTCCTGTTTTTCCTCTACTGCTCCCCCTCACTACCTGCACTACTGTCCTGAGGAGGGTGTGGATGATTAGTTGGCATGTTAGCGCATCTGCAAGTCATTTCTAATCCCCTCAGCTACTTAAACCTCCCCGTGAAGCTAATTAACTTTTGGTTCTCTTTACATCGCAGGGCTGGCACATATGGGCAAAGGCAGGGCTGTAACAACATTGCAGGTACGTCTTCATCTATGGCCTGGATACCAACCTCCTGTTTTTCCAGAAAACTCCAAGAGCAACTCCGGCATAGTCACCATATCTGTTGTGAAGCGAGAGCTGCCATCACTCACTTTAACTCTTGCCCTGGATTATCAGCCTGGTCCAAAGCTTTGGCTCAGACTGAAAGGAAAATCCTGTCTGCACTCTACTGAGAAGTTGAGGGTTCTTGGTTCAAACCCCAGTGCGGAAAAATCATAGAGGGTTTTCTGGTAATCAGGGAAGCTTCAAAGCACAGAACATGGTACTGAACCCACAAATGGGCACATAGAGCCCTGTGATGAACCGGTGACTCATCCAGGGGTGGACCCTGCCTTCGCCCATATGCCCCCCCCCCCCCCTTCCTGTGTGCGCTAGATGAATAAAGATTATCAATTCTGCTGTGATCCAGAATAAACTCCCCTTTCACTGAATTCTCATCCACCTTCCATGTCTCTTTACTAAAACCACTACCAACAGTCTTCTCCCCCCCGGTTCATTGATAACCTAACCTCCATACTCTCTATCTGGATAATTGGTGACAATTGTGTAGTTAAAAACTACCTGTGGAGTCATCCTGTTGCAAGGTACTTGCATTCCCTTTCAGTCTTTTGAGTTGAGGCTTCATGCAGAGTTTTATTGCTTAGAATACTTCTTGTCATCCATTAGTGTTTGAGTCCCTCACAACCTCACCTCTAGCTTCAAACTTGTCCAAAAGGTGTTGGGGGCACAGTTACTGGAAAAGCTACAAAATAATAGTCTGTTTGAGATGTCTCATTCAGGTTTTAGCACAGAAAAAGCACTAATTAAAGTTACTAATGAGCTTCAGATCATGGAATGATTTCTATGCTGGTACTGCTGGACCTCAAATCAAATCAAATCAATCTTTATTTATATAGCATCTTTCAAGGCGCTTTCCAGAATCCCAGGGCTTAACCCCAGACAAGCAACAGTGGCAAGGAAAAAGTCCACTTTAACAGGAAAAAACCTTGAGCAGGACCAGGCTCATGTAGGGGGACCCTCCTGCTGATGGCCAGCTGGGTAAAGAGAGAGGAGAGGAGAGGAGAGGAGAGGAGAGGAGAGGAGAGGAGAGAGAGGAGAGGAGAGGAGAGGCACAGAGCACAAAAACACACACAAAAATACACTATACAACGGGTCAGCGGGGCCGGAGGTCATCATGCAGCTCCGAAGGCGGCAATACCTGTAAATTAATAGAGAAGGGGGGGAGCAGAAAAACGATGATGAGGAGAGGAGAGGAGAGGAGAGGAGAGGAGAGGAGAGGAGAGGAGAGGAGAGAAAACCATAACCCAGTGGGGTGACAGAGGCCTGTCAGGTGATCATGTTTCCGGACCCCGGCTGCCTTGGCCTATAACAGCACAGCTAACGATTAGACGACCCCCTAAGTATGATAATTTGTCTATCTATGATAGTAACTGGGACTACAGAATTAGTAACAATAAGCTTTTTTAAAGAGGTAGGTTTTAAGTCTGATCTTAAAAGTAACGATGGAGTCAGCCTCCCGTACCTGGACAGGGAGCTGGTTCCATAGCAGGAGGGCCTGGTAGCTAAATGCTCGGCCCCCCATTCTACTCCTAGAAACTCTGGGAACCACAAGTAGACCAGCATATTGAGAGCGGAGCGGTCTATTGGGCTGGTAAGGTATCACTAGCTCCTCCAGGTAGGATGGAGCTAGGCCTCTGAGGACCTTGTAGGTCAAAAGAAGGGTTTTAAAAATTATTCTAAATTTAACGGGCAGCCAATGAAGCGACGCCATTACAGGAGTTATGTGATCTCTTTTGTCAATACCTGTCAGAACTCTGGCTGCAGCATTTTGGATCAACTGGAGGCTTCTTAAAGAGTTGTTTGGACACCCTGATAATAAAGAATTACAATAGTCCAGCCTGGAAGTAACAAAAGCATGAATTAGCTTTTCAGCATCATGCCACGTCAGTAGCTTCCTAATCTTTGTGATGTTCCTCAGGTGAAAAAAGGCACTTCTAGAGACTAATTTAATGTGTGAGTTGAAGGAGAGATTTTGATCAAAAGTTACTCCAAGATTCCTCACAGAGAGACTAGATGTTAATAAGATACCATCTAGAGTGATCATATGATCTAATCTATCCCTGAGAGGTTCAGGACCAAACACCATGACCTCAGTTTTTCCTGAGTTAAGGAGGAGGAAATTTGAAGACATCCAGGACTTTATGTCTTTAAGACAGGTCTGAAGCTTCACTAACTGCTCTGTCTCCTCTGGTTTCATGGATAAATAAAGCTGAGTGTCATCAGCATAACAATGAAAATTTATCCCATGCTGCCGAATAATGTTCCCTAAGGGAAGCATGTACAAGGTGAAAAGGATTGGTCCAAGTACAGAACCTTGAGGAACTCCATGGCTAACCCTACTCTATGAGGAGGGAACACCATGGACATGAGCAAACTGGTATCTATCAGATAAATATGATCTAAACCAGTCTAGTGCTGTCCCTTTAATCCCAATCACATGTTCCAGTCTATGTAACAGGATGCTGTGATCAACTGTATCAAAAGCAGGACCAAGGTCCAGCAGAACCAGCATAGAAACCAGTCCTGAAGCTATGAGAAGATCAATAGTAACTTTAACAAGTGCTGTTTCTGTGCTGTGATGAGCTCTAAAGCCTGACTGAAACATCTCAAACAGGCTGTTCCTCTGCAGGTGCTCCAGTAACTGAGTCACCACCACCTTCTCAAGAACTCTAGAGATAAAAGGAAGGTTGGATATTGGCCTATAATTTGCTAATACATCAGGATCCAGTGATGTTTTTTTAAGCAACGGCTTAAGCACCTCAGTGCAGCTTTTGATACAGTTGATCACAGCATCCTGTTCCAGAGACAGGAACATATGATTGGAATTAAAGGGACAGCACTAGACTGGTTTAGATCATATTTATCAGATAGATACCAGTTTGCTCATGTCCATCATGTCATTCCCTCTTCATGCAGTAGGGTTAACCATGGGGTTCCATAAGGTTCTGTACTTGGAGCATTTGGTCCTTCTAGGCTGGACAATTAAAATTCATTGATTTTAAAAATGTTCACATAACCCTTTAAAAAAAAGTATCCATTTGATTCAAAATAGTGAAAGCTAACCCTGAGTTTTCAGTACAGGAGGTTAGCCCCTGGCCAAGACTTGATGGTGGGTTCCTCATTCGGGTCACGTGTCAAAGCAGAGACTGCTGAATGCTCCCAGGTATGAATTGCTGTTTAGCTGTTTAGGCGGAGTACTTGGGGAGTTCTACAACAGATTACTGAGTACTTTTAATTTCCTTCTTCTAGTTGCCTCTCTGATGGACCTTAATGAATTAGAATCAACTGAATAAATTAGAACCTACAAGAACATCTGCATTCAAATTCCAAGAAAACACTTCTCCTCACAACTGCCTAAGCAACAACTGTAACCATGTCTCAAGCCACAAGTTGTTAATGGAGTTAAGAGAGTTGAAGAAAAATAAAGATTTCCGCAGTGCATAAACCTGAAACTTACATAAGCCCCTTAGGAACAGGACTCAGAACTTCCAAGTACACCCACAATTAAAATGTAAAGTGTGTTTCTGCTGGGTTGAAATATCCAGTTAGGGACCTGAAAAAGGTCAACAGACCAATCTGATAAGAAATCAAATAGACATCCCACGTACGCCAATCCTCAACCCTCTGGCTTAAGTTATTCCAACCACACTCATCCTTCAGGTCAGTTTCCTCCCCGTAAAACAAAAACATCCTGTCACATGACATGAGTGATGCCATTATTATTCATTCTATCCTATTCACTCAGCTTCAATAGATGGAATAAAGGATGGGGAAAAACCTAACAAAATGATTCACCTGATTCCTTTCACGAAGAATATAAATACGTAGCACTCCGAGGAAACCTCAAGCTACTGTTGGAGCACCTGTGTATCTGTTCTAAGTCCCCAAACAGCCAAATCCACGTTGGTTCATTCCTTTTCCTCCAAAATCGGTTTATTTTGTGATTACTTACAGCCAAGGCAGAAAAAAGAAACACGTTTCACAATTACAGGGACAAAATTGGTGAAGACCATCATTTCAATTTTGACTGTAAAATAATAATAATATTTTTTTTTTTTTAAATCCCACTTTGCAAATAACACACAGATGTACATATACAGTACATACATGTACACATACAAACATATAGATGCGTTTGTATGCGTATATATGTATATATGAACGCATTTATACGTACAACTATAAATAGATGCACGGATAAATGTATGTACTTTTTTTTTTAAAAAGGAGTAAAACACATTTTCTTATCGCAACAAAATCCTTTTCTACATTATATTTCCATTTTTTCTGAATTGTTTTGTGTCTATTATTTAATATTTTTGATGATATGTTTGATATTGTAAGGAGTCTCTTGAAGAACATCGTCGTTTTCTTTCGTACCAAAATGTGCGTACATTTTTCCAAGACCTGGTAAATTATCATCATCTCATCTCTTTCTGAGTGAGAGACATAGACATGTACAGAGAGAGAGACAGAGACATCCCAAGTTTTGGAGCCTTCCATTAAAACAAGATTCAGTGTAGCATATAGATCTATATGAAGTTGGACTGTGTGTGAACATAAATCTGATGATCTATCTGATAATTTCGCTACTTTAATGTACACGTGTGTGTTTTGTCCTCTACACAGAAGTCACAAACAACAGTAAAGTTTTAACGATGGTGATGTTGGTGGAATGTTCATTAATCAGATCTGTATCAGTCGCTGGGAATGTTTCTCAACTTTAAATAAAGAATTTCTTCAGCAGGATCATTTCTAAGCATCTGCAATATCTGCATGTGCACGCAAGCATGTGCGAATTAGAGCCAGCTAATTGTAGCTCTGGTGTGACCCAAGTAGGGATCTGCTGTTGGTCTGGTGAGGCTGTTGTAGAAGGCACAACTTGAGCAAATTATTCAGATATTTGATGTCCTTTAGTGGCCTCTCACAAGTGCCAGAGAAGAGCGTTTTATAACCTGAGATAGTCCGTTTCTCCTCCTCATCTTGAAGCACGAAGCTGGCGTTCCACCAAAACAGGGCACTAGGGCTGCATGCGCTGTAGGATTTATGCATTTATCAATGTGAGAAGATGAAAGGCTGCGCAGAGGCAGAGGGAGAAGCGAACAGCTGTCGGCAGGTTGAGGGACCTGGCTGGTAGAAGATGGTTAAGCCCACAGCAGGTTTCTGATCCTTGGCATCGCCCTTCCTTATTTTAGAGTCACCATCACTTCTGCTTTTATCGAATTATCATCACACGTCACACTAACATCGTCACACGTCACACTAACATCTGTACATGTTGTAGCACTAAAGGATTGTTGTTCGCATGGCATCATCACACCTGTGGATTAGCGTCTGCTCACTCAGCATTGCTCTCAAGCTAAATATTGGATCGAACTTTTCTCTTCCAGAAATATATGTTGAATATACATTGTCTCACGGGCAGTGGCCATCAATGGGTAAAAAACAACAGCTGGGGAAAAGGACTCATCTGGGTTTTCAGAAACCAAAACAACACTACATGAACAATTTTTGTTTGTTTTAAAAACGCACCTGCGTGTACCAAATGTCAATAAATAAACAATATTGCACAGTTAAAGGCCAACTTGTTCAAAAACTCGAATGGCAGATTTAGCTATTTAAAAAAGAGACCTCTATGAGGTTAGATGGTTTCGATTGCCTTTGAGACCGTGTTTAAATATTTCCACACAATTTTTCCACGCAAAGTTTCATAAAAATTCATCAAAATTCACATTTTACAAAAGGGCCTCCAGCTGCCCTTCCACACCATATGGGACATGTGGAGTTGAAAAAGAGGGAACTGGTTTACACCATCTGTGCTTGTTCCAGTTTGATGTCATTGGTCATCAAATGTTCTCCATGCCACTTTTTCATGTGTTTCTCCAGAGTGCTGTACACGCTGAACGGCATTTGGCAAATGTCACAACGATAGACCTCCTTACCAAGCTGGCCATGCGTCTTCATGTGGCGCGTTAGCTTTGAGCTCTGGGCACACGCGTAGTTGCACAGCTCACACTTGTAGGGCCTCTCACCCGTGTGACTGCGTCGGTGCACTGTCAGGTTGCTGCAGTTTTTAAAAACTTTGCCACAGAACTCGCAGGTGTCAGACCGCCGGCTGTCCTTTGAGCTGGGTCTGCCAGGACCTCCGCTCAGGTGAGGCGTGCTGCCTCCACTTGCGGTCCCACTACTACGGCCCGACAAGCCACCGTCCATCAGGTCTCCTGGGGGCGTGGAGAAGCGCAGGCTTCCATTTTCAGAGGAGTGCTCCGATGAAGTGCCGAAGGGAGATTGTCTCGAGTCACTGAAGCCTAGAAAAGGGTCTTTTATGAAATGGCGAGAGGCAGCATAGCCCACTAACCACTGGGAGTAGACATTTTCAGAGGGTATGAGGGGTGCCGGGGAACCATCCCCGTCCTTCTCTGTCTTTATCCTCTTACTCATGGAGTTAGCCAGGCCAGAACCAGCGACGGAAGCGGGTTTGTGGGGAAATAAGCTTGGAAGAGAATCATCTGATCCGCTGTTCCTGCCATTAACAATTGTCCTTTCCGGTCTGTGGCGGTCCGTCTCCTCGGGCACCGAATCCTCGTCCGCTGTGTCCTGTCGGTGTTCTGAGCAGCTCTTGGACAAGTCCGTCCGGCCACGATTGTCAACTATCAAACTGTTATAATGTTGAATGGAATTAAGACCCCGAGCTCCCATCATTTTTTCAAAAGTGAATGATGACTTCTCCTCAGATAGCTGTTTGGAGCCGTTCTCCCTGTTCCGGTATAATTCGGACTCCATGCTAAAGTTTGATTCTGGTCGACTCTCACTCTCTAGTTCCTCTTCCTCCTCTTCTTCCTCTTCGTTTCCTTCTACCTGGAAGTCACCACCGTGGTTCTTCATGCGCTCACTTGTGCCTGGCTCGGGGGAACTTGTAGTTGATAGTCCATCATCCGAACGCCCAGTCAGTGAACCAGGCTTGTGCATGTGGGTCTTCATGTGGCGTTTCAGCTTACTCGCCTGAGAACATGCATGGTCACACAGCTGGCACTTGTAGGGTTTCTCTCCGGTGTGGCTTCGGCGATGCACAACCAAGTTGCTTTGGAACTTAAATGTCTTACCACAGAACTCACAGGATTTGACTTTGTTCTGCATCTGTGGAGGGCTAGTGCTGTTTGCGGGAGCCGGTGGTAAGGGAGGAGTGCACACAAAGGGTGACTTTGGCCCAATTTGAAAGGTGTTGGGGTTGAGTAATCGGTGAATATGGTTGGCCCTGCCTGGCGACAGCGGCGGTGTTGTACTGTTGCTATTACCCGCCAATTCACGTAACCTCCTGGAGAAGTCCATGGAGTGGGACTCCATGGACACGGGCGCGAGACGCATCACCTTTTCAAAGGCACTTGGGTGCTGTGAGATGAGACCCATTTCTTCTGTGCTAAGGCATTCTAGCCTATGGGAGTCCAGGTGGTGGCGGGCAGGGGGGCTAACAAATGCAGGCATGTTGGGCAGTCGGTTCTCGATAAAAGCAGAGGCAGGCTCTCGAGTCACTGGGCCTGTCATTCTTAAGAGCTGGAAAGGGTTGTTTTCCCCCAGAAAGTTGATGAGGGGGGGATGAGGGATGCAGTCATTGCCCATGGGTGGAGGCATGGTGATGCGTGGAGTTAGGGCTGCGCTCGAGGGATCTGACTCCAGGTATATGCGAATGCCATGCGTGTTTTGAGCATGCTGTAGCAGGAACCAGGCATTGGAAAACATCTGCTTACACGTGGTGCAGATATAACTGGAGGGCTCATCCCTCTGACCTGAAATAAACACAGAAAAAGGTTTTGGATTCAGAGAAGGACCCTTTGGAGCAGTCTTGGTGGCATAGGTGTTGTTTCTGTCAATCTTTAGCCACTGTCACGGGGTAAGATGGAATGAATGTACTTTCATTAACACAAAAGGTCAAAGCTGGTTTCCTGTCTCAGGACTCTGACACAAGTGTCTCTGCTCTCTCGTCCAGCAGGTTCCTCTGAACTGGGATCAGATCGCCCCTGGTGCCCCTGCCCAACAACTCCATTATCAGTAAGTGTGACAATAGTAGAAGCAATCTGCATCTTCCTCCTCCCTTCTTTTTTCTCTCACACACTGTGCCTCCTGACCGTCCTTCAGACAAAATCCAATCCCCAACTTTTGACCATCACACATGTTTTAGGCCATTAAAATAACAAAAGCATTAGCATTGAGACCTGTATGAATCAACTGGGATTAGAGCCAGGACAATGAGGACTGGACATGCATCCGTTCAGCTCCCTGTGAGCACAATCAAGATCATTCAGGGTTTAAAGCTCCTCCTCCGAGTGCTCTCCAGGCTCCTTCCCTGCAAGACGTACCTGAACTCGCTTTGATAGGAATCAGATAAGAGAGTGAGAGAGGTGTTATCTGCTTTAAGAGTACTTAAATGTGTCCTGCAGGACAACAGACAGCAGGTGGCCCTGTGACTGCTCCTACAGGCTCCAGAGAGCATCTGTGGCATCTTCTGCCTCCCTCAGAACATGTTTGTTCATTAACTATCCCTTTTCAGATCAACACCCTTGATTTTGTATTGCTACTTTAGCTCATACGGGATCAATAGAGCAGCTTGTAAAACAATCACTAGTCCACACTCAAAAGTTCAACTAAACTGTGACAGACAGACAGACAGACAGACAGACAGACAGGCAGGCAGGCAGGCAGGCAGGCAGGCAGACAGACACTGCTCTACCTTCAGGTGTATTTTCTTGCTTTGGGCAAAGGCCCTTGGTCGGCGTGGTCTCCTGCTCAGGTGTCACCTGGATTCCCACTTCCACCGGCTCCACAACCTTCTTCGGCTTCCTTGGCTGCTGGCTGTGCTGGAGAGTCTGCAGAGGTGCTCTTCCTCCTCCTCCTCTTCCTCCTCCTCCCGGCTCTTCCATCTTTTCACAACAGTCGGCAGGCAGCAGTCCTGTTTGGCATTGCTTCTTCTTGTGTTCAATGAAGAGGAGGATTTCACCCAGTGGAAGGGTCATCTGACACTGGCCGCAGGTCAGCAAGTCATGGTCGCTGTGCAGGCCAGGCGGGAGAGAATGGGCCGGACTAAGCTCCAAAATGTGTGGATGAACGCCCAAGGTGCCAAGCAATGCTGGAGTATGGGGGGGCTTAACCTCCACTGTCCAATCAAAAAACAAGGAAAGAACAAAAATGTTAATTCACACTCATTTGTCAATCATTACAAAGGTCAAACTCACATGCAGATGATGGCGCAAGTGACATGGTGCTGCTAACATGGTGGCCATTCGGGCTTTAGCTGCTAACTACCTCTTCTCAACGTATACAAGAAATCTTCTCAAGACGTCACCACAATAGATTTAAACAAGAATAGTTTTGTATAAATCTGCATAAACCTTTTAGAAACCTTCAGAAACCTTTTAGAAACCTCCAGAAACCTTTTAGAAATGTCCAGAAACCTTTTAGAAACCCCCAGAAACCTTTTAGAATCCTCCAGAAACATTTTAGAAACCTTCAGAAACCTTCAGAATCCTTTTACAATCCTCCAGAAACCTGCAGAAACCTACAGAAGCCTTTTAGAAACCCGCAGAAACTTTTTAGAAACCTTCAGAAACCTTCGGGTGAGCAAAGCCAGACGAGCATCTCTGTTGAATCTGTCACAACACAGATGACAGAAAAGCACCACTGGTGATTTTATTTTATCATGGGCCTGACAATGGAACACCTGATTTGACTGAGGGCAACAATAAGAGTCACTCGTGTGGATAAATGCAACTTTTTAAGTAAGCAAGGCAAACCTGAATGTCCCTGCGCACACTAACACACACTCACACAAACACACACACACACACAGATGAAAGAAAGAAAGAAAGAAAGAAAGAAAGAAAGAAAGAAAGAAAGAAAGAAAGAAGAAAGAAAGAAAGGGGAAGAGAAAAAAGAAAAAGACAAAGAGAGTCAAAGTGGAGGGGTCAATATGATGCTTCATATTCACCAAAATACCACAAAGTGTGTTTGTGTGTGCGTGTGTGTGTTATAGCATATTTACAATGAGTTGAGGTTTGGGGCCACGTGTTATAGTGGTAGTAATCTTAAAGGTACTTTAAAAAACTATTTGGGGAAAAAATAAGAATTTTAAGATAAGTCAAAGTGTCTCTAGTATTACTAATTAGAAGAATCTAAGAAGAGAACATCTTCTCCTTCTGCTCTTCTACAAAATACCCCTAAATTTATATTTTTGTATATCAAATTCAGTTCAACAATCAGTCGCTGTACAAACACTTCAAAGTGATATTATAAAATGTAATAGAAATAATCATAATCATGTGGAAGAATTGCAATGATAATTACTGGATAACTAACTTGGAAATAAAAGAGAAAAGCTAGTTGTGACATTTGGTTAGAAAATTTTTGAAGCTTAAAAATAAACCTGGTCAAAGAAGCAAAAAGCAAGCGAGTAATAAATGACATCAGTAAAATAATGCAGACTTTTTACTTCTATGTAGTCACAAAAGTGTGTGTGTGTGTGTGTGTGTGTGTGTGTGTGTGTTGTGTGTGTGTGTGTGTGTGTGTGTGTGTGTGTGTGTGTGTGTGTGTGTGTGGTATGTTGCAAGATGAAGGAAGAAAAAGCCCTTAAGAAGGAGCAGGTCAATAGTGGAGTTGTGACTGAGAAGGCGCGCAGCATGAGAAGGCGTGAGAGGGCAGCGTGCAGGTGTTGAGGCGACTCTGGGGTGTCAGGACCTCCAAGATTCAGCCCACAGCTGCACCAATCTGCACATCTGCACATGTTTAAATCTAAAGATCGACCATTCCTACCAATTAACACCAATTTCAAATCTAGAAGCGGCTGAGAGCCGAGCGGGAGCACAAGAGGGTTCAAATAAATGAATAAATGACGGAGTTCGGAAGGTTGCTGGAGGGTTTCAGAGGCTCGGAATTACAATCCGATCTCACTCTGGAAATACTTTGTGTTCCTAAAGAGAAAAAATAAAATAAAAATCCGGAAAATTTTGTATTTATAAAGATTTATTCTAAACGGGAATGTCCGCTTTTTTACGGTGTTAAAACATTCCAAATGTAATAGAGGAAAACTAAAGGAAAAAATGAGATTAAAAAACCCACCTCAAAACAATTGAAAGGAAAAAAAATACAGTTTTTTTAAATGTTTTAAATCGGGTCTCAAACGTAAAAATACGGATCGATCGTGATCGTAAAGAGGCCTGAAAGATTTAAACAAATGAAAATATAACGATTGTTGTCATTTTCAGAATTGAAACTGGAGGAAAGCGCATTTCCCCCCCTCTTAAACCAGCAAAGGAGCAATAATTAGTGTAGATTATTGGTGTTTTAATCCCCGCTGTAGTCAATCAGTCAACACGGACACTCAAAGCCGGACAGACGGACAAACTTTGGCTGCACGTGCGCCACCGTCGGGCTGTGCGCGCCTCTCGCCGGTGAAAGCTTCGGGTTCGGGAGCGCGGTGCGAAGACTCACCGGTGGTCTCTCTCCGGGACAGGTGCTGCGGGTTCCCCTGCTTGCGTCGGGACATCGCCCCGGCGTTCACATGAGCATCGCCCGGAGAGCGCTGCTGCAGGCTCGGCTCTCCTCCTCGGCTGACCCGGAGTCACCTGGATGTTGACCTCCAGCGACACTCTGATCTGTCTCGGCTCACGCAGACTCGGCCGTGGAAGTGGCGCCTGCGCGCTCGCCGCTTTGGCCGTCGCGCAGCTCCACTCGCACTTTAAAGCCAAAGAATGTCTCCTCCTCTTGATGCCGGGAGTTGAAGGGACGGACGGGAACTGTCGGCTTTTCGCGACCGTCTCCGCGTCCTCGTCGGTCCAACGCGCGTTGCTCTTCACCTGTCGGACCTGCTCGGGCCTCAAGGTGCGTCAAAGCTGCAGCTGAAGCTCTTCTCGGGTGATGGAGGCGCGGGAGGCGCGTCCACAGCAGCCGGGCGCAGTGTCCTGCGGTTGGAGTCAGAAGACAGCGCTCTCGGGACAGCTGTCCTCGCCTGTGTGCGTGACAATTGCTGAGTCCCGCATCTCTGGGCAGCGCGCGGCTTTGTGCGGTTCTGTGGCTTCTTCAGGGGCACAAAACTCAAGTTCAAGTGCGGACGTGACGTTCAGGCTGCTGAGGAGGAGAGTGGCGCGGACTGGGGGCGACTAGTGGCGGCTTCCACACGCACAGACGCACACACACTAACTCATGATGCGACCTGGGGTCATCAGCGCTGCGTGTACATCTCTGGCAGTTTCTGTATTTTCTTGAACCACAATTATTCAGTTACTATTAGCAATGATTCTGTTCTATTCAACCTGTTTCATAAAGAGCAACACGATTCATTTCGCATCACTGTGGCTGATCGAGGTTTCGGCCATTTTAGCCTTAAATTTCACACACAGATTATTGGATTTTCTTTTATGCTTCAGTATCTCTTAGATTCAGTTCTACATAAGATGGTTAGTGGGAGAGAAAACAGCATGTCCTCAAATGATACATACAATGAGATTATCAGACCAACCTGGACACACGTGTCTCCAGGAAGTGGAGCTTCACTCAGAACCTCCACATTCTCAAGGCAAAGAGCTGAACCGGCGTCAGGCCGGCCTTCTGGGGTCCACATCTGACAAGCTTCACTCTCTGGAGCAGCACCAGGTTCCTCAGACCAATAATAGCATCCAGCCTGGTCTCTCGTCCCTTTCTTCACGGCCACACTTCCTGGGACAGCAGGGCAGGTTCCGGCCTCAGGGCCTCTGCTCTTCTTCTCTGCCTTCATTACTGAGAAAAGGCCCCGGGTGTTGGGTCACCGTCGATGCTGCCTCCTCCAGCTGTCTGCTGGGAGGACCAATCTGCTTTTCCTCAGTTTTAGTTGTTTCTCCCAAAAGTCCAAAGTCCATCGATACACCACAGGACTGACCTGGCTGCCAGGGAGTCTGATTGAACATTAATAATACATTATTATCATAATAATTTAATTATTATTATTATAATTGTCACCATCATTAATAGTATTATTATCATCATCACTGTTATTATTTTTATATTGTTGTACCGACACACACGCACACAAAAAAATCAACAAAAATGTTATATATATATATACATACATATATATATGTGTGTGTGTGTGTGTGTGTGTGTGCGTGTGTGTACAGATTTTGCACAGATTCGTACAGACATTACTACAGTAATATTTCGTGAATAGATGTCCTCAACACTTCCAACACACACGCACGGTTGGGGACATTCCACGTTTCTCTGCCGCTGTGCAACACTGTCCTCTGTTGGTGGCTTTTGGTATATCACATACAGTCCAGCCTTATAGCGACCAAGCGCGTGGGCGTGCGCGAGAGAACATTTCACTGCAGATGTCCGGTAGGGTCCATATCAGTTCCCATACAGGTCGCAGTACCCACTCAGGACTCAGCTCGACCTTCATCATTAGAGGTCAAAGGTCATCCCGTTCTCCCATCACTGTGGAACTGTTCTTCAGCAGCAGGAAGGAGTCGCCTTTATATTATGGGGTTGACGATGCTTCTGTTGTCTACGACTCTTTTGACTGACTCCAAGGACAGCGCTTCTCCTCCCCCCCCCACACACACACACAGGCTGTTCATTAAGCTCTGATGTGTGTGTGTGTGTGTGTGTGTGTGTGTGTGTGTGTGTGTGTGTGTGTGTGTGTGTGTGTGTGTGTGTGTGTGTGTGTGTGTGTGAAAGAGAGAGAGAGAGACGCTGGGGTCATGTGACTGTGCTATTCCACATGTTGTCTATGAGAGGGTTTATTTCCACCGCTTCTCCCTGCTGTCTGGCTTATCCTCATCCACACTGAGGGAACCACACCGACGCATTGCCAGCTTGAGCAACAGCAATGTGTCTGGCTCAAGCATTTGTGGTTGTGTCGGGCAGACATGGAGGTGCTAAACGTGCGTCTTAAAGTCACCAGTTATCTGCAGCGTCTCTTGGCAAAGTGGAGGAGAAGCCACGAGTGTTTATTCGCCCTAATGAGCATATGACCTTGTGCACAGGTCAAGGTCAAAGTGAGTGATTGGAGCTTCAGTAGCCGGTGTGACAGCAAGCAACATGAGAGATGAAGGCTAGAGGGGCCCACCTATAGCCAGCAACATGGTGGGAGTGGTGGGCTACTATGTGTGGCTGCGCAACTGGCCATTATCACCATGTCTTTTTTATCTTGAGCCACTTTTCCCCCTCTAGGGTCACAGGGACAGTACCAGCATGGCAAAGGCAGGTCTACCCCTGGATGGGTCACTAGGTCATTGCAGGGCCCAATGTGAGGTATCTTGCTCAAGGGTACCTGAGCATTGCTATGAAGGTTCTCCAACACTCCCCCTCCACTACTAGAACACCTGCCATGTTTTTGTCACCACACCACACCAGGGCCTGAACCGAGAACCCTTCATTTCTTGGCCCAGTCCCCCAACAAAGTGACCTACTACATCTTGCTGATGCCTTGAAGGTTCAACACTGTAAAAAGTGTGTTGATACAGAAAATGTAACCTGGTGGAGGAGCGCAGGGAGAGACAGAGAGGGGGACGGAGGGGGAAAACATGTTTTGAGCCCAAATAAGGGCTTTGTCGGTCTGGGGAGGGGAGGAGAGGAGAGGAGAGGAGAGGACCCCGGCAGCCTTGGCCTATAGCAGCATAACTAACATGTTAACCTAATGATTAGACGACCCCCTAAGTATGATAGTTTGTCTGTCTATGATAGTAACTGGAACTGCAGAATTAGTAACAATAAGCTTTTTTAAAGAGGTAGGTTTTAAGTCTAATCTTAAAAGTGGCGATGGAGTCAGCCTCCCATACCTGGACAGGGAGCTGGTTCCATAGCAGGGGGGCCTGGTAGCTAAATGCTCGACCCCCCATTCTACTCCTAGAAACTCTGGGAACCACAAGTAGACCAGCATTCTGAGAGCAGAGCGGTCTATTGGGCTGGTAAGGTATCAATAGCTCCTCCAGGTAGGATGGAGCTAGGCCTCTGAGGACCTTGTAGGTCAAAAGAAGGGTTTTAAAAATTATTCTAAATTTAACGGGCAGCCAATGAAGAGACGCCATTACAGGAGTTATGTGATCTCTTTTGTCAATACCTGTCAGAACTCTGGCTGCAGCATTTTGGATCAGATGGAGGCTTCTTAAAGAGTTGTTTGGACACCCTGATAATAAAGAATTACAATAGTCCAGCCTGGAAGTAACAAATGCTTTATAATAACTTTTATAATATAACTTTTATAATATTTTTATAATACCTTTTCAGCATCATGCCACGTCAGTAGCTTCCTGATCTTTGTGATGTTCCTCAGATGAAAAAAGGCACTTCTAGAGACAGTTTTAATGTGTGAGTTGAAGGAGAAATTTGATCAAAAGTTACTCCAAGATTCCTCACAGAGAGACTAGATGTTAATGAGATACCATCAAGAGGGATCATGTGATCTAATCTAATCCCAATCACATGTTCCAGTCTATGTAACAGGATGCTGTGATCAACTGTATCAAAAGCAGCACCGAGGTCCAGCAGAACCAGCATAGAGACCAGTCCATGATCTGAAGCTATGAGAAGATCATTAGTAACTTTAATAAGTGCTGTTTCTGTGCTGTGATGAGCTCTAAAGCCTGACTGAAACATCTCAAACTGGCTGTTTCTCTGCAGGTGCTCCAGTAACTGAGTCACCACCACCTTCTCAAGAATTTTAGGGATAAAAGGAAGGTTGGATATCGGCCTATAGTTTACTAACACGTCCGGATCCAGTGATGGCTTTTAAAGCAACGGCTTAATCACTGCCACCTTGAAGGACCGGGGTACATAACCTGTCACTAAAGAACAATTGATCTGGTCCAGGATAGAACTGCCCATCACTGGTGAAACATCCTTCAACAGGTGTGTTGGGATGGGATTTAAAAGACACGTGGTGGACTTGGATTTCTGAATTAGCGATGACGCCTCAGAAAAATATATAGGGCTGAAGGAGTTTAAGGGCTCGTTGGAAAACCTGTATGTTCCCACAGTCAGCACATCTGGTGATGGTCCAGTTGTTGGGATGGCCTGGTCAGCTTTTTCTCTGATGGCTAGAACTTTATCAGTGAAGAAGCTCATGATACGTGGATCTAAAACACTGTGAATTTGGCCACAGTGCTGAAAAGAAACCTGGGGTTGTTCTCATTTTCCTCAATTAAAGAAGAAAAATAAACTGTTCTACCCTTACAGAGGGCCTTTTTGTAAACTAATACACAGTCTTTCCAGGCTACATGATAGCTGTCTATTTTACAAGAATGCCACTTCCTTTCTAGTCTGCGCGCTTTCTGCTTGAGGGTTCTGATATGTGAATTATACCAGGGGGCACACCTCCTCTGATTTACCGTTTTCTTTTTCAGGGGGGCAACAGAATCAAGTGTGATTCTCAGTGAGGTTGCCAGAAGATGTTACTTTCCCACTTTTGAGTGCGGACCACCTCATTTTAAGCACACACTGCATTGATAACCTTGAGGTCACAAGGTTTTTGTTTTTAGTCTGGAGGAAACTCACAGCCTACTGGTAAAGAGCTGTTGAGAATAAGAGTCCAGACAGAGAGACTGGATACTCCCTGGCCTGAGAAGAGTCCAGCACCTCTTGGCTCTCCTCGTTTCCTCCCATCTTACAGTTATTCTTCTTCTCAGACATTTGGCTTGACAAGCTCGCTACTTGGCAAGAGCTCATTGTGACACAAGTGATCACGTCTACAACACTCACACACACGTGCTGTCTGACCACCTGCACGACTAAAGCTAATGTGGCCAAAGTCCCCCCTACCACCGACAGTACACAAAGGTGACAGGTCCATTTGATTCTAGGTCAGGCCTGAGAGTACTGAGGAGGATGGAGCGAGACAGTTCTGCCGCCTCTTAACCACGCACAGGTCAGTACCCCACCGTGCTGCTACTGTGTGTTTGAGGAGATCTGGACTGATTGGTGCTGATCTTGTCATCCTTTGGTCCAACACTCTCCTGACAGGCGGAGGCTCAGGAGAACAGAGATGACTTAACGGGAGCTGGGTGTTTGCCGATGATGGGGTGCCGGATTAATAAACTCTGAGTCTCTGTCTGTTCCTCTCTTCCTCACCTTTATCCGCTTGCCTCTGTCCTTTTTACTGTCAACCCAACTGTCTGGGCAGAGAAACGTCTTAAAAAAGACGGTATGGTTATGAATTTCATCGGTCCCCAAGGCCAAAGACGACCAATGCAGGCCACTCTCCTATACATGCAGGATTTCATTTCATGCATTTTTCAGAAGGGTTCAGAATGATTGAAGGTCATGAAAGTGACCTGCTGCAGGTGTGCAGGTGAACATCTGGAAGGAGATCATCAAGAGACAGTTCCCCTGACTCTTTATTAATCCTATAGGCACTCCCATGAAAGCCATCCGGACATGTCAGCCATCAACAGCTCGTGGCTCAAAAGAGAATATCTGACCATGAAAAACCACTTTGACCCAATTTGGGGGTTTGAGTTGGTCAATTCCTTTAGAATGACAACCAATGAAGAAGGTTCCTGAGGACAGGCTGGTTTTTATTCACACAAAGAACTACGAAAACAAAGACTCATAGACTTCCACTTGATCTTTGCAATGATTAAGCAGTGTTGATATTGTGATTTCAGTCTGTGGTTTCAAAGCCCCCCCCCCAGGTGTCCGAACTTACCTCCAGTCCCTCACAGGGTTGTGTGTATGGCTCTCTAGTGGAAAGCAACAGTCATCTTTCGCTCAACCCTTCCTCCCTTTTGGTGATCAGCACAGAAGTCATTCAAGGTACATTCAGTAAAAATACTCTTAATGAAGCGCAAAATCAGAACTAACCCAAAGTTCTGGTAAAACTGGTTTGTACACGAAAGGGAACTGAATAATGTCAATCCCAGTTAGACCACTGGGCTGTTCCTGTGTGAATAGAGCACCAAAATGCAATAGAGAAGATGATTGTCAATACAAATCATGTTGGGGAGCAAAAGGCATGAAAGCCACCAACAGCTTCAGGAGCTCGGGACCACCCAACCCTTGGGGCAGCTTTTAAAACACACTCGTGTCAAATCTCGTCCCAAATCTCAGGCCGCCATGAAGCAGCAGAATGAGTTCTCTAGCTCTAGATTCATCTCGGCTTCTATCTATAACACAAATAAATAGTATGGCTGCGGCAGCGGTGTCGGGGGGGGGACTGCTCCGCTATTCTCTTTGGGTTCGTGTTAAATTGCACCAGCACTGACACGAGTCACTTCCCTCTGGCCATTCTTGGAGTTTGTGCCCAGCGGGTCCAAAGCCGCCGAGTTGACATTTGTCTCCTCCGACGGGTCTCGAGGCTCCGGCTTCAGTGCCAGTCTGTTGGCCCCTGGATCCATTTCATACGCCGCATTTTCGACACGGGCACCGGTCTCCTCAAACTGGATTTCTTGGCCTTCCTGAATCTCCCCCAGCTTGTGTAGGATAATGGGAAGCTTTGCATCGGTGTTCTCCAGCAAAGCGATGCTGCTCTCGTGATAGTCGGGCAGGGGGGCCCCCTCCTCCAGCTGCTTCTGAAAGTGCACACGCTTGGCCCGGCCACTGGCCAGGGCCTTCTCTAGGATCCACTTCTCAGCCAGGCGCAGCTGGATTGCCATGCGTGAATGGGGCGAGAGCTCGCTTTTCTCAAGCGTGGAGGAGTCCTCCTACAAAAGATCAAAGCAGAGGTTAAAAAACAAACATCTTTGAGAACAGAACCAAGACCGGTAACCATCAAGGCGAGGTCCATTCGAGCAAGGTCACCTCCGATGTGGTCTTGTAGGCCTTGAGCAGCAGAGCCACTCGGGTCTCCAGGAAAGTCCACAACTTGATCTCATTGTCCCAGCTGACGGGGAACTCCATACTGCCCAGTGTAACGATCTTATTGATGGCATGACCTCCCAGCAGGTAGTCCTTCAGTTCCTCTGCAAATGCAGGTGGACATTAGCTTCCCTTAAACAGCTGTCATCACCACCATCCATCAGAGCTATGGTATAGATCTGGCTGAGCTCTACCCCGGCGATACGGTACTGACACAAGAAGAGACGGACGGACGGACATTCTCAGAGGACATTACAACATCCTCATTGGTGACCAACATGCTGATAAAGACATATCAGCGCGCAGTTAAAGGGACTAAACCAAATAAGGTGAGATAAGAAGTGTCCCAGGATGCCAGGCCAGTCTCAAGGGAAGAGTTTAGGTCTGGGAACCCACCTAAATGAGGGGGCTCAGACTGGGAGCTTTTCTCCCGCCGTCCTGGAACTACCAGATGAACACCAAACTCTGCTTCGTTGAGACAGACGGGCCCTGATTCGTGGCTTTCGGACCTGAACTGGAAGCCAGTGCTACCAGTTTGACCTGCCAGTTAGAAGATGAGCATTCTGACCCAGTTGAAGGTGGGACAGAGAAGACTGATCAACTCTGAGGTAGAGAGTTGCTATTATGGAGGCGGCTCTGGGTGCGGAGGAGCTCGACATTGCTACAAACGCAGGATGAGTCCAGGACCCAGTCAGCAGGAGCTTCTCAAACTCTTCAATTCTGGGTGCTTCAGAGCAGAGAGCAAAACTTTCTCCAGCATATTTCCAGACTTGAGAACCGTAGACCTTGAGGTCTGCTCAATAGAACCAACTATCACTTTCTAGAACATTTGCCAAAGCCCAGTTACTCAACATGCTACGTAAAAAGGTCAGTCCAGCGTCGGTCGGGGCTCTTCTTACCCTCCTTCATGCAGAAGACCCGGAGGAAGGCCAGGAGCTGGGCCGAAATGGGCTGCTCATTGCAGTAAAGGGCAAAAATGGAAGATCTGAAAAACAGAGACCACAGTTCAGCAACGAGAGGGCAGATTGCACGTTCTTCCTCACGATTTAAGCTGACAGGAACCAGCGACAAATGCAGGAGTGAGGAGATCAACGCTAGTGGAGCTGTGCCAGAAGCTGTTTAGCTATGGTGGGGAGGTGCACATACACTGGGATCCCTGCTCGTGCCAGCACTTCGGCTTTCATGGCGTACAGACGCTCACTCTTGCTGATTCCCAGCTTGATTTTCACTTGGTCGTGGGCATTCTCCTGGTAGAAGAAGCCGTTGTGGATCACAAATTCTGCATTTGATCTTGTGCCGTAGAAAATGTAGATCTACAGGGAGAGTACATCACCAAGGTCAACGCCCATGACATCAGCAAAGCTGATCAACACTCGGTGGTAACAACAGCAGCCAGAGCTGCTGCTAGGAGACAAGGGACAACAGAGAAAAGGACAGAGCAGAAGAAAGATGTCTGGACCTAGAGCTGCTCTCAATATCACCAGATAACCATGACAACTAGCCATCTATGTCTGATCTTCAGCTCTGAGGCTGCGGTGAGGAACGGAAGGGCAGACCTGCTGCTGTTCTCTGTTGTCCCTTCCAGGGTGGACAGAGGGGACAGAGCTCCTGCTGGCTGGCTTTACCTGTTCATTCTTCTTGTAGTCTTGCAGCGCTACACACTCGCAGCGATCATCTTCCAGGTTGTAGCCAGTGGTGATCTGCAGCAACAATGTGTGTTCTTCAAAAAAAAAACATCGCAACCGTCTCATGCAAATATTCAGACATGCGATAGAAAACATGGTGGAAATGACATCACAGCCGCCAAAGTGATCTAAACCATCAAATGACAAATACGTCTGAACGGTGACATATTTTAACCTAAAGTCAAGAGCAAAGAGGAGGGGCTTAATGAGGGTCAAAGGTGGGGGTGCAGATATATTCGTCATCTATCACAGGAGGCACATCTCAGTTCTCCTGCGTTAACTATGGCTTTGGAGCAGAGAAGATTGAAGGACTTCCTGTTGACTAGGAAGTGGCTGTCCTGTTTGGTCAGCAGGTGGAGGGATGATGGTCAGGAGGATCACCTTTCCCTCAGCCAACAGAACCTGGAACTCACGTGGGACTCATTCACCATCACCCTGGTCTCCTCCCTTCACCTGCTGAGCTGGTGCTGGGGTTTGTCACACACACCCTCATCTTAGTTTGGTCTGCACAGGTGTTTCATTACAACATGAGAAAAGGCTCTGTTGGTTTTAGTGTGGGGGGACGAGATGAGACAAGATGCATCCTTACCAGTCCATTTCTGTGATTACACATGTCCCACAGGGGGATTAAGGCCAGAGTCACCTGTCTGCCATCCTCAGTGGGGATCTGGTTTTGCCGGGTCATCACAGAAGACACCGCCCACCTATTGGACACCAGAGTTAGAAGGGAGAGGACATTGAAAACTCTACAAGGGGTTTAAAGTCGTCAATGTGGTGATTTGTGCCGTTTAATCTTATAAAGGGGCAGGATGGGATGATAATTCAACGTCCTTCCAGGTGACATTTAGAACACAACTGGGGACGGGAGCTGGGGACGACAGGAGCTGGGGACAACAGGAGCTGAGGACAGAAGCTGGGGACGGCAGCTGGGTACAGAAGCTGGGCAATACACAGACTGAGCTGCATGTGCATCAAGCTGTTCTTTGGGGACGCTGATACCGTAGGATGGTCCCACAGGTCAGATACACAAACAACATAAATTTTCAAAAATAAAGATTAAAATAAAAATAAAGAACGGTCAGAAAAGTGGTCCCGTCTTCTTCACCGTCTTGGGGGGACGGGGAGGGCCCGCAGAAAACTCTGCTCTCTTGAGAATCTTTCAAAGTTCCAGCGTCAGCACATGTAGAGGGTGCAGGAGCTGCATTGGCTGCTGCATCCTCCATTCAGGTTCAGCATCATCCTTCTGAAAGCCCAAAGAGGACAGTGTCTCATTCTGTCTGTCCCGCTCACCTGTAGTCATCAAACGTAAAGCTGTCCTTGAGTGGCAGCTTGCTGGACGCAGGATGAGTCTGGGGAGAAGAAGAGTTCACCATGAGGTTAAACACACCCGTCTGATCACTGAGCCACGTTTAGAGCCAGAAGACTAAACGAGGCCAAGGCCTTGTCTCATGCCGTGTCCACCAGTGTGTCCTCTGCTGTGCAGAACCTGTAACAGTACCATCTTGGGCCACCAGGGGGCCCCATCTTTTAAACCAGGACCTTTTCTCCTCATTTAACCTTGTGTTACAGTTGTTTGCTTAAAGTCAAAGGGGGACGTCCTCTGAGGCTGTCTGGGTACCACATGAACTGGCTCGCTGGCAGAACAGCAAAGTCACTCACCTGTATCAGTTTGTAAAAGTAGGCGTATTGCCGCGCAGTGTTTCTGTACTGGCTCAGAACATCCTGGACTGCCTGCGTGCCCTGCAGCAGCTGCACCTCGTCCTGCTCGTAGAAGAGAGGCGTATCATACTCCTGAGGAAGGGTGCGAATATATGGCAGCCAGAACGATGCAGGGTTGGCCCGCTCACACAGCAGGTGCAGGGCCAGAGTCACATTGTCCATAGCCTGGAGGATTCTGTCCTGGTTGTACAAAGGACCTGAGGGGCGGAGATTACACCAACATTTGTGCTAGCCTACAGAAATAGTGGACATATGGAGGTCCCGGGTCTCTGGACAGGCGAGGTACCGCTCAGCTGTTCACCCCAGAGAACCATTCCACCTCACAAACTAGCTCCTTACCCAGCACAGACTTTTTAGCCGATTCCACTGTCATGAGCATCTTCCTGGGAATCCACAGGAACAATTCCTCTGCCTGCACAGACACAGACAGCAAACAACAGGTGAACCAACCACTGTGTGTATGTATGTATGTGTGTGTGTGTGTGTGTGGGTGGGCTGGTAATTCAGCCCTGGGTGCACCGCTCTGAGCCTCGCAGAACTGAACTCACCTTGATGTCTCGCGTGGCTCTCAGACCGTATCCCTCTGCTCCAAAGTTGGTCACTACGAACCCTTCGCAGGATGCACCGTGATCCCGAGCCCAGGACATCAGGTGTGGGAAGTGGTCGTCTCTGCGGCCCTCAAACTCCACCGACATGCCTGAGCACCAGGGAGTCTGATTTTCATTATTTGATCGATTGATGCTTTGGACAGAAGCCAAACTAAAACACAGAAAGAGGACCATTGTGCGAAAACAATGGCTCTTACCTCTCTGTTTCTTCCGGATCTTCTCCACCAAGCCTCTGATCTGAAGGTACTCCTCCCACTCTTTTCCAGCAGTCGGCCCGCCACTGCTGCACTCTAGAGTGATATATTTAGAACAGCCCCAGTCATTTTTCATTTTTAGACATAAATTAAATTGAGTCTGCTGATGTTTTCATTCTTGCTTTAACTTTTGCAGCTATTCCCCTCTATGTTCACCAGACAGCAGCATGGCAGGGTGTCGACAGACAGACAGACATACAAGGAAGGACCTATATCGTACTCTGCAGTAGTTCAGAGACCAGGATCATCATTTCCTTTGAGGACACTGAAGTGGTGGCTGCGGAACCCGACTTCTGAATCTTCACTCGACTTTTCTTTCCCATGGTGGACACCTTTCCTGACAAGAGACCCGGTTTCACTGTTAGCACATGCTGCCACCGACTCATCACATTTCCTCTAAGTCCAACAAAGACATATCTGGTCCCATGTGTCCCACTGCCTGGACGGACGGCTCGGTTTAGTCACGTGTTTGTTAAGGAGCCTTTCAGAACATTCGGTTCCTGACAGGACGAGGCCAACAACCGCATGTCAGGGGGCAACACCAAACTCCAGACTGACTCTTAAATACTCGGGGTTATTTGCAGCCTGTCCCACGAGGCCACTAGCTAGCTCACTACCGGAGAGGAATCCACACCCACGCTGCCATTTAAGCTTCTGGAGCAGGACAGGGTGCCATTCATTCATGTGCTAAGGCAAAAGTAATTCAAATTTAACCGACACGCTGTTTGCATCCATGTAGCCAACGAATAACAGCGTTTAACAAGAACGTTAACTGCTAACTCAACTTAATCTGTGTGGTTACCGAGCCATAATGACAAGATATAGCAACATCTTAGTCCCAAGCACAGTCAGCACGAACACAGCTCCAATTTACCTTATCAACGATATCACAAGTGGTGACGATAACAGCTAGTTTTAAACGAGAGGGTGGAAACAGCGGTCGATGTTGTAGATCAGATAGTAGCAGTCTTCTTCTTCTGCTCCTCCTCCTTCTTTGAATCAATGGCGTGTCGCAGCCGGGCTGTTAGAGTGCATATCGCCCCCTGTCGCACAGGAGAATGAACTTCATGACGTGCTCCGGTTTGTTATCCAAAAGAGCGCAGAGCCGCAGATCATTCTCTTATTTGGTTATTTTTTTCTCCCTGCCAGACTCCACAGTTCCTGCAGTTCATATACTTTACCTTTTAATTTGTATTCCTCTCTGTTTCATATTTACTACATTCCATAATTAGATTTTCTACACTTTTAGTAAGCAACACTGATCACGTGCGTCCATCACTCTTGCTGAGTCCTCAACCGTCTTTCCAATCAATGACGTGGTATCACCTTTTCAAATTTTGTAATATATCGTGATTGTGTTATTGAGCTGTTGTTTTATCTCATGTGTTTTCTCATTTTCTACGGGCCCTTGTATGAGCTGGTATGCTACAAAACTCTACATCAGTTTCTAGTTGCTGTATCCTCATCTGGATCATTTATATATTTCAATCAGCAGTAGTTTTCCCTCCTAGAATCCATGTAATTCTATGCCTGGATGGATTTTCTGCTGCCCGACTTAGATCCAAATGGAATTTGAGAGATTCCGCATTTTGTTACCTTTTGTCTCAACCTGGTTGTGGTGGTGCCACATCGCCATGTGATAATGCTACCTACCTGAATTTCATCCATTTTTCTTTAAAAAGTGACATTTAAAAGCCCCGCCTGTGCCCGACTCTCAATTTTGGACAGTCTCTTGCATCCCGAGTGATATTTTCTCCTCTTTTCCATGGAGCTATCTTGTGGAAGACCATGAACAACACCAATGTTACGGGTTTCTGACAACAGCATGTCAAACTGTAACACAAAAGTCCTGGACAGGTTAAACAGCCAGTCATACGCTTTACCCAGGGGAAAATAAAATGGTGCTGTCCCAGGTGGCAGCCAGTAGTAGCCGAATTTTTTTTTTTAATTTTCGTAGTGCTTGCTATACTTGTTTACATTCTTTGCTATTTGGTATTTACTTTCTTTCTTTCCTTTTACAAATGGAGTATTCAAACACCATGTTCTGGAGGCTGGAATACTTTTTTCTCTGTTTTGCGGTGCTTGGGTTATTCGCGGCCCCCATCAGCTGTGCCGAGAAGCGGACCGGTATTGTTTACACACGAGACCAGCCGATGAGACTCTCCTCCAGCTTCTTCCTATAGGCGTCCTTGCTCTCCTTCAGACTGCGTTTCAGTTCCTTCTGTACTCTTCTGTATGAACACGGCAAGTCCCCCTCCTTTCTTCTTACCGGCCGCGGTGGTGTCTCGGTCCGCTCGTACAGTGCTGAAACCAGCGATCGTCACATTAGGAGAGTACAGAAGGAACTGAAACGCAGTCTGGAGGAGAGCAAGGACGCCTATAGGAAGAAGCTGGAGGAGAGACTGGAGAGGAACCAGACCAGGGATGTTTGGAGTGGGATGAGGACAACCACTGGCTTCCAGAAGAAAGGAATACACTCAGCCGATGGGAACGTGGACCAAGCTAATGGGTTGAACCAGTTTTTCAACAGGTTTGATTCTAGCTCCCCCTCCCCAAGCGGTCCCAATATTCCTCTGGAAAACAATGGGTCCCCTTCACACCTCCCAGAGCCCCTAACACCTCTGCCAACTTCTTTCCCCTCGCCCCTGCTGACACCCCACATCGATTCCAACATGTCACCCATACCCCCGACAGGACTATCCTTCATGTCTAGCCAGGTGAGGAGAGAGCTGGAGAGGCTCAACCAGAGAAAGGTTGCCGGACCGGACGGCATCAGCCCACGAGTGCTGAAGAACTTCTCCAGGCAGCTGTGTGGAATACTGCAGCACCTGTTCAACCAGAGCCTTCATCTTCAGAGGATCCCAGTGCTTTGGAAGACATCCTGCCTGGTCCCGGTGCCGAAGAAGACCCATCCTGTGGCACTGATTACAAGCCAATAGCACTGACCTCCCACATTATGAAGGTCATGGAGCGGCTGGTGCTAACACACCTCAGACCTCTGGTGAGCCCCTTTCAAGACCCTCTGCAGTTCAACCCAAGGTGGGGGTTGATGACGCAGTGATATACTTGCTATAGAGGGCTTACTCCTCCTTGGACAGACTAAACACCACAGTGCGGGTCATGTTCTTTGACTTCTCTTCTGCCTTCAACACCATCCAGCCAAGACTGCTGAGGACTAAGTTGGAGAACATGCAGATGAATGCTCCCCTTGTTTCTTGGATCGAGGACTACCTGACAGGTCGACCACAGTTTGTGAGACTGCGGAGCTGTGTGTCTGACCCCCCTGATGAGCCCAAAGAAATGTGCTGTCCCCCTTTCTGTTCACCACCTACACAGCTGACTTCCAGTACCACTCTGAGACATGTCACCTCCAGAAGTACTCGGATGACACAGTCATAGTCGGATGTGTGGAGAATGGACAAGAGGGTGAATACAGGGACCTTGTGGAGAGTTTTGTTAGGTGGAGCAGGGAGAAACTTCTGCAGCTCAACGTGACCAAGACGAAGGAGATGGTGGTGGATTTCAGTAAAAGCAAGTCCCCACCTTCCCTAGTTTGCATTAGTGGGAAAGATGTGGAAATAGTCCCATTTTACAGGTTCCTGGGTGTTCAGCTTGACAATAAACTGGAGTGGTCCACAAACACCGATGCTGTCTACAAGAAGGCCATGAGCAGACTCTATTTCCTCAGGAGAATCAGGTCCTTCAGTGTTTGCAGCAGGATGCTCCACATGTTCTAACAGTCTGTCATGGCTAGCACCACCTTCTTTGCTGTAGTGTGCTGGGGTGCAGGCATTAAAGCAAAGGATGCCAACAGACTTAACAAACTCATTAAAAAGGCAGGATCTGTTGTTGGCTCTAAACTTGCAAATTTGGACAAGGTGATGAAGGACAGGATGGTGTTGAAATTGCGGACAATCATGGACAATCCCTCCCACCCCCTCCATAACACAGTGGACAAACTGAGAAGCAGTTTCAGCAACAGACTCCTGCAGCCTCGCTGCCTGGATGGATTCCATCCTTTATGGATTGGACTTGCCCATCAGAGGAAGTCAAATCCATTCCTCGAGGGTTGAATTCAAGCCGGGATTTACATCCTACCAGGCAGAAAATGCTTTCACCAAGGTAAATGAAACCCCAGGTGAAAGGGTTTACCTGTAGGACAGAAAGTCTGGCTTGGATACGGCCCTCGATGCCCACACCTGCTCTAGATGGTATCTCATTAACATCTAGTCTCTCTGTAAGGAATCTAGGAGTAATTTTTGATCAGAATCTCTCCTTCATCTCACACATTAATTAGTCTCTAGATGTGCCTTTTTTCACCTGAGAAACATCGCAAAGATCAGGAAGCTACTAACGCGGCATGATGCTGAAAAGTTAGTCCATGCATTTGTTACTTCCTATTATAATTATTATAATTCTATTGTAATTCTTTATGATCAGGGTGTCCAAACACCTCTTTAAGAAGCCACCAGGTGATCCAAAATGCTGCAGCCAGAGTTCTGACAGGTATTGTCAAAAGAGATCACATTACTCCTATAATGGTGTCTCTTCATTGGCTGCCTGTCAAATTTAGAATCACTTTTAAAATCCTTCTTCTGACCTATAAGGTTCTCAGAGACCTACAGTAGCTCAGAGACCGAGCTAGTGACACCTTATCATCCAAATAGACCGCTTCGCTCTCAGAATGCTGGTCTACTTGTGGTCCCCAGAGTCTCTAGGAGTAGAATGGGGGGCCGAGCATTTAGCTACCAGGCCCCCCTGCTATGGAACCAGCTCCCTGTCCAGGTACGGGAGGCTGAGTCCATTGCTACTTTTAAGATTAGGCTTATAACCTACCTCTTTGAAAAAGCTTATTGTTACTAATTCTGTAGTTCCAGTTGCTATTATAGACAGACAAATTATCATACTTAGGGGGTCGTCTAATCATTAGGTTAACATCTTAGTCATGCTGCTATAGGCCAAGGCTGCCGGGGTCCAGAAACATGATCACCTGACAGGCCTCTGTCACCCCATTGGGAAATGGTCTCCTCTCCTCTCCTCTCCTCTCCTCTCCTCTCCTCTCTCTCCTCTCCTCTCCTCTCTCTCCTCTCCTCTCCTCTCCTCCTCCTCATGAAGTAGACTAGTAATGCTATTTCTTGTGTAGTTTTTCTACTTCCCCCTCTCCCCTTCTGTATTCATCTACACTTATCGCCACCTTCAGTATGCAACTCTGAAGGTGGCGATACCTGTAGATGAATACAGAAGGGGGGGGCAGAAAAACTACACAAGTAGACTACAGATGCTATTTCTTGTGAAGTTTTTCTACTTCTCCCCCCGCCCTTCTGTATTTACCTACAGGTATCGCCGCCTTCAGAGCTGCATACTGACCTCCGACCTCGCTGACCCACTCAACCTGACCCTACTGGCAGCCTACTTTACTAAATATAATGTATTTCTGTATGTACTCTGTGGACTATGTGTGCCTATTCTCTCCTCTACCTCTGCTCTGCTTTCGTCTCGTCTCGTCTCGTCTCGTCTCGTCTCGTCTCGTCTCGTCTCCTCCCTCTCCTCTCCTCTCCTCTCCTCTCCTCCTCCTCTCCTCTCCTCTCTCCTCTCCTCTCCTCTCCTCTCCTCTCCTCTCCTACCAATTCTCTCCTCTACCTGTCCTCCCCCCTTCTCCCCTCTCTCTATCTAGCCAGCCATCAGCAGGAGCATCCCCCTACATGAGCCTGGTCCTGCTCAAGGTTTCTTCCTGTTAAAGGGGAGTTTTTCCTTGCCACTGTTGCTTGTTTGGGGTTAGGCCCTGGTATTCTGTAAAGCTCCTAGAAACAATTGTGATTGTAAAAGACGCTATATAAATAAAGATTGATTGAATGATTGATTGATTGATTGATTGAAGATGGACAGATCAAGAATGAGTCCATCATTGTGACAGTACGTGTAAAATGTGTCTGAGACTAAGATAGTTTAGACTTTTCCAGAGGAAGGACAGTGGATTTATTGCTAGAAGGATGCAGTGGGTGGAGCTATCAAGCAGGAGGTCTAGACCAGGGTGCCCAACACGTTGATCGTAATCTACCAGTCGATCTCAGCCTATCATCCATTTAGTCACTTGACTGATCTACAGGGCAGCCAGTCAGATGACATGTGAATTTTTTTTAACACTTGGGTCACTGTGCATGTGCAAACAACGGCTCTAGGTGCAGCAAAGCTAACAAGCTATTGAGCTATTCAGCTTGTTAGCGTTAATTCATTTTTTTCATCTCTTAAACTTAAAAAAGGGTATTAAAATGAGTGGGGAAGAATAAATCTTTGATACAGAATGGGAGCAGGACTTTTTTTCCCCACAATTATGTTTTCAAAGTGCGTTTGCCTCATCTGCCAGTCTCCTGTGGAAAACGAGCTGAGAAAGAGAAAGGGGAAGGAACTAAAGCCCCAGTTGTTGGGACATTCCAGACTACACATCCATGGTTGACCCGATTCAGTGCAAGTCATCAGAGTGAACTCAGTAATGCTAAAAAAAATATGCATAGTTAATTTTGTTGTCGGATTGATTATTTTGACTTGGTAATCTGGCATGCTGAAAAACATGACCACCCTTGGTCTAGAGGAAGTTGTACGATTCTAACAACCAAAACCACAGCTGCCATAGGGGCAATTTAGAGGATGGATTGATGAGGAGGCCAGAGGTGGAGCTCCTGGTGGGGTTGGTGCAGAGAAAACCACCTTCTTCACTGTGAAGGAGGCCAGCAATCATCTGCATCAACCTTTGATTTTTGCAGTCAGTATTTATAGCTACATTGTTTAGCATTGTGTTGTTGCCTATATATTTGGTGGTAGCGTAATTTGCCATGTCTTTTGGTTCCATCACAGTTGAGATGTTTGTGCATTCATGCTTTTATTTTGAAGTGAGGGATTATTTTATGCAGTTCCACTTTTCCTCCATGTTTATGCATGCATCACTCATACAGTAAAGTAGTAGATGTCGTCATGGCTACCGTTTGCTGACTGCAGGTCTCAGGTCACAATCCACCATTTCCTGCTTTGCTACGTGTCACAACAGTTTATTTTCTCCAATAGAACAGATGTTATTTTATCACAAATAGTGTGGCGGTGCAGTGAAATGCCAACGTTTGCATTGCAGTCGTGCACGTTTCCACACAACTAACATCAATCCAGCACGAACCCTTTTCTCGTGCAAATGCTAATAAATGCCGCGATAGCGCCACGCCAGGATCCTTTTCACTGGTTCAGCTTCGACGCCGGTCTCTCCCGGCTGCTGTCAACCTCATGCCACCTCTGTTTTCGGCGGTTTATCTTGGACAGGTCCTTGTCAAACACTTCCCCAGAGCGGAGCGCTGACACCAAGTCATCAAAGTCACCGCCCTCCTCTTCTTCATTTGGCCTTCTCATCTTCTGTTCCCGCTCTCTCTTCATCTGCAGAGGAAGATGGAGATTATGGAAGAAGAGCTCCTCTGACACGGTCTGATCTTTAACATGCGAGGCATGTGGAAAACATTGCTCTAAACCTGTGCCTCCATCAGTGCTCGCTTCTCCTCTTCTTCCTTACGCCTCAGCATGTCATCGTTGTCTTGTTTGGCATCTGCAAACGCTGTCAGGAAAGTGTCGAAGATCCCGAAGAACACGTCGGGCTGCAGGTTGGACTGGTCCTCTCCAAAGTGTCCCAGGGCTTTTCTGAACTTCAACACAACACACACCAGTTGCTTGAGTCCATCACATTCTTCCCAATGTAATTCTCATTCATCAGTAAAAGACTTCCAACCCTGCTGTTATAATGGCATGATACAAAAAGGTGGTTTAGGTGCACGAGTGAATGTTAAAGTAAGCATGATGCAAGTGTTTCTGTGTTTCTGTGGCACCCAGCAGAGAGCAGCAGCAGGACGACTGAGGAGTGCTGGGGTTGTGGGGAGCTGAGGGGCGGCTACGGTCATTACCACATCTTTGGCCTCGCTGAGGGATTCCTCGACATCTGAGAAGCTGAAGGAGGCCACCGTCAAGAACTGACTGGCCACTGAGACAAACTTGTCCTCGGGACCCTGAGGGGCCTGAGCCCTCTGGTGGAGCAGCTCCTGCCAAGACCAAGCACATTCCACTCAATCACCTGAGGCTGTAGGTGCTTCAGAATCGTGGACAGGTGCTGAATTCGCTTACTGCCTCAACACACTTCAGGCCAGATTTCAGAGAGCCAATGTCTTTCTCCAACTCCGTCATGCTGGAAGCAACAAAAGGAAGGCAGGGTGTCAGCGGCGCCGTGCTCGCCACACCCAGGACCTGAACCCAGAAATGCACAAACACTTTCAGTCACTTACTTGACTTTTGCAGCTTCTGGGATGTTCTGCAGCTCCTGGCTGAAGGCCAGCACTGAGGGGAACTTCTCCTCCAGGACGGTGATGATGTAATGGAGCAGGGTGACGTTTCTGCAACCCAAAATAAGAGCATTTAAAACCCCAACACTGTTACGTGCGCATTACACAGGAAGTGAGACTGCCAGCAAAGCGTGCGTCCAGCCTAGCATTGTATCTAGCATGTGGAGGGTCTAAATGAGGCTAAAAGGGATTGCTGAGTCATTGCTTATGTGTGCTGGTGCTGTGCCAGAGGCTCTGGATGTTCTGTACTTGTCGATGCTGGACTTGGTGTCGGCGAGCTTGTTCAGACTGGACACTTTAAATCCAGAAGCATTTCCTCGTTGGCCTTTGTTCATGTAGTTGCCAAAGGCCAAGATGACCTCCAGGAGCTGCCTCAGGGCCCTGCTTTGGACCACCTCCTGGGATGCAAGACTCAGAGCTGAAAGCACATTTTTAAGCAGGACATGCACATTTGTTGCAACTCAAGATTTGAGGAGGGGAAATGAAGCAAGAAAGAAAATGGGATTCTTCTGCTCAACGTGAAAGTGAAACAGCCGTTTACGATGTCCAGAAATGTACCTTTAATTTTGGGCTTGGCCTCTGTCACTCTTTCAGCAAACTTCTTCTTGAAGCAGAGGGACTGTAATCTTTGTTGATAATGGTTGATGCTGCACACACACACACACACACACACACACACACACAACACACACACACACACACACACACACACACACGTAGTTCAAAGCTAGGACGTGAAGATATTCCCTCTACATTAACGGATTCTTACACGGTTAGGGCTGCGTTTACCTGCTCATGTCATAAAGGAAGCGATCAGCTTTTGCCATACGATCCAGTTCATGTTTGTGTTCTTCTAATAGTTCAATATCACTTTTCTCTGGAACAAACTTTAGGAGCTACACAGACACACAGAGGACAACAAATATGGAGTAATGCTTCTATGACTATATGTCCTCACATTAAATACTGGCCACCAGGACCTACAGCACACTCATTGGTATGAGGTCTGGTTCCTAAACCAGGTCAGCTGGCTCGCTCTGATATGACGGAGCAGCACCCAGACTCTGAGGTCCCTCAGGAGGTCAGCAATGACCCATGAAGGTCACGCTCACAACAGTGCTCTTAAGTCACCAAACTCACTTCCTGTCTATGGCTTTGAAAATGTGACAGGTCTTTTGAAAGAAGCTGAGCATCCTAGTTTTGTTCTGATGTTCTGCACTACTGTGGCAGGTGGACTGTGACAGCCTGCTGGAACCTCATGGACAGAGGAGAGAGTGCCACCTCCTGATATATCCTTGTGCTTATCGTCTTTTTGGAATAATGGTGTAAATGCTGCGGCTTCAAATGAAGGACGGAGAAGAGGCATCTAAAGAGAATCAACTGAAACAAAGTGTCAACCATGACTCGGCAAAAAAAAACAACTGATATTTTGCCATAAACTAAATCATAACGAGGGAAAAAATGAGTATCATGAAGCACAACAGTTGGCTTATATAGTACTGCTGCTTTTTTTTTTATACTGTGTGTGTGTGTGTGTGTGTGTGTGTGTGTGTGTGTGTGTGCGCTACCTGCTCTAGCATGTCTTTAGGGAGGTCTTCCTGTTCATCCATGGACAAGATGGCATGACGGATGTCCTCATTTGTCATTTTAAGTCTAAAAAATACAATAATATAATAATTACATTTCTAATAGAATTAATACAATTTCAATAATAAGATAAATAAGCCACACACACCCCTACACACACACTAACCGTGAGAGTAGAATATTACAGTTCTGTGCTCGCCGGCCATCAATTACTGAAAGTTCTTTGACCTTCTTGGAAAAAGTGAAGTCATCTTCAGCGCTCCTCTGTAAAACCGTGTAAAATTTGTCAGGATTGCATCACAATTTTGTTATATCACTGTTGCTCATATTGTATCATGAGGAAAATACAAGGTTTTAGAGGTTTTACAGCATGAAAACCAGCTTTTAATCCAGTTTCTATTTGAAAACTAGAGGAGCTCTTCTGAAAACTCTAGTTCTGCTAGAAACTGGAGGATAACTGCTGTGATTGAGTGATGTTACCTGAGGTTTCTGGTAGGCTGAGAAGGTCTTCTGAAAATCTTCCAGATCCAAGACTTTGAATACCTTCAGATCATCCACCTCTCTCCATATTGTGGCTGCGATCTGGTTCTGACACCAACAGAAAGGTCCCCAATTAAAACCCGTGATGACAGAATCGATGGCCAGAAGAAGGACGGCAGGAGCTTTAGTGAGTTCCCTGTCCAGGTACGGGAGGCTGACTCCATCGCTACTTTTAAGATTAGGCTTATAACCTACCTCTTTGAAAAAGCTTATTGTTACTAATTCTGTAGTTCCAGTTACTATTATAAACAGACAAATTATCATAAGTAGGGGGTCGTCTAATCATTAGGTTAACATTTTAGCTATGCTGTTATAGGCCAAGGCTGTCGGGGTCCAGAAACATGATCACCTGACAGGCCTCTGTCACCCCCCCACTGGGTCATGGTTTCCTCTCCTCTCCTCTCCTCTCCTCTCCTCTCCTCTCCTCTCCTCTCCTCCTCTCCTCTCCTCCTCCTCATCAAGCAGACTAGTTATGCTGATTCTTGTGTAGTTTTTCTGCTTCCCCCCCCTTCTGTATTCATTTACAGGTATCGTCACCTTCGGAGCTGCATGAAAGTTGACCTCCGGCCCCGCTGACCCGCTGTATAAATAGTGTATTTTTGTATGTGTTTCTGTGCTCTGTGCCCGTCCTCTCCTCTCCTCTCCTCCTCCTCTCCTCTCCTCTCCTCTCCTCTCCTCTCCTCCTCTCCTCTCCTCCTCTCCTCTCCTCTCTCTCTACCCAGCCGGCCATCAGCAGGAGGGTCCCCCTACATGAGCCTGGTCCTGCTTCTTGTTAAAGGGGAGTTTTTCCTTGCCACTGTTGCTTGTCTGGGGTCAGGCCCTGAGATTCTGGAAAGTGCCTTGAAACATATTTTGATTGTAAAAGACGCTATATAAATAAAGATTGATTTGATTTTGATTTGAGTTGGGGGGGGGCTGAATGAGAGGTTGCCATGACAGCAGTAGAGGGATGTGGGGAGTGGACAATATAAAACAGCTCAACCCAACAGCCACACTTAAAATTGTGTAGGAAATGAGTAGAAGGAGTAAAAGTGCACTATAATCAACCTTCTAGTGTGTGGGACTGTCTGTGATTATGTAAATCACAGATTTAACTTCATTCAGAGATGAAAGGTCACAACATCAGTAATTAGACTTTACTTCTGGAAGTTTGCTCCAGTTGAAGGACTTCAATGGGTTTGATGGTCGGGGAATATTCTTCCTCTTTGCTACTCCTACTGGAGCTCCTGGAGGTGGTGGTGGTGGTGGAGCAAAGGGGCACCTGGCAACTGGCGGGCCCCCTGGAGGTGGAGGCGGTGCAGGAGGAGCAGGAGGAGGAGGAGGAACAGTTGGGACTAATGCAGCAGATGTCAGAGGAGGTCCTCCTGGAACAGAGGACGTCTAATAAAAAAAGCATAGTCATTCAGATGATGCGGACTGATAAGAGAAGACAGTTGAGGAAAAACTCACAATTTGCTGGAGTTGAGCCGCCAGTTGTGCCAGATGTATTTTCGCCTGTTTGTGGTCATTACACTCTCTCTCCAGTCGCTCTTTCATCTTGTTCAACATGACCATCATGTCCTCCTTTTCCGTGTTCTTGGCCTCACATTCCCGCTCTCTCTTTTCATAGCGTTGCTGCAAGTTCTGATGTTCTGGAAGGAACAGAAGATTTCCAGGGTTACCCTGCTCAACTAGCCTCGAATCACTCACATCCGACAATGTCGTTGGAAAGTTTTTATTGGCTTTCAGACACTAGCAGAACAAAATGGTTCTGTTCAGTGAGAAACTAGCAAAACAGTAAATTCTCAAGTCTTTTTTGGAGATAAATGTTTTTTTTTCAAATATTTTCTAAAAAAGCGGTCTCTCCGCACATTAGAGGTGAAATTTTATTTTATATTTTTTGAAGGTAGTCGGTAGTGATCTGCTGGATGTAACCCAACCGGGTCAAAACACTAGGTCGCCACTAGGGGGCGTTCCAGCACTGAATTTTAACGTTCGGGTCAGTGGCCTTGCCGGGCCTATTTCCGGGGCTCGAAGAGAGAAATTACCTTTCCTCATTTTATCGGCGTGTTCTTTCCACTTCTTGACCTCCTCCTCCTTTATGAGCCTACAGGAAGATGAAAACAGCTCAAAGCTTTGTTTACACACCCCATTTCCCCCATAATTCTGAGATTAAAAGAATCTTCCAGAGTTTCATCATGTCCGTTGAGCCAGAGCGTGTGAATAAAATTAATAGCCAGCTGTACAGGAACATTTGTGATTTGAACAAATAAGACAATCAACCAAATGAAATGTGTACAGAAAGAGGGTTTCTGGCTCCTGGGTCCTCTGCTGAAATGCTCTTTTTGTGGTCTAATGTCCAAAAGATGCTGCAACAAAAGAACTCTCTTCAAGTTATTGTTAATCCGGAGATATCCTCAAACCGCTCAAGCATGGCTGGTGTTTTTTGGTGAGTCAAATGTGTCAAAGCAAATGATTTTTCAAACTCACATGGAGATGATATTCTTAACATTAAAGTCTTCCAGCGGGGCCACATCAGGGTTTTCACCTCTGTCTGTCTGCAGAACCAGCTGCTGAATGATCCGGTCCAACAGCAGCCAGTAGTGCAGCACAGCACCGCTCTGTTTATCTGTACAGGTACACACATCTGCGTCAGCTACAGCATGAAGGCCAAGTACAGGCGGGTAGGGGACCAGTAAAGATGCGCTTACAGGGCATCAAGAGGCAGTGCTGCAGGGTCGACAGCAGGTGAGGGTATGCTTCAGTGTGGATCAGGTTCTTCTTGATCTGCTCAAACATTAGGCTGGCACTCTTGGTCTCGACATGGACCTGAAGGAACGCAATTGAAGGGAGTCCACATCGGCTCTGAAATGTGTTACCCTGAATACCGGATGAAGGAGGATGAAGCCATTAATGAGACTCACAACATCAAAGCGTTTGGACATGAGAAGCTCATCTTCATTCCTCAACATCTCAAAGAAGTTCAGATGCCTGCAAACACATCCAACAAGCGCCGATTAGTCACTGCTGCAGACAGGTCTGACCCTCCTGCAGCACCAATGGGCGAAGCTCCATTTCTGCAGCACATTAATAGCAGTTTCTATATTTACCTGTCCAGGGTGGCGTTTTCATGTGCGTGCAGTTTGTCAATAATCGGCTGGATGCCCAACATCAGAAACTCATAACGTAAATGGATCCGGAATTCCAGACTGGTCTGAAAACACATGGAATCCATGGAAACCATCATCATGGGTTATTTACGGTGTCCCAATCAAAGACGTAAATCCCGTCACACATGTATTTTCCTGTGTAAAAACGCTGTTGCTGACCGGAAAAAGTCCAAAACAGGATTCTGGTCAATTCTAGAGCCACACCCACCACACCAATGGAGTCCTTTGTACCTTTGTTTGATTAAAATTACATTTATCCCAACAAAAAAAGTTATGAATGCGGGATTTTGAGCCCGAGTCATTGTGAGCAATTGGTTGCGATTACATAGGAAAACTAGCTGATCTGGTGACAAAGACCTGGACCAGAACTCTAAGGTCAGGTCGTTACTTTTTGGACGCTCTGGACAATAGTGGGAAAAGTGTTTGGACATGTCCCAAAAGCTAGAATATTAATAAACTGGTGTATCAACATAAAGGGAGAGAAATATCAACAGACTAGAACACAGCAAACATGCTTGACCCAACCAATCAACCAACCAAAACTCAGAGTAGTCACTCACATTAAGGACAATGAAAGGTGAACTCCACTTTGCAAACACAAGACGGGTTGAAACAATTAGCTGATTTTCTGCTGCGTCATCGTTTGATAAATGACGATGGGTGATGACAGCAGTTAACTCAAATTCCTGGTATCTCCGTTAGTTAACGAGCGTCTCTGTTTGCTTGTCATTTACCTGGATGCCACCTTGTTTCTCTGCTCTGGTCAAACATGGAGGAGGGGGCGGGGCTTGTAATTAAAGCCCGGTAGATCAAACTGGAGAGCCATTCCTTTACTCTGACTTGATTACTCAACTGTCATCGGTCACCGCTAACACCACACTTGGTAAACTTTCAGTGTGTATTTGTGTGTGTGGTTGTGTGAATAGAGCTCTTTTCCCAGAGAAGGTGTAAAAGCTAGCAACCTGGTTTACAGCCCAATCTGATTATATGACCAGAGGCAAAGCTCTTTTCACAGGTGAGACTATGGTCCAACCCTCACCTCAGAGGTGACTGGAATAAAAGTGAGGAGCTGAACTCACGAACAAATGAAAAGATCAAGTTCAACTCAAGCAAAACATTTTTTACATTCTGATGAGAATCTGACTGCCAGCAAAAACGGACGTGACATTTGTTCTCAAGCAGACTGGATGTGGAGCTAGGTCTTTACCTCCCCTGCTCCTTTACTGAGCACAGCATTGATGAAGGACATTATGGCTGTCTTTAAGCTGACTTCATTTCTGTAGTGTCCCGTCAATCGATCCAGGTCCGTCAGGAGGCTCTGAAACAGATGAGATGGTACTGCACGCTTTCAGACATTTGTTTTTCACTATCTTCTGTAGGTTCTATAAGAGCTTTAGGCAGAACCTTGAGGATGTCCTTCCACATCTTTCTTTCTTTCTTCTTTCTTTCTTCTTTCTTTCTTTCTTTCTTCTTTCTTTCTTTTTTCTTTCTTTCTTTCTTTCTTTCTTTCTTTCTTTTTGGACTCCTGAAGCATGAGTTTTTTAATTTAATTTCAGAATCACGGTGTTTTTGTCTCTGTTGAGAGGGACTTTTATTTTGATAGTTTTGTAGATTTCCTCCCCTCGGTCAGGAGGAATCTTTCCTTGAAGCATCTGCAGCCTGTTTATGTCCTCACTTTGTCCAGAGGTGAACACAGTTGGCTGCAGTCTGTCAGACACACCTCTGGGCTACGTTTGGTGGACAGGCTGTCATAGACACCCTCATCATGTCCCCAACACAAGAAAAAGAACCAACATGTCAGTTCATCTCATCCTCAAACGTCAGCATTAGATTATGGGCGACGATAATACCCCCAATATAAATTGTTCTTCTGGAAATGCTCAGTACAATTTTAGGCGCTCCAGAAAGGGAACTGATCTGTGTATGTTCCAGGACTGTAAGTGTGTGTCCACATACCTGAAAACGGGTTCTCTCTGCAGCAAACCTCTGGTAGTGCAGCAGGGCCTCCAGCACCTTCCTGTGTCCTCCGGGCACCAAGCACACTGCCCCCAGGATCTCCAGCACAGCGATCTGGCAGGAGAAAGTCCTCATCTCTCATAAACCTCAACTAAACACGCAAAAGGAATGATCCAAACCAGAACCAGAAATGGTCATTTCCATTGTATTTTATTTTGAAAAGACCATTGTTTGCCCTCCGGGGGTACCTTGGTTTTAATGTTCTCTGTGCCAAGACTCTGAGCGATAATGTTGATGCCCTCACAGTGACCCAGGACATGGGCCCGGCCCTGAGAGTTGTTCATCAGCGCTTTGATGCAGCCGATCAACGAGGTGTGAAGCTGAGACTCTGTGCTGACGTAGTCCATTGAGTTCAGAAAATTCAGGATGCAAGAGAGACCATCCAAGTCGATGAATCGTGTCACAAACCTGGAAAATGAGTGAGTAAACAAGTGAGCTTCCATTTTCAGAAAAATGTATCTTTTGCAGGTACGTGTGTCGATGTTTAAGGCAGAAGTGAACTGAGGAAATAGTTTTATCAATGGACAAACCGCAACAGACAAGGAATTGACATCCAAATCAACCTGCGCACACTTTTATGGGGACTGGGTTGGTCGATGATTAGAAGCTAAACTAACCGCAGAGCATTTGTGGCTTTGAGTTTACTCAAATCCTTCTGACTCTCCCTGTAATCCAGAATAAACAGAGCAGCAGATTTCTTCTTCTTTGTTTCTCACTATGGTGGAAACGGTCCTGAAGAGCGTTGGCTGCAGGTTTGGGGGTCCTTGTTGTGTCTCCGGGGTGATGATGACTAGCGTTACTCCGGGCTCCCACCGCTTTCTGTTCCCAGGCTGATGGGGCTGTGGGCTGGTGTGCAGTTTCTAACTAAAATATGGCGGCTGATGCGGATGCATGATAGTTCTGAATAGCATTTTTAGTTTGTAATAGTTCTGGCATGCGCGTGGAGGTCTGTGCCTCCCTCCAACCTCCCACCTGCCCCCTAGAAGATGCTGTAGGCAGTAGAGATTTGCTGCTAGGTATTAATGGGGAACATGCCAGTTTGGGTGTTCTCTGGTGAAGGCCCATCAGTGGTGCCAGGCTGAGAGCATGTTCCTCTTACCACCCTCCTGGATTCTGTTTCTGAGATTCTGTTTCTGGCTCAATCGTGCACATGATTAGCCTGTTGGAAGTCGCTTGTTGTGCTCCTTTAGTGTTTCTCCTGTTTCTTCATTCCTGTTTCTTCTTGCACAAAAGAGCAAACTGCAGTCCTGTTGCTGAGTGGGTGCACCCCCTCTTGCACCAGGATGGTGCGACTGCATTACGTTAGAGAATGGCCTTGATCTGTCCCACAGGGTGGAGGAATTTAGAAGATGTTTTTGGGATTTAACACACCTGCTTTTTTCCTTGTTCCCTGCAGCAGAGAAAGCCTTCAGCAACCAGACCCTGATGCTCATTCCATTGGGGAGGTGGTTTCTCAAACATTGGTGTTGAGGCCACCAATGTCTGCTCTTGCTCCTGTCATTCCCAGTGTAGTGTAGATTGACCATTATACTCTGGAGGACCTCTGGATAGTGAGGCTGGATCCCCATCAGGGAGGTGGTCGGGCCCTGGGAGACACTGGTTGAAGAGCACCAAATCCCAATGGCCTTTCACAAGTGTCCTTCCTGAAAGCTGCATGGTGAGTGGGGGCACAACAGTGACATTGAAGGCTGGCTTGCGTAGGGTCTAAGGACCGAGAGGTAAAGTACAGGGCATATGTGTGTCCTCGCACTGGGGAGTTTAGTAGACATTATGGTGGCCAGGAGTGCAACAACAGGTCCAGGAGTTTGTGCTTGTCCTGTCCTACTTGTGCTCAGAGTAAGGTGTCCCATCAGCAGGGGTACTGGACAGACTGCTCCCCCCTCACGTCCTTGGTCAGACAGTCCTTTGATTACTGGATTACCTCTCGCTGGTGTCCGTACGGTAATCCTCACCATCAGTGATAAGCCTGCCTGCTATAGATATAACAGAGATGGGACTTTCGTTCAGGGATTCACCTCATTGGCTGTGTCCTCAGGGCTGTTTTCAACTCATCGACGATCATATGTCTCCCAATGTCTTCCTCATCGGGGGACAGCAGAGCTTTCCTCTAGAAAAAGAAGCATTGCTATTACATATCAGTAGGATGCTGCTTGTACTAAAGTAATTGCATCTTCAAACGTGTTGGGAATGTTTGTGCTTGAAAGGTAATAAATTGATGTGACTCACAGCAGACATACATCTGAGCTGGTCAATATAATAATCCGGCCAGCTGGTTGCTCCTTTAATCTCCTCAGCCTCCTGAAATATGAAACATGAGAGCAATAACAACCGTCTATTAGAGGCGCGTCGGCATTTGATTGCTTCTAGAGTCCATGTGCAAACGGGACAAATCAAAACTGCTTTCCTGGTACGCATCATTTGCCCCGAACCTGATCCTGTGGATGATCTTACCATTTTTTTGCTACAGTAGATTTGCCATTTTTTCTCCGCTGGCAGAGAAAACATGTTGGCTCGGTGCTCCTCGCTGAGGTCCAGCTCATCCTGGCACATGACACAGACAAGATTCAAGTAGACCGAGCAGAAGCCACCTGGGCGGTGGTTTGTGCCTCGTACTCACCACCAGCTCCGTGAACATGATGTCCAGCTCTTGGGGGGGGGCAGGGGGAGGGGGGGCTCCAGGGACACCACACTGTTAATGTTATCATGGCAGTGAGTGATCTCGGGTTGGTCGTTTCCTTGGAAGCAACAAGAGAACAGACCCAACAGGCCCCGCCCTCTGTGTTGCTTTTCCCGTGTAACCATGGCAACCCGACTCTGCTGCCAAAACACAGAGGAGGAATATTTTTACATTATGGTCTGCGTCGTGTTATGTCTCTGTCCTGAAATACAGTTCAACTATTTGCCCTAAAAATCTAAAGTTCTTTAATCTTTGTTGTACTGTCACACAGTACACACACACACACACACGGACGCAGTGAGAGATGGGGGTGGGGACAATTTTCTAGCTACACACCTTTACCTGGCTGTGATTGACAAGTTATAACTGGAGTTTTTGTTCTGCCAGGTGAGTCATGAGGTGTGGCTCCTGGCTCTCCTGTCATGCTGTTGATGAATGGAGGAATTTGATGAAGAATCTGATTGAGAGCCGGCAGGAAGGGGGGGGGCTCACAACTCCCTGCTGAGGGGATATCACTGAAAATGCTTCCTGCCTAAAAGGCTTAATAACACAGCAGGTGTAAAAGCAAAAGCAAGGGTTAGCTTAAAAACGCCCCTGTGGAGGTGGGGTTGCCCTGCCCCCACAGAGCAGACACCTGCCTTTCTTTGAACACACACTTCTACAGCCTATTGAAATACAATCCCTGTCTGGGACTGCAGATATCACGCTCAGGAAACAGAAGACAAGCAGTTGATGCGACTTTGTCTTCAAAATTACTCTGTGTCCTTGAGTCTCTTTCAATGTCAATGATTGCTGCAGGACTCCAGTAATGATTCCCCTGGTTCTGCCAGGACTGAATCAATGGGCCAACCATCAATGGCACAAATTGCTTCCCCTCCTACCCTTAAAGGTCAAAGGTCACCATCCATAGAGCGCACAGGGACAGTCAATGACTGCGGTCATCACACCCCTGAACAACAACCTTATTAGAAATGAACTATTTGATGTCATTTCAATGATATGTGGAGAGGAGAATGTGTTCAGAATCAGAATCAGAATCAGAATCAGATTTATTGCCATTGTTCATGTAATACACAGTATTACACAAGCTAGGAATTTGTCTTGGTGTGACGCTGCGACATTCAACATAAAGAAGACAACACTAGTGTTGGGGGAGGGGCTGGCACAAATGAAGAAGCCCCATAAGATCTAAATTTACAATTGCCACATTTTATTTTACATTTTACGAATGAAGTTTCCTCTCCATTTCAACACACAGGTGTCGAGCGCCGGCGTGCATGTGTCACCGCCAGGAGAGGGACTAATTACCTGACTAACGAGTGACGCTGGTTTGGGTGAATGCTAAAATAAACCACACAGTGTTGAGGCTAAAATGGGACACTTGTTTACTGGGACAGAGGATGAACCTGGTTAGCTGCTAGTTATTAGAGTTTCTTATTAGAATGATTTTAAAATGGTATTTTTAAGTTCTTTACATGCTTTCATGTCGTGTTACTACATCCATGCAGCAGGGATATAGGCCTACTTTCAGGTGGAGCAGGAGGATCGCTGGTGAAAACAGTTTTAAGATTTTATGTATGTTTTGGGGAAAGGATGAGCGGAGAGGGAAGAGTCAGGGGAACGCATCGGGGCAGCTTTCTTACCTGCGTGAGTGACTCCTATGTGATGCAGGGAGATGCCATCGGCAGTGTCTGCTGCACAGGTCGTTGCTCTTCTACACCTCTGATCCCGCAAGCTTCACTTCTTCGGTTAATCCAGAGGAAAGAGGGCAGGAGTTAAACTCCAAACAGTCACTTCTGAAGATGAGAACACACCAACTGATGAGGAATTCCCTCAGAAACTGTTCAGTGTGTCAGCTTCATCCATTCACTCCTCGCGGCTTTGCTCTGTAGCTATTATCTGAGATCATGGGTCAGTCCCTGTCCCCAGGGTGTGTGTGTGTGTGTGTATGTGTGTGTGTGCGCGTCAGAGAAACTGACAGGGTGAGAGTGTAGTTTTGGACTGTTCAAAACACACAAAACTGCATTCCTGATGGAGGCAGTCATGCTCATACCTCACCTAATTCATTGTGTGCGGGTGTGTGTGTGTGTGTGTGTTAGAGAGAGAGAGAGAGAGAGAGAATAAGTTAGACCAATTGCCTCTCCCTCATTAGCATAGACTCTGCAGCTGCCTGTGGTCACATGACCATTATGAAAGGTGGAGAATCAGATGGATGGATGGATGAATGGATGGATGAATGGATGGATGGATGGATGGATGGATGGATGGATGGATGGATGGATGGATGGATGGATGGATGGATGGATGGATGGCCATTTCCCAGTGGACTCATTTCTCAGGCTCACATCTGCTCAATGAGGGTCTCTGAGCTGGGCTGTCCTGTGGTTTGCCTTCAAACCAAAGTATGCCTGTTGACTGCTTGTTTTCCCCCTCTGGCTTTGACAGATTTCACCCTGTGTCCTTTTTGTTGTCCTGATAAACCGGTGAAGGACTTCTCAAGGTTGATTGACTCTTTTAACTGTTAACAGCTAAAAACTACAGGCCTCTAACCAAATCCTAAAGGACCGTTGCTGCTGAAATCTGCTGAGTTGTGGTAGACAGGCCAGAAGAGGATACCAACATCACAGAATCTGGTCTTGACCCCCCTCCGCCTGACTTCCCTCACTTTTCCATGGATAAGGTTGCTTCTGCAAGGGCTCTAACCGGAGCCTGGTCCTCGCTCGGCTGCGTTTGATCACTTTGAGCCTCTGGGTGTCTCTGATGGCTTTAGAAGGTGAGGTTGATCAGACTCCTTGTCATGTTTTCCTGCCTCGCCTTTTTAACACGGTGCCCTAGCTTAGGGAAGCTGGCTCTGGACATTATTATCAGCAGTCCATCTGTGCGACTCCTGCTGAAGAAACCTGGCCTTGATCATGGTGTTCTTGCCAATTTCATAACCCATTGATACTTTCCTCTTCCCACAATTTTTAGCCTAATCAGCCGGTCAGCGACTGATTTTTGCTGTCCTCCCTAAGATGGGGGTGGGGTAGTTGTCAGCTCAGAGATCCTGGGTCATTAAGTGTGGATGCCACAAAAACATCGGTCAGACAGTCAACAGTCTGCTTAAAAAAGAATTCTGGTCCCATGCCTTGAATGCCTTCCCACCACTCAGACAAGCACAGTCACAGCAGATTTAGACCCAAATGCACGACTCTCTGACACAATTCAAAAGACACAGGTAGCTTTAATCAGAGAGAGGTTAAAACAACTACAGTTGGAACAACGATAAAGGGACACTGAAAGCAGGGAGCAGAAGGACTAAATACACTAGGAGGAGGGAAGACAACGAGACACAGGTGCAGCACGTTAGGTTGGGGAATACAATCACAGAACTTGACAGGAAGTAATCTGAAATGAGAGGAGAATTTAAAAAAAACAGGAACCACTGGACTGAAATGAGCAGACCTGGAGCCTTTTTATTGTTTTCAACACACACAGTGTAAAATGAAGCATATTCATAAAGGAGCAACTGTTGTGGTTCGGTTTCTGGTCGGCACTCGGACCTCTCACCTCCTCCCCTACCTATAGGAATGACATCCAGGGGCAGGCTGATCTCCGAGGAGCGCTGAGCCTCCAGCTCGTTACTCCTAAATCAGCGCCAACTTAAGCCCTCCCCTCTTTGCCTCCGGTGCCAGATTGTTGCTCGTGTCTTTGAACCTAGCTCCAGCTCCCCGTGATTACTAGCCCTTCGCCTCGTTTATTCTTTAGTTTAGTAACTTCTTTCAGTTGTTTCCTTTCCTGATGTTTTTTTTCCCTATTTCGATGGTGATTTTTCGTTCGCCCTTTCCGTTGTTACTTTCTCAGAGTTATTTTGTTGTTACTTTGTTCGATCGTTTTAGATACTTTGTCAATAAAGAACCTTTTTGTTTGCACTCTGCGTCTGGGTCCTGGCCTCCTTAACTGTTTCGTACATGGACCCAGCACAGTCGGACCTGATGAAGCAATACGTTCCGCGCAAGCGGCATGAGTTAACCAGGTGGAGTCGGCTCTGCGCCAACTTGGAGTACATGCAGTGAATCATGGCCGGCATCTCCCAACTCAGCGGACAGCTGGCGGCTCTGGATGAACGACTTCCCCGCACCCCAAACACCGCCGAGTTGCGTCCAGCCGACAGTCCGCCGATCAACCCAGCTCCACAGCCACAAGAGCCCTATATTGGATATAGGGCTCTCGTGGCTCCTGAGTACCTGCTTGGAGGTACCTGCTTGGTATGGGGATATAGTATATCCCCATACCAAGCAGGTACTCAGGAGATTTAGGGACATGCTCCCAGTTTCTGCACCAGTGCCAGTTAGTGTTCGCTCAGCAACCTCTCACTTATTCCACCCCACAAGCTAAAATAGCCTTCGTTATGAGTTTATTTACCGGACTGGCCGCCGCCTGGTCCGTAGCTATCGCCACACAACATCAAGAGCTAATGAACGATTACACCAGGTTCAGAGAGGAGATGAAACGGGTTTTTGATCATCCGGTAAAGGGAAGGCAGGCTGTAAACCAGCTGCTAGACCACATGTGTCAAACTCAAGGCCCGCAGGCCAGATGTGGCCCGCCATGTAATTTTATGTGGCCTGCAAAAGCTTTAAAGTTTTGAGCGTCTAAAAATAAATACCAAAATAAATTAAGAGCATGCTTTGACCAAAAACTACATTTCCCACAATGCCTTTCGACTACGGTAGCCGCGCCAGTGTTTCCACATCCATGCCAACGAGTGGAATTGAGATATAAATAATGATCCCAAAATGTCCAGAAAGAGAAAAGTTGATGCAGATGGAAGACTGTTGGAAGGTGAATACTTGTTTGTGCTTCAAGGAGAAAGACCGGTATGTGTTTTGTGTTACGAGGCGGTGTCGGTTGTCAAAGAGTACAATCTGCGTCGACATTCTGACACCAAACATGGAGCTAAGTACGCTAAAGCTAGCCTTCAAGAAGAAGCAACAAATTGCCCAAGAATTAAAAGGAGAACTGTGGTTGCTGCAGAGTTTGTTCACGAAATCCACAGCCAAAAATGAGGCCGCAGTGAAAGCTAGCTTCATTGTGGCTGAAGAAATTGCCCATGCTTCCAAGTCTTTTTCAGAGGGAGCGTTTTTGAAGCAGTGCATGCTGAAGGTCTGTGAGCAGGTGTGTCCCGACCAGTTACAGACTCTTAAAAATGTCGGTTTATCAAGAAACACCATCGCGGACCGAGGGAAGGAACTAGCAGAAAATCTTACAACACAGCTGGCTGAGGAGACACGCAGCGACACAGATTTTTCATTAGCTGTTGATGAAAGCACAGATAACATGGACACAGCGCAGTTATATATTTTTATTAGAGGCGTTAAGTCGGACCTCTCTATCACTAAGGAGCTGCTGGATGTGGTTGCAATGCATGCGACCACAACGGTCGAGCTCAGGAAAGACATTGCTCTTTTTATGCAGAGTAAAGGAAAACTCTATCAGATCCAAAGTGGTTGTGTGACATAACTGACCATCTCGCCCAGCTGACTCAGAAGCTGCAGGGACGCAAACAAGTCATCACGCAGATGTCTGACATGATCACGGATTTCCAGCGTAAATTGGACTTATGGATGTGGCAAGTGAAACAGGACAATCTTGTCCACTTTCCTGTTTGTCAGAGCGTGTCAGCCTCATTTCCCGAGACTTTTTCATGTGCTCAGTTGACTACCAAACTGAGCTGGTTAAAGACCGAGTTTGATCGGCCCTTCTCTGACTTCAGAGCACAACAGTCTGGCTTTGACATCTTTGCCAATCCTTTCACCACCGATGTCTGCACTGCACCGCAACACCTTCAGATGGAGCTAATTGAGCTTCGAAGCGACAGTGGCCTGAGAGCAAAGTTCCAGGATGCTGCAATCCAGGACTTTTACCGTCTGCTGCCCCCTGGTTTGATGCCACAGCTTCGACTTCATGCTGCCCGTGTTCTGTGTTCCATGTTTGGGAGCACCTGTGCAAACAGTTTTTTTCCATAATGAATCTGAACAAAAACAAGCACAGATCACGCCTCACGGATGACAACCTCCATGCTGTTCTACGCATTGCCTCAGCACAGGACCTAAAACCAGACACTGACACACTGGCAACGGGAAAACTGTGTCAGACATCTGGTCAGAAAACACACAGGTAAGCAATTTTTTAAAAACTTAATTAAAATATAATAAAATGTAATTCAACCAAGAAGAACAGTTATAAACTGTGCAATTCAATGATTGTGCTTGCATTTTTTTTGTGTTAATCATCTTCAGAACATGATCTCTCGATAGAGAGAGATCACACCACTTGGTGTGTTTAAGGACAGGCAGCATCTCCTCATCAAAGACTAACCAAAAAACTATAGTTGAGAACTGAGTCAACCTTTATTTTGGTATTTTTAGTTGATTACATATTATTTATGTGTAGCTGCTGTTGTAATTATTTAATGTTTGCAGGTCTTATGTGTGTATGCAGACAAATTGTTGTCATCAAACCTGTTATGGAACAGTCAAGGAGGCCGGGACCCAGATGCAGAGTAAAAAGTAAAAGGTTCTTTATTGATAACAAGGCAAGGGGAAGCAGTTCACGGAACGAAGGATCAATTGAAGTAGCAACAAAAACTCTAGAAAAGTAGTGTGGCGGACGCCTAACAGGGCTCAGTATATCTCCTCTCTAAATCGACAACGCCACCCCAGGAATTCCACCTGGAGAATTATTATCAAGGCCGCACAAGTGTTTTCTAGTGAGGAGAAGAGACAGGTCCAATCTGCAAAATTAACTTTTATTTCCGGATATCCTCTAACAATTGCTAAAATACTCACGCATGAATTTTCACACACACTCAACGTGCAGATATTAAATTCATATTCAAGATTTACAGTTATCTTGAAAACACCTGCACCCCACAGGGTAGGATCGGCACCACTTAGAAAATAACAGGAAACGTACACAATAATAGAACCCAAATAAACATGCAAAAATAACCCACACGAGCAAAAAGCACACTTAGTCAAACCCAAATAAACATGCAAAGTAACCCACACAAACAATGAACATCACAAATCAGCCCCAAATCCCTCCCCCCGCAACCAAACGTTAAACCAACATAAAGGAAATCCTAGTCCTCCTAGAGGCGCAGTTCACTCACACACTCGCACTTTAGATTGGACCCCACACGATGATACCTACCAAATCCTTGCAATCGACTATACAGGACTGAACGACATCACCGTAAAAAACAAGTACCCTCTCCCTCTGATTGACTCAGCCTTCAGCCCCTTACACACAGCTACGGTGTGTTTACAAAATTAGACCTGAGGAATGCCTACCACCTCATCAGAATCAGGGAGGGGGATGAGTGGAAAACAGCATTCAACACCCCATTAGGCCATTTTGAATATTTAGTGATGATTAACTAATGCTCCTGCTGTGTTTCAGTGTTTGGTCAACGACGTACTGCGGGACTTGCTTAATAAGTCAGTTTTCGTCTACTTGGACGATATGCTGATTTTTTCCAGGTCGATGGAGGAACATGTCGGACACTTGCGAGAAGTGTTGAAGAGATTACTGGAAAACAAGTTGTGCGAGAAAGCAGAGAAATGTGAATTCCATGTATCGTCTGTTAGTTTTCTGGGTTTCGTGGTCGAAAAGACACAGCTTCGCGCAGATCCCTCCAAAGTGGCTGCAGTTAAGGACTGGCCCCTTCCCACTACTCGTAAGCAGCTTCAGCGGTTTCTAGGCTTTGCCAACTTCTATCGAAGATTCATACAAAACTACAGCCACCTGGCGGCACCACTCCACTCCACTGGCCAGTTGAGGCGGAAGTTCAGGGCTCTCCAAGGACAGACGTCCCAGATGGATGCTCGCCGAGCCGGCTGTTTGTCCCGCAGTCCGCCCAGTCGTCATTGCTCTCATGGGGGCACACCTCCCGGATAGCCTGCCATCCAGGAGTTCACCGCACACTGGCCCTCATCCAGCAGCGCTTCTGGTGGCCATCCATGGCTGCGGACGTCTGGACCTTTGTCGCTGCGTGCACAGTGTGCACGCGCAGCAAGTCCTCACACAGGCCCCCTGCAGGACTCCTGCAGCCCATTCCCCTCGTCCCTGGTCCCACATCGCTTTGGACTTCGTTACTGGTCTGCCCCCCTCTGAAGGTAATGATACCGTACTGACAGTGGTCGATCGCTTCTCCAAGGCGATACATTTTGTTACCCTCCCTAAACTTCCCACCGCCTTGGAGACGGCAAACCTCCTGGTACAGCATGTTTTCCGACTACATGGAATCCCTCAGGATATCGTGTCAGACCACGGACCCCGGTTCACCTTGCAGGTATGGAAGGTGTTCTACCGGGCCCTGGGAACCACCTCCAGCCTCACTTCAGGTTACCATCCTCAGTCCAACAGCCAGACTGAACGAGCGAACCAGAGTTTGAAGTCCTCTCTGCGCTGTGTGGCCTCCCGCCTCCTGTCCTCCTGGGCCTCGCACCTACCCTGGGTAGAATACGCCCACAACTCCCTCATCAGCTCAGCTACCGGCCTGTCACCGTTTATGGTTAACCATGGTTACCAACCTCCATTGTTCCCTAGCCAGGAATCCGACGCGGTGGTACCCTCTGTCCGGAGTGTGGCGGGAGACCCGGGCTGCACTGGGAAGAACGGTGGAGCGCAACCGACATCTGGCGGACCGCTGCCGAGCACCTGCACCCAACTACCAGGTAGGCCAGCAAGTGTGGCTCTCATCCGGTCAGGATTCTGGACGTACACAGGCGGGGGAGGGGGTTCCAGGGGGTTCTGACCCGGAGGAGCGCTCCCTCATCCTTGACCCACAACTGCTGCAGGACTTTTATCTAAGCTTCCCAGAAATATATTGACTTTTTAAAACTTTATTTGTTTTTTTGTGTGCTACCACTGTACAACGTCTAAACAGCCGATTGGTTACATTCATTCTGTCTTCGTTATAGACAACTTTCCAAGATCCAAAATGGACCTTTAATGAAGGAGAGAAGAAAAAAAAGGAAATGAAACAAAACCCCAAGAAAGTGGAAAAGGAAACAAAGACATGAAGCACTGCCACATATCCGGGGATAACTGAACCCATAAAATCACCAAAACACACCACCACAACTGGTTCAACCAAAAGACCCAATGACACTGGGCAAAAGACGCAACATCATAGCAAAAAAGGTACATTGGAGAAACTGGAAGACTGTTCAGCACCAGAAAACAGGAACATCAACCTGAAGGCAGCAAGAAAACAGCCCTAACAGATCATAAGGGCTGGGCCGGGCAAATTTACTTTGAAAAGGTTTCCCGGCCCAGTTAGCTGTTCTCAGACGCGTCACGCTGAGCCGATGACAGATCTGAAGAAGGCTGAGGCCACTTCTGAACCCTGGCTCAGGTGTATGACACTCATCTTCATCTTTATTGTTAACATCAACCCTTTTGCCTAGTGCAAGTCAGAGCAGCAAAAAAATTACGACTCTTTTATTCTTATTCTTCACCCTATTAAACCATAGAATTATCTTTCTGGTACTTTCAAAAGCAAATCTATGACCTAAAATCCTGAACAGCTAACAATGACACATGAAAGGGTATCAGAAGGGATTCAAAAAGATCCACACGGAACCGAGCACAAATGAGGATGCGGTGCAAACACGGATAGAGCACGTTGCCTTTATTGTGCAGCATCACAGAGAACAAAGGAATGACTGCATCAGGCACCAGAGGTGGGGCCTGATGAATCACCTGGCCCCTACTCCTCACCTGACCCCACTCATTGCCAACTGAACCTCAGCGTTTGTCTAAAGAGGGTTAGTTCTTTTCACGATGTTGCATTCTCAGGAAATATCCTCACGGGCACCATTGTGAACATGCACATTTGCATCTACAAATCATTTACACATTTACAGAAAATCATTGCACATAAAAAAAACTCCCAAGCAAATAACAGAGGGTCCTCCAGAGGTTCACAGGCTGGTGTCAGCCGTCTTTATCTTTGGTCCGCTGACTAAATTGGGTAACACCGCGGTGTCGGGCTGTGCGTCTTTACAAAAGAAAACCACAGGGTTTTTGCAGGCCCACATGGCAACCTCAGCTCCTCCGCCTCCCTTGCCAGGACTTGAACTGGACAGGTGGCTATTGTTTACCCCAACACGACTCATGTAGCGGTCCCGTATCCTCTCCGATCGGTTGAATTGAATGTCCCGGTTCTGAGTGTGGCCAGACAGGTAGGTGGCGATGTTGCGTGTCCGGTAGCCCTCCTCTCTGCTACGCCCTAGTAACATGGATATATTTGGGTTCCTCATAGCGTAGATCAGTGGGTTGATGGCTCCGTTAGCCCAGGCTAGCCAAATGGCTACTGTGTCCATTGCTGGGTTGAAGGTGTAACTCCCCAACGCGGTGACCAACCCCAATAAGCAGTAAGGCCCCCAGCAAAAAATGATGAAAACAATCATGATCAACACAGTGGTGGCTGTTCGCATTTCACTATAAAATCGTAGCAAGTACGCGTATGTGGTCACAGGCCTGACTCGGATTTCGGAGAGACGAACCGTCTTACAAATATTGTAATGACAAAAACACATCAGGGAGAAAGGCAGTAAGTAACACACAATGATAAGGCAAATGCTGTAGGCCGTCCCCAAACGTGATGTCCCAGAGTGGAAGACGTACATGCAGTGATAGAAACCTCGCTTATGGATTTGAGAAGGAGCTGAAGCTAGGAGATACCACGGCAACGCAAAAATAACAGCAGTCAACCACACAGCTAGCAACAACTGAGTTGCCTTCTGGCGGTCCATTTTGGCCTGCGGCTGTCTGACAATGGCGTAATATCTGTCAAAGGAGATCAGCGTCATGGTCAAGGTAGAGATGATCCCAAAACAAGTGTTGAAAAAGCCATTAGCCACACAGAAGTGGTCCCCAAACATCCATACGCCATCCTTACTGAACAGCATGACAAAAGAGAAGGGGAGGCACAAAATGGCTGTGAGGAAGTCCGACAGCGACAGTGACATGATGAAAGCATTGGTCACTGTCCGAAGCTGCCGGTGCTTAATAATGACAACGATGACTGCCGAGTTGCCCAGGCTGGATAAGAGGAAGATGGAGAGAAGAACCAGGGCCTCAGCTGCCACCATGACACCGTGAAGGATGGAGCTGCTCTCTGAGGCACTGAGCACCGACAGTGGCGAAGCCTCCAGGATCTCACCAAACTGGCTCCCTCGCTTGTCTCGGAGAGTTGACAGATTTTTGGTGCTTCCCACTGTTGCTTCTGTGCTGCTGGTCGTTACGAGACTGGTCACTATAGAAACAACCCTGAAGAACAAAGACAGATGTGACATGACTCTTTAAACCCCGTAAAAGAAGCCCTGCAATACACTTCTCGGGTTTAAAATTGTTGTACACATCATCATTCATACAGCATCTTATGTATGCAGTTACATTTTAGTGAATCCAAGTGTCCCCGTGTGCCAGTCTGATCTACACAAACAGGTTTCATTGCTAATGGCAGAGGCACCAGTGCCACATTACTGGTTTAGCAACAATTCCCTGGCTGTGTTTGAAGCTCTACATGAGAGGGGCTCCATGTGCTGACTTACACGTGCACAACAGAGGAGGTGGTGGCCAGCTGGTCAGTGAAGGCCACACCAGAGGAGACACCTGTGAAATTGTCACCATGCAGGGTCATGCTAATGGCTGAGTCCAGCGAGGACAAATCCTCCTTCATCTCTTCTGGTTCCTGTGGCTCTGGGTTGGCTTCAACTCTGTCTTCTCCAGCTTCCCTGCTGCGTCCAGCGTCTGTGGGTTCAGATAAACAGTCAGTGATCATGGTAGCTAGTGTAGCTGTTGCAGGGCTCTAGAGCTGAGGCAGGCTGTAATGTTCTAGACCAGCTGCAGTTTACAGAGAGGGCTGAAGGGGAGAGGGTCGGAAGTGACCAGGAAGTGGAGGTGGAGGGCGGTTGAGGTGGGTGTGAGGGAGGGGTGCAAGCAGTCAATGCGATGAAGGTGGCACTAGATGGTCCTGGTGGCATGATTGATGTGGGGCTGCAGTGAAGGGGTGGAGGAGGCCAGCCAGACTCCTCATCTGGAGGAAGGCTGAAAGATGGAGTTGTTTATAGTGAGTGAGAATTGTGGGTTTTGGACCTGGGGGATTGGTGCTCTCTTTTATTGCTGCTAAGGTTGAGAAAGTTAGGTGCAAACCAAAGTTAATATTATGATGCCAGTTTTTTTTTTTTTAAACAAAACAGGGCATAAAGGCCTTTATACACCTCTTAAAGTGAACGTCTATTAGTAATCTTTACAACAATATTCTCATACTTTCTAAAGGTGTTAACCACTGACGTTTCCTGTATTTGCGTTTTGGACAGTATCAAGAATTATATATGAATCTTTGCGTGTGAGCGCGTGTCGGTGCGTGTGCTTCACTGAGCGGATAGAAGTGGGTTTAAAACGTTCCGAATTGCCAGCTTCCTCCGCTTAGTTGCTCTTCCCTATTTTAAGGAACGAAATGAGGTTAGATTTCTTTACCTGGTGGTTGTGGGCAGGCAGAGAACTCTCAGCACCCCCCTTCGCTTCTGTGGACAAAACTAAAGCAGCAGTTGTCCGCGCACGGCCATCACTGGGGGTCGTTCTCCTCATCGCTGCTCTGCGGCTGGAGGAGAAAGCTACCCGGGTAAGGAGATGCAATCCCGGCCTGGTTCCTTAGACTCTCCCCCGCTGACGCCAATTTCACCCTCCTACTGCTGCAACCACGCTGCTCGTCATTTTGCACATCCAGATGTGTTCAACCAAGTCTACCACGTAACGTGTGACGTGTTTGTGTAGTTGCCATGGAAACTGCGGATCGTCGTTTAAATTAAAACTGCTGTCCAAAATGACATTTAGAAGTCATGTGTCAGTGAAATGTCTTTAAGCTTGCTGTTGTAGGGTTATGCGAATATTTAGCAGCAGCTGAGGGGATTTAGGGTTGTGTTGTGTTCCCTCGGGAGCACTAATCTGCCATACTGGTTTTTCTCCTATCTCTATAGATTCCGTTTCCCCTGCGTTGAACGGGTTGAGGCGCGGCCCACATTGAGCTCCGCCCACTCAATATGTTTAATCAATGACTGCGGTCGAGCCAGCCAACACTTCGGCAGAAGCAGCTAAGCCAGCAGACACTCGAATTCCACTTGCGCTGTGTACCGAGGCATTATACGACGATGACGAGAAATTTCCTCAAAATATAGGATATGAATGTTACCAACATGTTTTCATCGTTCCCAAATTTGCTAGTTACGAAAGTCTTTCTTTCACTTTGATAAACATATCCATTGATCCGATTGATATACCAGGAAGAGTTTCACAATTACTGAACGAAGTAAATTCAAGAAAAAGCCGCTCCTATCACTCCCTGTTGTACTCAGCATTTAGGGTAATGTCTCGTATACACAGAGGAAATTGAATTTGAGTGTCTGCTGGCTTTGCTGCTTCTTGTGTTGGCTGGCTCGACCGCAGTATAGCGACAGATGGCGATTAACTGACTCTTTTGTGGTCGAAAACCCACTTTTGGATTTCATATAAAGCAAAATTACATTCGATGTCAGCGAGAATGCTGTGTGTGAAAAGGCGCCTGTCATTTTGTTGTTTTACCTTACATGATGACATTTGTAGTAAATCTTTTAGATGAATCAATAAAAGCCCGCTAATTATATGTAATTATATTAGAGTTATGTTACTTATTAACCAAATACAACTAAAATATTGTTATCATTTACATGAAGGACCAGGTCTGGTATGAAAATTCCTTTCTATTGGAAAACATATTTTAGTATTTTTAATATCTAGTGAATAAAACGTGTTTAACAATCTCAGGCCTGTGGTGAGCAACATGGAACTGCTACATAATACTGGCCATCTAACCTTATTCACACAGACTTACCGGTATTCGCTTCTAAAGGGGCTCTCAGAGACTGAACTGATGCCTGGTCCAGTTTTGGTCTAAACCTGAAGAGAACTATTTTTTGTTAACATTGATACAACTTGAACATGAAGACTTGAAAATGGTATTTATTCACGGGGCTCAAAAGAAACCAAAATCTCTTGAACATCAATGATTTCTACACAAAATGTCTCGTGGTCACTTTGTAAAGTAAACGAGAGGAGGAGTGTCTCCCTCAGATCCATGGTGCCATGGCACCATCGGATGCCAGCAGCTCTTGCAAAGTTCTCAAGCATTATGATTGGGGAAGGGTTAGAGAAGAGCATCTCCGTATTTAGAAATAAAGAAAGTTATTATTAAAGGACGAGGGAAGACGTGAGACGAGAGCACAGAGAAGGTTTCAGCATTCCCAGCAAGCTACAGCAACAGCTATTACCAACCAGGAAAAAAATATTTTGAAAATGGAGAATTGATTGCTAAAAAGATCTGTGACATCCCCTCTTAAACCTTGTTGAATGTGTATTTATGGATTCTGCCTTCAACGGCACCTGGTGCTTCAGAGATTAAGTCATACTGTAACAATTGGTTCCAAAATAAAAAAGCCATACCCGAGAATGCTGACAGGTGAGGCAACAAGAGGTTAAAAAAAAAGAAAAAAAGTGTGCGTGCCGTTTATGCGGTGGTGAGCGGTGTGCGAGGCGGACCAAAGGTGAGGTGCTCGTTGATGAGGAGACGTGGTGTTCTCAGGAAAATGCAAGGCAAAAAAGTTAGCAAATCTACCGAGTTTGGAATGTTTGAGTTAGCACTGGCAATGATGAAATAATCTTGAGCTGTTTCGTTGGTGTCGGCTGCTTTAAAGGGCTCCTAATCAGACCGATTAGCACAAGCCAGCACGAGTCAGAGAAATAGGTCTACCACACCCCCTACAGGAAAAAAATAGAGCAACACAAACACAGAGACCCAAACCAGGACCATGACCCGTTAACGGGCGTTTCCTGGCGACCTACCCAGTTTATCAGACTGACTATGGTAGAAGACCCTTGTCCAGGATGTGCCTCTGGGGTTGACAGGAGTAGCGAAGGAGGGCAGCATGCTGGAAAATGCTTCTCCAGCTTTGCAAACTGGCCTGCATGGATGGTACCGCCACCTCCTCCTCAAATCAAATCAAATCAAATCAAATCAAATCAAATCAAATCAAATCAAATCAAATCAATCAAATCAAATCAAATCAAATCAAATCAAATCAAAATTTAATTATATAGCGACTTTTACAATCAAAATTGTTTCAAGGCGCTTTCCAGAATCCCAGGGCCTAACCCCAGACAAGCAACAGTGGCAAGGAAAAACTCCCCTTTAACAGGAAGAAACCCTGAGCAGGACCAGGCAGGAGGGGGACCCTCCTGCTGATGGCCGGGTAGAGAGAGAGGAGAAGGGGGGGGACAGGTAGAGGATAGAATAGTTAGGAGAGGAGAGGAGAGGAGAGAGAGGAGAGGAGAGGAGGAGGAGAGGAGAGGAGAGGAGAGGAGAGGAAACCATGACCCAGTGTAGTGACAGAGGCCTGTCAGGTGATCATGTTTCTAGACCCCGGCAGCCTTGGCCTATAGCAGCATGACTAAGATGTTAACCTAATGATTAGACGACCCCCTAAGTATGAAATTTGTCTGTCCTCCTAATCCTCCTCCTGGAGTTGAAACAATGCTGGTTGGTACCCAAGGGAGTCCATAAATTGTGACATCCCAGTGGAGGCCGACACACGGGAATTGTTATTCTACACATGCTAGGAATAAGTTCCCAGTGGTGGGATGACAAGCCAAGATGCATCGCAACAACTTTTTAGGGAATGGTTGACCCTCTCAGTATTGTTGTTTGACTAGGGGTGGTATCCGGAGGAGAGGCCCCAACACATTGCAGAAAGCTTTCCAGACCTGAAATGTGAACTTGAGGCCTTGGTCTGACTTGCGAGCATACTTCCCTTGGGCACACATGGGGCAAGCAGTAATGAAGGACTTAGTGTCGTGGGACATAGACGGCCACCAGAACTGTTACTGAAGGAATCGAACGGTCCGGGGGCAGCCTGGGTGACATTTGAGCTGGGAAGAATGGCCCTACTACAGCACATTGGAACGGATGGACTCCAGGATGAAAAGCCAGTTCTGCAGGGTGCCTGCTGGACCAGGATGGAGTGGATGCGCCTCCCGCATCCTCTCCTCCACCAACCAGGTAGCTGTGCCCACAATGCAGGAGGGAGACAAGATGGAAATGGGCTCTGGTCTGGAGGGATTGAGTGAGAACAGGTGGGACAAGGCGTATGGCTTAATGTTTGTATGTAATGTAATGAGATCCAGGCTGGTAGGTAAGGGTCAATCAGAAATGCCCCAGAAAAGAGCCCATTGTGCTTGCTGCAAATTCAACCGCTTGGCACTCTGGAGGTAGTTGAGGTTTTTGTGGTCAGTCCACAACACCACACCATCGGCTGAGCAGATCTCTCCAGCCAGTGTCTCCACTGCTGCTGGGCCAGTACCAAATCAAATCAAATCAAATCAAATCAAACCAATCTTTATTCATACATTAATTGTTTCAAGGCGCTTTCCAGAATCCCACGGCCTAACCCCAGACAAGCAACAGTGGCAAGGAAAAACTCCCCTTTAACAGGAAGAAACCTTGAGCAGGACCAGGCTCACGTAGGGGGACCCTCCTGCTGATGGCTGGCTGGGTAGAGAGAGAGAAGAGGGGGAAGGACAGGTAAGGATAGAAAAGGGAGGGGAGGGGAGGGAAAAAGAGGAGAGGAAAGGCATAGAGCATAAAAATACATACAAAAATACATTATATTGAATAAACTGCCGGTTGAGTGGGTCAGCGGGGCCGGAGGTCATTATGCAGCTCTGAAAGGGGCGATACCTGTAAATGAATACAGAAGGGGGAAGCAGAAAAACTACACAAGAAATAGCATCACGAGTCTACTTGATGAGGAGGAGAGGAGAGGAGAGGAGAGGAGAGGAGGAGAGGAGAGGAGAGGAGAGGAGAGGAGAGGAAACCATGACCCAGTGGGGTGACAGAGGCCTGTCAGGTGATCATGTTTCTGGACCCCGGCAGCCTTGGCAGCTACTACTACAGCCACTACTAATGTGTGAGTTGAAGGACAGATTTTGGTCAAAAGTTACTCCAAGATTCCTCACAGAGAGACTAGATGTTAATAAGATCCCATCTAGAGTGACCATGTGATCTAATCTATCCCTGAGAGGTTCAGGACCAAACACTATGACCTCAGTTTTTCAGAGTTAAGGAGAAGGAAATTTGAAGACATCCAGGACTTTATGTCTTTAAGACAGGTCTGAAGCTTCGCTAACTGCTCTGTCTCCTCTGGTTTCATGGATAAATATAACTGAGTGTCATCAGCATAACAATGAAAATTTATCCCATGCTGCCGAACAATGTTCCCTAAGGGAAGCATGTACAAGGTGAAAACAATTGGTCCAAGTACGGAACCTTGTGGAACTCCATGGCTAACCCTACTGTATGAAGAGGGAACGCCATGGACATGAGCAAACTGGTATCTATCAGATAAATACGATCTAAACCAGTCTAGTGCTGTCCCTTTAATCCCAATCACATGTTCCAGTCTATGTAACAGGATGCTGTGATCAACTGTATCAAAAGCAGCACTGAGGTCCAGCAGAACCAGCATAGAAACCAGTCCATGATCTGAATCTCTAAGAAGATCATTAGTAACTTTAAGAAGTGCTGTTTCTGTACTGTGATGAGCTCTAAAGCTGAAACATCTCAAACAGGCTGTTTCTCTGCAGGTGCTCCAGTAACTGAGTCACCACCACCTTCTCAAGAATTTTATAGATAAAAGGAAGGTTGGTTATTGGCCTATAGTTTGCTAACACATCAGGATCCAGTGATGGTTTTTTAAGCAACGGCTTAATCACTGCCACCTTGTAGGACCGGGGTACATAACCTGTCACTAAAGAACAATTGATCTAGTCCAGGATAGAACTGCATATCAATGGTAAAACATTCTTCAACAGGTGTGTTGGGATGGGATCTAAAAGACTTAGTGAAAACGCCTCAGCAAAATATATATGGGTGAAGGAGTTTAAGGGCTCTTTGGAGACCCTGTATGTTCTCACAGTCAGCACATCTGGTGATGGTCCACACCACCACATAGTTCACACCGCATAGTTCCTCTCAGCTGAGATGGGTGGAGAAGAAGAAGACCTGTGAGTCAGTTACTACCTTTTCATCGCCTCATTGTCCCAGTCTGGAAATGTTGTACAACCGGCTGCATGGAAGTGGTGCACCGGGAAGGAGGGCTATGCAGCAGGCTCAGGGAAGGTAAGGAGCGAGGGAGAGGGCTCGCTCCTTACTGAATGCCTCTCCTAGGTCGTGGTACTCCACAGGAACTACCAAGGTCAGATGGCTCAGAAGAAGCACCCCAGAGAGGCCAGGATGAGAGAGCTGAATGGAGAGAGTTTGAGTGACAGAAGGTGCTCCGGCCAGTTAGCGTGTTTGATGCCCAACCTTCCTCTCGATGGCCTGCTGCAAACAGAATCACTGCAACTAAAGCCCTCAAGACTGGGGATAGTTGTGGAGGGTAGCGTTGCGATGGAGGCAATCACCAACAGGCAATGTGTCTCCTGTTTGAATTTACTTACGCACTCCACCTGCACTCCCCAAGTGTTTAATAAACACCTTAATCTTCATTCAGCGGGGAATGCCAAAAGTTCAAGATTAATTCAAATATTGTACATTTGAATTTATTATACTTTAAAAAATATATTTCAGTAACTTAAACTATTTGAGGCAATCACTTGACGCAAATGCTTTAAGTTATCCGGGTTTAAACGGGACCTCGTTCAGAGGTCTATCCATCCCGGGTGGACCTCCTGATCAGGCCATAGCGGTAATGCACCCAAACATTGCCAACCGCCGCAAAAATAGGGTGGGGGAAAAAAAGAAGAAGATAAATTTCCTGTCGGCGTTACACTTTATTCCGTCCGTATCCGGTGTCGTCAGTTGTTGAAAAAGGAGCTACATTGTGTACCTTTATTTTAATCAGTGTTTGGACAGCATGTGTAAGTAAACTCGGTATACAGTACTTCATACATTTATAATATTTATTTATTATTTGGTAACATTCACCTTTATGTGCTGCGCAGACATCTGTGTGACTGTTGGATGGTTTACGCGTTAGCTCGCGTATTTGTACGTATTTGAGATTTAGACATTTCGCTTGTTAAAGAAACCTAAACCTGTTTTTTTGTTTGTTTTTTAATCAAATTGGACTCTTTGTTGTTCGTTTCAACACCTGGTGTACGGGGTTTTGGTTTTTGTGTTATTTTCGGTCTCGAGCAGTGCTGCCGCATCACTTCAGTTCTCTTGTAACATTTACTATATCAGCCACTCGAAACGTCCCACATAACAATAACTCGCAGCCCTGTGTTTTTGTATCAGCTGTGGCCATGAGCTCCACTTGTCCAGGGCTCTACTGTGGCAGGATGATGGTCAATGGTTCAGCGGAGGGAGTGTGTGGGGTGAGTATTCAGGGATGGGGTTCTGGGTCCTGCAGCCTCTGCACAGTCACAGTTGTGAGGTGAACAGGGTCGTTCCGGAGCAGACGTCATCCGCACTCGTGGGGAGCCAAGGATCCAGTCTTGATGAAGCGCCCCAGCATGGGGGTGCCCCTGGCCTACCGCACCTTACATCCATGTGTGTCAGGACACTCAGGATTTCTGTACCCCTCCTCAGCCTTCTTGACTTCTGGAAGATCCTGGTGATTTAAAGCTAAAGGACCTTGAAAAATACCTTCTAAAAAGTCCTTTCTGGAGGCATCCCTTCTTATTTTTAAGATCTCACCTTGGATGTTCCTTTGTAATCTTTTCAGGTTTCCTGAGCCGTCTTTTACCAGGATTTGTAGATAATAGTTTCAACTTTGGCACCATTTTCAGTTACCTTTTGTGTGTCTCCTTTGAGGTCTGTCCTCGGGGAGAGAGGACCAACCTGCAGAAGATCTGTGAACGCTGCACAGAGTCCCCTGAGCTGTACGACTGGCTCTACCTGGGCTTCATGGCCATGTTACCACTGGTGCTGCACTGGTTTTTCATCGAGTGGTACTCTGGAAAGAAAAGGTGAGTGCTGTGCCCACATTTTAGCAACCCTTTCCTGATGCGATGTGTGTGACGAGAGGCCTGTCCATCTTGTCCAGTTCCAGCGCCCTGCTGCAGCACGTCACAGCCATGCTGGAGTGCAGTGTATCAGCAGTGATCACGCTGCTGGTCACTGAGCCGGTGGGAACGCTCGGCATCCGTTCCTGCCGGGTCCAGATGCTGTCAGACTGGTACACCATGCTGTACAATCCCAGTCCCGACTACGTCAACACCTTGCACTGCACCCAAGAGGCAGTCTATCCGCTGTAAGCACGAGCTGACCTTAAAATCAAGCAGCAGAGAGGTCTGGTGCTCTTTTATGTGGATGTTTCTGGAAGCATCTGGAAGCATAAGCAGTAGCGTGTGTCTTGCATCTCACTGCGTTCCGCTCTTTTTGCTTTAGCTACACCATCATCTTAATCTATTACGCCTTCTGCCTGGTGATGATGATGATGCTGCTGCGCCCCCTGCTGGTCAAGAAGATCGCCTGCGGTCTGGGCAAGTCTGATCGCTTCAAGAGCATCTACGCGGCGTTGTACTTCTTCCCCATCCTTACTGTGCTGCAGGCTGTGGGTGGAGGGCTGCTCTGTGAGTCCCGCCTGTCGACCGCCTGTTCACAACGTGCCTGCACAGGAACTGATGCATGCCCATCTTTGTCTTTTAGATTATGCATTTCCCTACATCATCCTGGTCTTGTCATTGGTCACGCTGGCTGTTTACATGTCTGCCTCTGAAATACAGGTAAAGACACCTGCTGCATTCGGTTGTGTTTGAAGTGTCCCGGAAATCATCCAGACGGCAGCTGCGCCCGCTGGCCAAACATTTGCCCGACAGTAGGGTGTTTAGACAGAGCTGTGGGTGCTTAAAGGGGAGCAGAGGCTGCCCCCTTTCCCGGGAGGGGCCTGATAAAAGAGCGATCTTACAGATAGAAGTGGGTATCTGTGCTAGTGACACGTTCTGCTTTCATTCAGTCTTTTAAGAGTCTGGTCACCAAGAAGAAGCGTCTAGTCGTCCTCTTCAGTCACTGGCTGCTGCACGCCTACGGCATTGTCTCCATCTCCCGCCTGGACAGGCTGGAGCAGGACCTGCCTCTGCTGGCTCTGGTTCCAGGACCCACCCTCTTCTACATCGCCACGGCCAAGTTTACAGAGCCCAGCCGCATCCTGTCGGAGGGAGGCAGCGGACACTGAGCCTGCCAGGCAGCATTGGCTCTCAGGGCCACACCGAGTACAGAGGAAGCCAAGACCCAGCAGACCCAGAGGTGCCGTGGAAACGACGTAAGCCACCTGTTCATGTGTGGAAACCAGCCCTTTGGACAGACTCAAATCAACCGAGGCTTCATTTTCTATACATATATGTACATGTGTGTAAATAGATGGAATGAAAACGTATTTAAAACACATTAATATATGCCAACACACGTGCAACCCGAGTGCTGAGTTCACTGTAAATATGCAGCTGTTGCTCCTACTGAAAATATGAGAGATGTGTTTCCTACGGTGCCAGTCAGTCCAGAGTCATTCTGCTTCCTCACCTCACGTTTTGCCTTTATTCAGCTCATTTTCCGGACTTCTTTTAAAACCCACATACAGTATTGCTCGCACTCACGTCTCCTCCTCTGCTACAACCATTAAACACTGACAGGACTTTCTCGCCCTTGCTGCCGGAGTGGATCGACACTCTTTAGTTGTGAAAGAAGGAAGACATTGAGATCCAAATCAGCAACCCAAAACACATTTAGAAGCACTTTAATCATCTGCGGGACTCCTGATGTCAGCCCGGATGCCTCATTGTGGACCTACAGATTCCCTACAGTCTGTAGCTGCACTCACAGTCCCCTGAGAATTACCAGAGATCACGTCAAGGCACCACAATGATCCTGTAGTGTAAAAAAAAAATGTAGGCGTTTGGGACCTTCTTCCAGCTGCTGCAGCATACATGTACGACGGAGCAGAGGTGGAAAGCCTTCAGGGGCAAGGGACAACATTCTGCAGTGAGTACAAGGTGCAGATGTCATTCAGGTGAGACCGTTAATGGACACCTAAGCTGGTGACGCACAAACAGGACAGGACACATTTCCACCCAAATACTGTTTAAAAACAGGTGCTGACGGCAGGAGAGCAAACCAAGCTGACAGTTTAATTGTTGGGGTTAGAACCTATTTCTGGTGTGACAGTACATGGAAAAGCAGCCTCTGAG